>NC_142439.1:52686666-52989696 GCF_059453495.1 Arachis ipaensis | reverse complement strand
AATAATGATTGTTTGGTGTGAACAGGACCACAATGGGTTCACGGAGACGAGGCGTACGGGAAGGAATTCCTAATGTTAACTACGAGAGGGGGTAGGAGACGTTTATGACTACCATGAATGCTGTGGCTGAGGCAGTGCGTGAGGCTGCAGTAGCAGCGGCTAGGGCTGTTGATCGTCTTGGAGTGAGAAACGGGAATGAGAATGAGCATGGGGAAGATAGTGGAAATGATGAGAATAACTTGGGGCATCTCGAAAGACCTATGACCCTTGCGACTTTTCTGAAGGTTAAACCGCCTAAGTTTAAAGGTACACTCGTGGAGCACAGCATGTTCCGGAAGGCCAGCACGTGGAGTTTGCTACTTATATGCTAGAAGGAGAAGCTGAGCATTGGTGGCAGGGGATACAGTGACTGTTGCAACAAGGTGAAGGTAATATTCCTTGGAATATTTTTAAGGATGAATTTTATAAGAAGTATTTTCCGAGGGCAACTCGTGATGCTAAGGAGATGGAACTTATGCAGCTGAAACAGGGTAACACAACTGTTGCAGAATATGCCCGTAAGTTTGATGACTTGTGCCGTTTCTCCAAGATCTGTCAAGGGAATCCTGCTGACTTTGAAGAATGGAAGTGTTTGAAGTTCGAAGGGGGCCTTCGTGAGGATCTGATGAGTTCAGTAGTTCCATTGGAGATACGAGATTTCGCTGAGTTGGTTAATAAGTGCAAGTTAGTGGAAGAATGTGCTAAGAAGGTAATTGCCTCTAAAGCAAGTCATCAAGGATTTCCACCAAGGAACTACAATAATTATAATTGGCAACCACGAAGGACAAACTTCAAGACACCTGGTGTGCCACAGCGAAGAAACCCACAGGCTGGTAACATCCCTGCTCGCCCTACGGGTGGAAACGGAGGTAGACCAAGGCAGGATAATGGTAAACGACCCCAACAGGCACAGGTGAATACTGCATGTAGGCAATGTGGGAAAGATCATGGTAATAGACCCTGCTTGTTTGGGACATCCAAGTGTTATATTTGTAATGAACCAGGACATATGGCTAAGAATTGCCCGAAGAGGTTTACTCGGAATCCAGCGCGAACCCAGCAACAAGGTCGAGTGTTTGCCATGACTGCTAATGATGCTATGCAATCAGACGCCCTGATCCAAGGTCAGTGTTACGTCAAGAATCGATTTCTAACTGTACTGTATGATTCGGGTGCATCGCATTTCTTTATTTCTTTAACTGTTGCTCGTGAGTTGGGACTAGATTTCTCTGAGTTGAACTTTGATCTAATTGTCCATACACCTGCATCCCAAAATGCTTTGACTAGTTTAGTGTGCCTACAAGTACCATTCACTATTAGGAACAGAACTTTTATACATGATCTAATCTGTTTGCCTCTATGTGGTTTAGAAGTTATTCTAGGGTTAGATTGGTTATCTAAGTATCATGTTTTCCTTGATTTCTATGAAAGAACTGTTGTTATTCCATCTGATAGTTTAGATATTAAACCATTTCTATCTCATACTTTATATCTGAATTCTATAAGAGTTACATTAGACGGGAGTGATTTTGAGGGGTACGTTCTGTTAGCGGCTAGCTCGAATGATAGTGAACTAAGCTTAGAACGAATTCAAGTGGTGAAGGAATTTCCTGATGTTTTTCCGGATGACATACCTGAGTTTCCTCCTCAGTTAGAGATAGAATTCAGCATTGAACTTGTACCTGGAACCGGACCGATTTCCATAGCACCGTACCGGATGTCACCATTGGAACTTGCAGAGTTGAAGAAGCAGTTGGATGAGCTACTTGGAAAGAAATTTATTCGTCCCAGTGCATCACCTTGGGGAGCTTCGGTATTGCTAGTAAAGAAGAAGGATGGTGGAATGCGACTTTACGTAGACTACTGGCAGTTAAATAAAGTCACTGTCAAGAACAAGTATCCACTTCCACGCATAGATGATTTGATGGATCAGTTGAAAGGTGCAACTGTGTTTTCAAAGATTGATTTGAGATCGGGCTATCACCAGATTCGAGTGAAAGAATCAGATATACCGAAGACTGCATTTAGAACTCGATATGGTCACTATGAGTATACGGTTATGTCGTTTGGACTAACTAATGCTCCTGCGATTTTCATGGATTACATGAATCGTATTTTTCGTCCGTACCTTGATCAGTTCATAGTAGTTTTCATAGACGATATTCTCATCTATTCCAAGACAGAAAGAGAGCATGAAGAGCATCTAAGAACTGTATTGCAGATACTAAGGACTCGGAAGCTATATGCTAAACTATCAAAGTGCGAGTTCTGGACAGAGAAGGTGGCATTTTTGGGACATGTTATATCACAGAGAGGAATTGCAGTGGATCCTTCAAAAATTGAAGCAGTAGTACAATTGGAACCACCTACAACCGTTACAGAAGTTCGGAGTTTTCTCGGACTAGCTGGATATTACCGGAGGTTTATTAAAGGGTTTTCTCAGATAGCCTTACCTCTGACTAGCCTTACACGAAAGGAAGTTCCGTTCATTTGGACGGCTGAGTGTGATAGAAGTTTCAAGAAGCTTAAGGAAAAGTTAACAACTGCACCTATATTAGTACTACCCGACCAACAGAAACCTTTTGAAGTATACTGTGATGCTTCTCATAAAGGACTTGGATGTGTGCTGATGCAAGACAAAAATGTGGTGGCTTATGCTTCCCAGCAGCTGAGACCTCATGAACGAAATTATCCGACACATGACTTGGAGTTGGCTACAGTAGTGTTTGCTCTGAAGATCTGGAGGCACTATTTGTATGGCGCTCAACTAGAAGTTTTCTTTGACCACAAAAGTTTAAAGTATATCTTTGACCAGAAGGATCTAAATATGCGACAGCGAAGGTGGATGGAGTTCCTAAAGGACTATGATTTTAAGTTAAGTTATCACCCAGGAAAAGCGAACGTGGTGGCAAACGCCTTGAGCAGGAAGAATTTGAGTATCTCTTGGATGATGATAAAGGAAGAGAAGCTACTTGCGGAATTTGAGGACCTTAAGTTGGCTATGACTGAGAGGTCAAGTGGAGTCCGTTTGGCCCAATTGCATATAACACCAGATTTTAAGATTAGGATTCAACAAGCACAAGTACAGGATTCAGAAATGATGACGATGCTGAGACGGATGAAAGTAGAGGAACCAGAAGCTGTAAGACTAGATCATAGCAGTCTCTGGAGATACAAGAACAGAATTTGTGTGCCTAGCTCTGGAGATTTGCGGCAAAGGATTCTTGCAGAAGCCCATCAAAGTAGATTCTCTATGCATCATGGAGTAACAAAGATGTATCAAAATTTGAAACAAATGTTCTGGTGGCCGGGCTTGAAGAAAGAGGTAGCTGATTATGTCTCAAAATGTTTAACCTGCCAGAAGGTGAAGGTGGAACACCAGAAACCGTCAGGAACCCTGCAACCCTTAGAAATACCACAATGAAAATGGGAGCAGATCATTATGGATTTTGTCACGGGATTGCCAAGGATCTCAACTGGACACAATGCCATTTGGGTAATTGTGGACAGGTTGACGAAGTCAGCGCACTTCCTTCCGATTCGAGTTGATTGTACATTAGAAAGGCTGGCACGGATATATATTCAAGAAATTGTACGATTACACGAAATACCTTCGTCAATTGTTTTAGATCCAGATCCGAGGTTTACTTCCAGATTCTGGGGAGCTTTCCAAAGAGCGTTGGGAACAGAATTGCATATGAGTACAGCATACCATCCTCAGACAGATGGACAATCAGAGCGGACAATCCAGACATTGGAAGACATGCTAAGATCTTGTGTGATGGATAACCAAGGCAGTTGGGATAGGTATTTGCCATTGGTCGAGTTCGTCTACAACAACAGTTACCAACAAAGTATCGGGATGGCACCATATGAAGCTCTCTACGGAAGAAGGTGTCAGACACCATTGTGTTGGAATGACGACGGAGAAGCTAGTGTCTTACGTCCATACTTAGTGCAAGAAACTACTGAAAAGATAAAGGGGATTTGCCAGAAGATCCAGACAGCACAGAGCCGTCAAAAGAGCTATGCCGATAATAGACTTAGACCCTTATAGTTTAGTGAGGGAGACCATGTCTTTCTTAAAGTAACCCCGACTACTGGAATAGGTAGAGCCCTTAAGACTAAAAAGCTTAACCCTCAATACATAGGACCTTTTCAAATACTTAAAAGAGTCGGACTAGTAGCTTATCAAGTGGCCCTTCCTCCATATCTGTCAAACCTTCATGATGTTTTTCATGTCTCGCAACTTAAGAAATATATTCCCGATGAGAGTCATATTTTACAACCAGAGACAGTACAGTTACGAAACGATTTGACATATCAAGCATCACCAGTTCAGATCGTAGAAAGAAGTGATAAGCAGCTGAGAGGCAAGACTGTTCGCTTAGTCAAAGTAGCTTGGGGACAAAGAGGAGAAGAATAGCACACTTGGGAACTAGAAGATAAGATGAAAGCCGATGACCCGCATTTATTCTCAGGTAACTGAAATTTTAAGGGCAAAATTTTCTGTTAGGAGGGTAGAATGTAACAACCCCGATTTTCGAGTACGCGAGATCTTTTCTGAAAGTACGAATTTCTCTGGAAGATCAGTAAGGGAAAAACCTTTGATATATCATCAAGAATCTCAATCCTCATTGTCATTATGTCATCTTTAAGTTAGAACCTTTCCCGAGGCAAGCTCGATGATTCAGTCGCGAAGAACCTAGTTTTTCAACTGTATCGGTTAAGAGTTTTAATTCGGTTTTTCGTAAATAGTCTCAGTTTGACAAACCGGACTCGATTTATGAGAGAAGAGAGATAATAGGATGATATTATCATTATATTAGTATTAGAAGCTTCTTGAATAATATTATAAGGTTACCTGATCAGTTTTAGTTAAAAACAGAAAACCAGTTTAACCGGGTGCACAATTTACTGGTGCAGCTTAGCACCAGCACTCTCTGATGACTTTAGCAGTGCTAAGGCCTCATTATACATGTTTTATTCTCATAATAAATATGTTACTAGTGTCATTTATGCTAGTAGCTCAGAAAATAATTTTTAGAGATGTTTTCACAAGTGTTCCGATACACCTAGTTTTAGTAGTTATACATCTGAGATATTTTAATATTATTTTAATCCACCTCCAAGCCAACCAATCACCACTCACCCTACACCCCCAAAACCCCCAAGGCTGGCTCATTTTCACTTTGTGGCCGAAAATAGGAAGAGAGAAAAAGAGAGAAAAGTTCTTAGTTCCAAATCTTCAAAGCTTGATTTCTGCTGAACTAAAACTCAAATCAAAATTCCAATCCGACCAAAATGATCCTCTCTTCTTTCTCTACATGATTATATGACTTATCAAGGCTGGGATCAAGGTGAGTTGGCTGCACCATCTCTCTTTTGATTCAGTTTCAAGGAAACATGCTTAAATATGGTTTTTCTTGATGTGATTTAGGAGGAAAAAGTGCTTAAGGACCACCTGAAAATCTAACTGAATTAGGGGCAGCAAAATCAGGTAGGGTGCTACGAAATTAATCTTGATTATTTGTGTTTGAGATGTGTGAATGTTGTATAATTTGGCTGTGCTAAAAATTGGTTGCATATATGATTGATTCTTGGTGAAAATTTGGTGAAATTTTGATGAAATTTGATGAAATTCAAGCTTTAAAGTTCATGTTCTTGGGCAGCTGGAAAAATGAAACCCTAAGCTTAAATTGAGGTTCAATTTGTGTTGAAATCATGTAGAAAAGATGGAGTTTTAGTGGCTGCTAATTTATTATGAATTATAGTAAAAATCGGTTGCTGAAAAGACTGAAAAACAGGTAAAAACAGAGAAAGAATCTGAAGAATTTATGAAGAACATGAAGAACACTTTGAGTGTGGTGAAGAACAATGAAGAACACTTTTTTGATTCATAAAAGGGCAAGGAAGTAATTATTTTGTTGTTTGAGGGGTTATTTGGTAATTACTGAAAGTTAGGGTGGTAAAAGTAGAAATATTAAAAGTTACGGGTGGTAAAAAGTGAATTTTAAAGGTTAAAGGTTAAAGTAAAGTTAATTTTCGAAAATATATTAATAAAATAATAAATAATAATAAAATATTAAATAATAATATTTAATTAAAAATAATATTTTAATAAAAATAATAAAATAATGCGAAAAAGGCAGTTTTCTGTAAAAGCTTGAGAAAGACAACTTTAAGTGCAGAATCTCATAATTACCTTCATAAAACACTTAGGGAGTGGTAAGAACATATTAGTGAGACAAAGATAAATAAAATATAAAAGTTTATGAAAAGAGAAAAATCGAAGAAAAAGTCTGTAAGATTTTAATGACAGAAAAACAGACAGAGACTAGCAAACAAACTAGGGCAACATAGTTAGTCTTTGAGTTGCGACTAGGGTTAGGTATTATATGAAAAGTTAAATTGTTTCAGTATAGACTTAATGAACCTATACTTGGGACATGCTAACTATTCATACCGAAATTTACATAAGCTTTAAATATATAGATTAAACAGAGAAATCAGAGCAGGGTAAAGAGACTAAGAGCAGAAGGCTTATTGAAAGGTTAATTGTTGCTTGAGGCAACCCAAGAGATATTGTTTGCTTATTCGTTGCTGAATGCAACCTAAGAGATAATATTTATTATCTGTTGCTTTAAGCAACCCAAGAGTTTCTGTAGGGAAACTTGGATACCTACAGCAATTTTCCGTTCCCAAGAGTATATTTCCTGCGAATAGAAAGCAGAGGCTGTCTCAATAGAGCTGCTAATAATTATATGAGCATTTATTTGAACGGAAGATCGTATCCGGGAAATCGTGAACTCGTGACCGGATAAATATCGGGAATGCAGGTGCTAACCGACACATGAGCTCATGGCCTGTACTAGGGCTAGACATACATCATTCTTGACTGCGCATCATTCTCTGTTGCTTTCCTTCTTGTGAGTGAACTATTTCTTTATGTTTGTCTGCTTGAGTGTTATGTCTGTGCTTTATTTCCTTGTGTTCTTCTGTTTGTGTTCTGTTTTCTCTTTTCCTATCTATTTTAACTACTGTTTACTACTTTATTGTATTCTAATATCTATCTGCTAATCAAAATCAAATAAATGAACGTAACTAATAACCCCGACCCTACTAAGAACTCCCCAGTTCTTACCCCTTCTCTCCCTTCCTTCCCCCTCAGATGGAGACGGGCGTGATCTTCTATGAGTTCGAGGACCCTTACGTCTACGAGGATCCGGTACATCACAGTTACTTCATTATGGGTTTGGAGCCTCATATTAGACGATATGCGTTACCTAATCGAGCTTTTCAACATCCTCTGTCTAGCCCGCATTTTGACCCCGATGCTCCTTACGACTTTCCCTTATCCTGGTTACATCCTGACGCACCTGGACATCCTTTTCCTGATAATCCCGGGCACCCTATACCAGCCCAACCTTTGAATGAGGTAGGACCTGAGCCTATCATTCCTGATAAGCCCGAGTTAGCTGGTGACTATGTACCTGTGATACCACCAGAGCGGGACTTTCCCCCTGAGCCGATCCCTGACTTTCCATAGCCTGATGAGCCGGCACTACCAGACGGTGGGGTAGCTCCTATATACGTGAACGGACCTGTGCTCGTGAATGGTTTTGTACATAGTGACAGCAGTGTTTCTGGTGGATCTGAGGGTATAGCTTTAGCTGCGGATGATGAGGAGGAGGAGGATCCTGAGATAGAGATAGAGCAGGATGAGGAGATGGACGAGCCTCACGGCGATTCTCCGAACGGCCACGTGTAGATATAGCTTGACTGTGGAAGGGGCATTCTTTTGATGACACTCTAGTCTGACATTATCTGTTAGTTAGTCTCTCACTTGTGTTAGTACACCCGAGAGCTAGGAGTTATATAGTGGTTAGGCTAGCCTGGGTGCCAGTTTAGTGGCTTTTTGTATGGGCCAGGCCCTGGGAGTGTCGTGTATATATTAGCTATGTAAACTGCCAGCTGGTAATGCTCTCTTTAGGGAAGGTTTCAAACTAATGTGTGGCTTGGTCTCTGATGAGAGGATAATTTATACGCTTTTTGACATTGTTTTTAGTATGTTTTTAGTAGGATCTAGTTACTTTTAGGGATGTTTTCATTAGTTTTTATGTTAAATTCACATTTCTGGACTTTACTATGAGTTTGTGTGTTTTTCTGTGATTTCAGGTATTTTCTGGCTGAAATTGAGGGACTTGAGCAGAAATCAGATTCAGAGGTTGAAGAAGGACTGCTGATGCTGTTAGATTCTGACCTCCTTGAACTCAAAGTGGATTTTCTGGAGCTACAGAACTCGAAATGGCGCGCTTCGAATTGCGTTGGAAAGTAGACATCCAGGGCTTTCCAGCAATATATAATAGTCCATACTTTGGCCAAGAATTGACGACGTAAACTGGCGTTCAACTCCAGCCTTCTGCCCAAATCTGGCGTCCAGCGCCAGAAAAGGATCCAAAACCAGAGTTGAACACCCAAACTGGCACAGAAACTGGCGTTCAACTCCACAAATGGCCTCTGCACGTGCAACACTCAGGCTCAGCCCAAACACACACCAAGTGGGCCCCGGAAGTGGATTTATGCATCAATTACTTACTCATGTAAACCCTAGTAGCTAGTTTATTATAAATAGGACCTTTTACTATTGTATTAGGCGTCTTTTTGACCATCTTTGGTCTCAGTTTTAATCCATTGTTCATCTTAGGAGAATATTGATCTCGTTTAGGGGGCTGGCCATCTCGGCCATGCCTGGACCTTCACTTATGTATTTTCATACGGTAGAGTTTCTACACTCCATAGATTAAGGTGTGGAGCTCTGCTGTCCCTCAAAGATTAATGCAAAGTACTACTGTTTTCTATTCAATTCTTCTTATTTCTCTTCTAAGATATCCATTCGCACCCAAGAACGTGATGAAGGTGATGATTATGTGTGACGCTCATCATCCTTCTCCCTTATGAACGCGTGCCTGACAAACACTTCTGTTCTACATGAAATAAGCTAGAATGAGTATCTCTTAGATCTCCTAACCAGAATCTTCGTGGCGTAAGCTAGAATGATGGCGGCATTCAAGAGAATCCGGAAAGTCTAAACCTTGTCTGTGGTATTCCGAGTAGGATTCAATGATTGGATGACTGTGACGAGCTCCTAACTCACGATTGCAGGGCGTTAGTGACAGACGCAAAAGGATAGTAAATCCTATTCCAGCATGATCGAGAACCGACAGATGAATAGCCGTGCCGTGACAGGGTGCGTGAGCATATTATTCACTGAGAGGATAAGATGAAGCCATTGACAAGGGTGATGCCTCCAGACGATTAGCCGTGCCGTGACAGGGCATTGGATCATTTTCCCGAGAGATGACCGAAAGTAGCCATTGACAGTGGTGATGTATCACATACAGCCAGCCATGGAAAGGAGTAAGATTGATTGGATGAAGATAGCAGGAAAGCAGAGGTTCAGAGGAACGAAAAGCATCTCCATTCCCTTATCTGAAATTCCTACCAATGAATTACATAAGTATCTCTATCCCTATCCTATTATTAAATTTCGAAAACACCATTATCACTTTATATCTGCCTGACTGAGATTTACAAGGTGACCATAGCTTGCTTCATACCAACAATCTCCGTGGGATTCGACCCTTACTCACGTAAGGTATTACTTGGACGACCCAGTGCACTTGCTGGTTAGTTGTATCGAAGTTGTGACAATTATGAATTAAGATCAAAGCACCAAGCTTTGGAGCCATTACCAGGGATTGTTCGAGCCTGGAGATCACAATTTCGTGCTCCAAGTTTTTGGCGCCGTTGCCGGGGATTGTTTGAGTTTTCGGCAAGCTTTTGGTCCGGTAACATCAGTGCCAGATTCCCTTTTGATCCGGCAACAGCATCAAGTTTTTGGCGCCGTTGCCGGGGATTGTTCGAGTTTGGACAACTGACGGTTCATCTTATTGCTCAGATTAGGTAATTTTCTTTTTATTTTCTTTTCAAAAATTTTTCAAAAATAATTTCAAAAATCTCTCATCTGTTTTCGAAAAAAATAAAAATGTTTAAAAAAAAAATTTTCATTCAAAATTTTTAAGAATGAATTCTAGTGTTTCATGAAGCATGTGAAGCCTGGCTGGCTGTAAAGCCATGTCTAAATTCTTTTAGACTGAGGCTTGCAATTTGTTCTCAAAGAGCAATATACTCTCGTGTTAAAGACTAAAGCTTGGCTGGCCATTGGCCATGTCTAGTGTTTTGGACTGGAGCTTTCATTGAAAGCTTGGCTGGCTAGTGAGCCATGTCTAATTCTTGGACTGAAGCTTTAAACTAACATGGCAAAATTCCTGGAATTCATATTAAAAATTTTGGAATCCTTATTTTTTCTTTTTCATACTATTTTCGAAAAAATCTAAAAAAATTAGAAAATCATAAAAATCAAAAATATTTTCTGTTTCTTGTTTGAGTCTTGAGTCACATTATAAGTTTGGTGTCAATTGCATGTGCATCTTGCATTTTTCAAAAATTCATGCATTCATAGTGTTCTTCATGATCTTCAAGTTGTTCTTGGTAAGTCTTCTTGTTTGATCTTGATGATTTTTTGTTTTATGTCTTTTCATGTTTATCATATGCATTCTTGAATTCTTAGTGCGTAAGCATTAAAGAATTCTAAGTTTGGTGTCTTGCATGTTTTCTTTGCATTAAAAATTTTTCAAAAATATGTTCTTGATGTTCATCATGATCTTCATAGTGTTCTTGGTGTTCATCTTGACATTCATAGCATTCTTGCATGCATTCATTGTTTTGATCTAAAAATTTCATGCATTGCATAATTTTCATGTTTTCATAAAAATTCAAAAAAATCAAAAAAATATCTTTCCCTTTTTCTCTCATCAAATTCGAAAATTTGAGTTGACTTTTTCAAAAATTTTTAAAATCAAATTGTTTCTCATGAGTCAAATCAAATTTTCAATTTGAAA
Organism: Arachis ipaensis; assembly: GCF_059453495.1. Lineage (NCBI taxonomy): Eukaryota > Viridiplantae > Streptophyta > Magnoliopsida > Fabales > Fabaceae > Arachis > Arachis ipaensis. The sequence goes on along the minus strand of NC_142439.1, from coordinate 52,978,693 downwards.
ATCTTATCTTTTTCAAAATCTTTTTCAAAAATCAAATCTTTTTCAAAATTCTTAGTTATTTTCGAAAATTCCAAAAATATTTTTCAAAAATCTTTTTCTTATTTTTTTCAACAAATTTTCGAAAATAACATATTCAATTAATGTTTTGATTAAAAAATTTGAAGTTTGTTACTTGCTTGTTAAGAAAGATTCAAACTTTGAATTCTAGAATCATATCTTGTGATTTCTTATGAATCAAGTCATTAATTGAGATTTTAAAAATCAAATCTTTTTTCAAAAACTAATTTCAATCATATCTTTTCAAAAATATCTTCTTATCTTATCTTTTTCAAAAATATCTTTTCTAACTTCCTAACTTCTTATCTTTTCAAAATTTGTTTCAACTAACTAACTAACTTTTTGTTTGTTTCTTAACTTTTTCAAAACTACCTAACTAACTCTCTCTCTCTAATTTTCGAAAATATCTCCCCCTTTTTCAAAAATTTCTTTTTAATTAACTAATTATTTTTATTTTTATTTTTAATTTTATTTCAAAAAAAAATTTTTTTTCGAAAAATACTAACAAATTTTCAAAAACCAATTTTCAAAAATCACTAACTCCTTTTCAAAATAATTTTCGAAAATTATACCTCCCACATCCTATTCTATTTATTCATTCATATCCTAACATCTCATCTCACATCTCTTCCATCAATACAGTTGCATTTCTTCCTTTACATCACATTCTTTGTCTCCCCCTCTTTTCTTCCACTCACAAAGGGATCCCTATACTGTGGTATAAAGGATCTCTATTATTATTATTATTTTTCTGTGCCTTCTTCTTTGTCATATGAGCAGGAGCAAGGATAAGAACATTCTTGTGGAAGCAGATCCAGAACCTGAAAGGACTCTGAAGAGAAAAGTAAGAGAAGCTAAAATACAACAATCCAGAGATAACCTTTCAGAAATTTTCGAACAGGCAGAGGAGATGGCAGCCGAAAATAATAATAATGTAAGGAAGATGCTTGGTGACTTTACTGCACCTAATTCCAATTTACATGGAAGAAGCATCTCCATTCCTGCCATTGGAGCAAACAACTTTGAGCTGAAACCTCAATTAGTTTCTCTAATGCAGCAGAACTGCAAGTTTCATGGACTTCCATCTGAAGATCCTTTTCAGTTCTTAACTGAATTCTTGCAGATATGTGATACTGTTAAGACTAATGGAGTAGATCCTGAAGTCTACAGGCTCATGCTTTTCCCTTTTGCTGTAAGAGACAGAGCTAGATTATGGTTGGATTCTCAACCCAAAGACAGCCTGAACTCTTGGGATAAGCTGGTCACGGCTTTCTTAGCCAAGTACTTTCCTCCTCAAAAGCTGAGCAAGCTTAGAGCTGATGTTCAAACCTTCAGACAGAAAGAAGGTGAATCTCTCTATGAAGCTTGGGAAAGATACAAACAGTTGACCAAAAAGTGTCCTTCTGACATGCTTTCAGAATGGACCATCCTGGATATATTCTATGATGGTCTGTCTGAGTTATCTAAGATGTCATTGGATACCTCTGCAGGTGGATCCATTCACCTAAAGAAAACGCCTGCAGAAGCTCAAGAACTCATTGACATGGTTGCTAATAACCAGTTCATGTACACTTCTGAAAGGAATCCTGTGAGTAATGGGACGCCTATGAAGAAAGGAGTTCTTGAAGTTGATACTCTGAATGGCATATTGGCTCAGAATAAAATATTGACTCAGCAAGTCAATATGATCTCTCAGAGTCTGCATGGAATGCAAGCTGCATCCAACAGTACTCAAGAGGCATCTTCTGAAGAAGAAGCCTATGATCCTGAGAACCCTGCAATAGCAGAGGTAAATTACTTAGGTGAACCTTATGGAAACACCTATAACTCAACATGGAGAAATCATCCAAATTTCTCATGGAAGGATCAAAAGCCTCAACAAGGCTTTAATAATGGTGGAAGAAACAGGTTTAGCAATAGCAAACCTTTTCCATCATCAACTCAGCAACAGACAGAGAACTCTGAACAAAATGCTTCTAATTTAGCAAATCTAGTCTCTGATCTATCTAAGGCCACTGTAAGTTTCATGAATGAAACAAGGTCTTCCATTAGAAATCTGGAAGCACAAGTGGGCCAGCGGAGTAAAAGGATCACTGAAATCCCTCCTAGTACTCTCCCAAGCAATACAGAAGAGAACCCAAAAGGAGAGTGCAAGGCCATTGACATAAGCGCCATGGCCGAACCTCTGAGGAGAGGAGAGGACGTGAATCCCAAGGAGGAGGACCTCCTGGGACGTCCAGTGGTCAATAAGGAGCTTCCCTCTGGGGAACCAAAGGACTCTGAGGCTCATCTAGAGACCATAGAGATTCCATTGAACCTCCTTATACCCTTCATGAGCTCTGATGAGTATTCCTCTTCAGAAGAGAATGAGGATGTTACTGAAGAGCAAACTGCCAAGTTTCTTGGTGCAATCATAAAGCTGAATGCCAAATTATTTGGCATTAATGCTTGGGAAGTTGAACCTCCCTTGTTCATCAATGAACTAAGTGATCTGGATCAACTGACATTGCCTCAGAAGAGACAGGATCCTGGAAAGTTCATAATACCCCGTACCATAGGCACCATGATCTTTAAGGCTCTGTGTGACCTTGGTTCAGGAATAAACCTCATGCCCCTCTCTGTAATAGAGAAACTGGGAATCTATGGGGTGAAAGCTGCTAAAATCTCACTAGAGATGGCAGACAGCTCAAGAAAACAGGCTTATGGACAAGTAGAGGATGTATTAGTAAAGGTTGAGGGCCTTTACATCCCTGCTGATTTCATAGTCCTGGATACTGGAAAGGAAGAGGATGAATCCATCATCCTAGGAAGACCTTTCCTGGCCACAGCAAGAGCTGTGATTGATGTTGACAGAGGTGAAATAGTCCTTCAATGGAATGAGAACTCCCTTGTATTCAAAACTCAAGGATCTCCCTCTGCAACCATGGAGAGGAAGCTTGAAAAGCTTCTCTCAAAGCAGAGTCAACCAGAGCCCCCACAGTCAAACACTAAGTTTGGTGTTGGGAGGCCACAACCAAACTCTAAGTTTGGTGTTGAACTCCCATATCCAAACTCTAAGTTTGGTGTTGGAGAATCTCAACAAAGCTCTGCACATCTGTGAGGCTCCATGAGAGCCCACTGTCAAGCTATTGACATTAAAGAAGCGCTTGTTGGGAGGCAACCCAATGTTTATCTAATTCTTATTTTTACGTTTTCTTAGGTTCATGATCATGTGGAGTCACAAAATAAATAGAAAAATTGAAAACGGAATCAAAAACAGCAGAAGAAAAATCACACCCTGGAGGAGCATCTGTCTGGCGTTTAGCGCCAGAACAGAGCATGGTTCTGGCGCTGAACGCCCAAAATGGGCAGCTTCTGGGCGCTGAACGCCAGAACAGGCATGGTTCTGGCGTTCAACGCCAGAAATGGCACACAGATGGGCGTTGAACGCCCAAAATGGCGACCAACCTGGCGCTGAACGCCCAGAGTTGGATACAAAGGCATTTTTACATGCCTAAGGGTGCAGGGATGTAATTCCTTGAACACCTCAGGATCTGTGGACCCCGCAGAATCCACTCAGGATCTGTGGACCCCACAGGATCCACTCAGGATCTGTGGACCCCACAGGATCATCTCAGGATCTGTGGACCCCACAGGATCCACTCAGGATCCGTGGACCCCACAGGATCCCCACCTACCTCCACTCACTTCTTCTCACCACTCTCTTTCACACAACCCCATAAACACTCTTCCCTAAAAGCCCTTCACCAATCACCTCAATCTCTCTTCCCCATTAAACCTTCACCACTCACATCCACCCAATGTTCCCAATAAACCTACCTCATAAACTCCACCTACCTTCAAAATTCAAAACCAATTTCCCACCCAAACCCACCCATATGGCCGAACCAATACCCCCCCTCCCTTCCCTATATAAAGACCTCCATTCTTCATCAAATTCACACAACACACCCCTCTACACTCCTCTTGGCCGAAACCACATCTCCCTCTCCCTCTCCATATTTCTTCTTCTTCTTCTTCTATTCTTTTGTTTATTGCTCGAGGGCGAGCAATATTCTAAGTTTGGTGTGGTAAAAGCATAGCTTTTTTGTTTTTCCATTACCATTGATGGCACCCAAGACCGGAGAATCCTCTAGAAGAGGGAAAGGGAAGATAAAAGCTTCCACATCCGAGTCATGGGAGATGGAAAGGTTCATCTCCAAAGCCCATCAAGACCACTTCTATGATGTTGTGGCCAAGAAGAAGGTGATCCCTGAGGTCCCTTTTAAACTCAAAAGAAATGAGTATCCGGAGATCCGACATGAAATTCAAAGAAGAGGTTGGGAAGTTCTAACAAATCCCATCCAACAAGTCGGCATCCTAATGGTTCAAGAGTTCTATGCCAATGCATGGATCACCAAGAACCATGATCAAAGTAAGAACCCGGATCCAAAGAACTATGTTACAATGGTTCGGGGGAAATACTTAGATTTTAGTCCGGAAAATGTGAGGTTGGCGTTCAACTTGCCATACATGGAAGAGAACGCACGCCCCTACACAAGGAGAGTCAACTTTGATTAAAGGTTGGACCAAGTCCTTATGGACATATGTGTAGAAGGAGCTCAATGGAAGATTGATTCCAAAGGCAAGCCGGTTCAACTAAGAAGATTGGACCTCAAGCCTATAGCTAGAGGATGGTTGGAGTTTATTCAATGCTCAATCATTCCCACTAGCAACCGGTCTGAAGTTACTATAGACCGGGCCATCATGATCCATAGCATCATGATTGGAGAAGAGGTGGAAGTTCATGAGATTATACCTCAAGAACTCTACAAGGTGGCTGACAAGTCCTCCACCATGGCAAGGTTAGCCTTTCCTCACCTCATTTGCCATCTATGCAATTCAGCTGGGATTGACATAGAGGGAGATATCCTCATTAAAGAGGAAAAGCCCATCACTAAGAAAAAAATGGAGCAAGCAAGAGAGCCCAGTCATGGAGCTCAAGAGGCGCAAGAAGCTCATCACCATGAGATTCCGGAAATGCCTCAAATGCACTTTCCTCCACAAAACTATTGGGAGAAAATCAACACCTCCCTAGGAGAAATGAGTTCCAATATGGGACAACTAAGGGTGGAACATCAAGAGCACTCCATCATGCTCCATGAAATAAGAGAAGATCAAAAAGCAATGAGGGAGGAGCAACAAAGACAAGGAAGAGACATAGAAGAGCTCAAGGACATCATTGGTTCCTCAAGAAGAAAACACCACCATCACTAAGGTGGATTCATTCCTTGTTCTTCTTTCTTCTGTTTTTCGTTTTCTATGTTATGTACTTATCTGTGTTTGTACCTTCATTACATGATCATTAGTAGTTAGTAACTTTGTCTTAAAGATATGAATGTCCTATGAATCCATCACCTCTCTTAAATGAAAAATGTTTTAATTCAAAAGAACAGGAAGTACATGAGTTTCGAATTTATCCTTGAACTTAGCTTAATTTTATTGATGTGGTGACAATGCTTCTTGTTTTCTGAATGTATGCTTGAACAGTGCATATGTCTTTTGAAGTTGTTGTTTAAGAATGTTAAATATGTTGGCTCTTGAAAGAATGATGACTAGGAGACATGTTATTTGATAATCTGAAAAATCATAAAAATGATTCTTGAAGCAAGAAAAAGCAGCAAAGAACAAAGCTTGCAGAAAAAAAAAAAATATAGGCGAAAAAAAAATATAGAAAGAAAAAGAAAAAGCAAGCAGAAAAAGCCAATAACCCTTAAAACCAAAAGGCAAGGGCAAATAAAAAGGATCCCAAGGCTTTGAGCATCAGTGGATAGGAGGGCCTAAAGGAATAAAATCCTAGTCTAAGCGGCTAAACCAAGCTGTCCCTAACCATGTGCTTGTGGCGTGTAGGTGTCAAGTGAAAACTTGAGACTGAGCGGTTAAAGTCAAGGTCCAAAGCAAAAACAAAGAGTGTGCTTAAGAACCCTGGACACCTCTAATTGGGGACTTTAGCAAAGCTGAGTCACAATCTGAAAAGGTTCACCCAATTATGTGTCTGTGGCATTTATGTATCCGGTGGTAATACTGGAAAACAAAGTGCTTAGGGCCACGACCAAGACTCATAACGAAGCTGTGTTCAAGAATCATCATACTGAACTAGGAGAGTCAATAACACTATTCGAAATCTGAAGTTCCTATAGATGCCAATCATTCTAAACTTCAATGGATAAAGTGAGATGCCAAAACTATTCAAGAGGCAAAAAGCTATAAGTCCCGCTCATATGATTGAAGCTCTGTTTCATTGATAGTTTGGAATTCATAGTATATTCTCTTCTTTTTATCCTATTTGATTTTCAGTTGCTTGGGGACAAGCAACAATTTAAGTTTGGTGTTGTGATGAGCGGATAATTTATACGCTTTTTGACATTGTTTTTAGTATGTTTTTAGTAGGATCTAGTTACTTTTAGGGTTGTTTTCATTAGTTTTTATGTTAAATTCACATTTCTGGACTTTACTATGAGTTTGTGTGTTTTTCTGTGATTTCAGGTATTTTCTGGCTGAAATTGAGGGACTTGAGCAGAAATAGGACCTTTTACTATTGTATTAGGCATCTTTTTGACCATCTTTGGTCTCAGTTTTAATCCATTGTTCATCTTAGGAGACTATTGATCTCGTTTAGGGGGCTGGCCATCTCGGCCATGCCTGGACCTTCACTTATGTATTTTCATACGGTAGAGTTTCTACACTCCATAGATTAAGGTGTAGAGCTCTGCTGTCCCTCAAAGATTAATGCAAAGTACTACTGTTTTCTATTCAATTCTTCTTATTTCTCTTCTAAGATATCCATTCGCACCCAAGAACGTGATGAAGGTGATGATTATGTGTGACGCTCATCATCCTTCTCCCTTATGAACGCGTGCCTGACAAACACTTCTGTTCTACATGAAATAAGCTAGAATGAGTATCTCTTAGATCTCCTAACCAGAATCTTCGTGGCATAAGCTAGAATGATGACGGCATTCAAGAGAATCCGGAAAGTCTAAACCTTGTCTGTGGTATTCTGAGTAGGATTCAATGATTGGATGACAGTGACGAGCTCCTAACTCGCGATTGCAGGGCGTTAGTGACAGACGCAAAAGGATAGTAAATCCTATTCCAGCATGATCGAGAACCGACAGATGAATAGCCGTGCCGTGACAGGGTGCGTGAGCATATTATTCACTGAGAGGATAAGATGAAGCCATTGACAAGGGTGATGCCTCCAGACGATTAGCCGTGCCGTGACAGGGCATTGGATCATTTTCCCGAGAGATGACCGAAAGTAGCCATTGACAGTGGTGATGTATCACATACAGCCAGCTATGGAAAGGAGTAAGATTGATTGGATGAAGATAGCAGGAAAGCAGAGGTTCAGAGGAACGAAAAGCATCTCCATTCCCTTATCTGAAATTCCTACCAATGAATTACATAAGTATCTCTATCCCTATCCTATTATTAAATTTCGAAAACACCATTATCACTTTATATCTGCCTGACTGAGATTTACAAGGTGACCATAGCTTGCTTCATACCAACAATCTCCGTGGGATTCGACCCTTACTCACGTAAGGTATTACTTGGACGACCCAGTGCACTTGCTGGTTAGTTGTATCGAAGTTGTGACAATTATGAATTAAGATCAAAGCACCAAGCTTTGGAGCCATTACCAGGGATTGTTCGAGCCTGGAGATCACAATTTCGTGCACCAGTCTCTCAGTGAAAATGGCAATAAAAGAAGCTTATAGATGTCAGGGTCGACTCCATTGATTTTGACAGTGTCACAGATTTTCAAAAACACAGAGAGGTGTTGGTTTGGATCCTCAGTAGCACTTCCTCCATATTGACAATTGTTTTGAACCAGGGTAATTAATTAAGGCTTGAGTTCAAAGTTATTAGCATTGACATTGGGGGTTAGGATGCTACTCCCACAATTCTTTGGGTTGGGGATAGTTTAGGAGGCTAAGACTCTTCTCTGAGGTTGGCCATTGTTGTTGGCCACACCATTTGTATGGTCTAGAATGTTGATGACAAGTCTTCTTATACTAGCTTTTCAAGCAATTTTCACTTGTTTCATTAGGATTTATGTACTTTCTTGCATTAGAAGTAAGTAATTTGAAGTGGATTTGCATGATCTTGTTAAATCACTCAACCATCCTTTATTTGACACTAAATCATGAGGTTTAAGCTAAAATTAGTTAGTTTTTGAATGATTTATGAACCTTGTGAATTTGGTGATGCTTTGATTGGTTGTTTTGATTATTTGTAGGTGAAGAAATGATGGAAAGAGGAATTTTTGGGCCACACTTTAAAGTTAGAACACACTTAGATGCCTTAGGCCACACTTTTAAAAGTGTGGCCCATGACCAAGTAGCGCTCAACAAGGCACCAATGCCCAATTTGAAGAGAGCGCTCAGTTAAAAAAAGCTAACTTAACTTTTTCGGGCTTTTATAAAGCCTTGTGACAGCATGACCATGCCTTATTCAAAGGGCCATAACTTGTGCTATAGATGTCCAATTAATGCGATTCTAGTTGCATTGGAAAGCTGACATTCAGAGCTTTCCAACAATATATAGCAATCCATATTTGTCATGAAGTTGAAGCACAAGTGAAAGGAATCTTTAAAGCCCAAAAAACCAACCAAATATGAACTCACCATGGTTCGAAGAGGGGGTCACCAAGAAAAGCAAGGAAATTGGCACAAATGGGATGGCCAAGGTTCGAAGAGGGGCACACATGAAAAAATTGAAGAGAAGGATAACCAAGACACGAGGAGCGCTCAGTTAACTTAAGTTAACTTTATCGTGCCTCATTCAAAGAAAATACAAGGAGAGGGGCACCAAATTGGCTTCACTGGGATTCGAACAAGGGAGCTTCCACTCAAAGCAAAGTAATGCTACATTACTTCTTCTTTACTGAGCGCTACTCTTGAAAGGAATTTGACACAACATGCATTCCTCAGGGTTCGAAGCTGGAGCCTTATGCAACAAAGGGGCGCTCAGTGAGTTTTTGTTAACTGAGCACCAATACTAGAGAGGCTGCACGCATCAAACGAGCCTAGGACTAAGACTTGGAGCGCTCAGTTAACTTAGTTAACTGAACGCTCCCCTGGAGGTGTACCATGGGTCCAAATTTTAATTCAATTGTCACTTTGGATCCAATTCTTCACCAAAAATAGGAAGTGTATAAATAGGACTTAGTTTGATTTAGAGAGGACCTTTTTGTTTACCTATTGTTTTTACCTTTTGCTTACTTTTGAACTTTCATTTTGAGTTTTGAGAATTGAATTGGAGAATTGGGATTGAGAGCTGAGTTTTCTCCTCCTTGTTCTCACTTTTGCATTTCTTGCTTTCTGTTTTTGAATTGTGGATAGAGATTGAAGGAATTCTGTTTCAATCCTTGATCTACAATTCATCTTTATTCCCTTCTGCATAATTCTAAGGAATTGTGAGTTGGATTAAGCTTTCTGATTTTATTTTCATTTCTTCTGCTACTTTTGCTATCTTCCTTTGGATCTTGAATTGAGATTGGGAGAGTTCCATTGATTCAAAGTCTGAGAATCATCTTCCACTCTTCCTCTCAATTGATATAAGGATTAGATCTAACTCTTCTTTACTGTTTTTAAATTTTCTTTTCTTCTGTAAATTGATTCTCTGTTGGATCAAGGAAGGAATTGAGATCTAGACTTGTTGTCTAGTCTCATTGAGCCTCTGAGCTCTTGAATTTCTTTCCTAGCTCTTGCAATTGAGTTGAATTTACTTTCTGTTTGTTCTTCACTGAAATTTTCCAATTCTATTTAGATCTGCTGCACTTGATTCATCTTCTTTACTTTCTGTTATTAAATTCTAAATTCCAGCATCCCACACCCCTTGATATTTCAAGCAAATTACAATTCTTGCAATCTAAGCTTCAGCTACCAACATTTCTTGCAATTTAAATTTCAGTCATTTACATTACTTACACTTTAAAATTTAGCTATTTTACTTTTTTTGCTCTTTAATTTACTATCAATTCCCTCTCTCCCTTTTAGTTTCATGTAATTTAGCTTCTGTTGGTTACAATTCACTTAAATCATCAATTGTTTGCTTAACTAAATTAACCACCTAACTAAAATTGCTCAATCCTTCAATCCTGTGGGATCGACCTCACTCATGTGAGTAATTACTACTTGATGCGACCCGGTACACTTGCCGGTGATTTTTAAGTGTTGGAATTTTGGTTTCAACACATCACGTTTTTGGTGTCGTTGTCGGGGATTGATTAGATTGACAATGATTAAGTAAGTTGGTGGTCTAGATTAAGCACTTTTTCTTTATTTTTGTTTACTTTCTTTATTTTTTTTAAGAAGCACACTAACTGTTTGAGACTTTGTCTCTACAAATCCTAACTGCATTCAAGCTACAGAGTGTTCTGTTTGTGTTTCTGAATTTATGCCAAGAGGAGGAAGCAATGACTTCACACCCTTTGATCTTGAGATACTTTGAAGGTTTAAAAGAGGAGCAAAAAATGGAAGGGATGCCCTCTAATTTACTAGAGGGAGTGGCCAACAATAACCCACCCCAGAAAATCAGTAAGCTGGAAGCAGAAGTGCAACCATTCACACAAAAGAAGGGAGTGATAGAACTTGAAGGAGTAAATGAAATCATGACCCATAACAAGCAGATGCACCAACAACTCCAAAAACAAATGGAGCTGATGGTCAGGAAGATCAATGAGCTACAAATTGCTGTATTAAATGCACAAAGCCAAGCTCAAACCTTACACGGATGGAATCAATCTGAAAAAGGTTTTGGGGCATTCAACTATGAGCAATGAAGTCTTGAGCAAATACAATCTCCAAGTAACGCCTCAAGTTCGTTCCAACACCATTCTCATGGTGATACACACAACCCATCCTGGATGACTCATTCTAACTTGAAGTGGGGTGAGAATCAGAATCAAGGACCAAGGAACCTCAATTACAACGGCCCCAGCATCACAAATAGGCACAACCACACCCCTACTAACAACACCCATTACACACTACCACAACCCACCTACTTCCAACCCCATCACACTTCACAATTCTCCCAAAAAAACTTCCATCAACCACCTCATTCTACACAACTAAGACTAACTCCATACTCTCAAAGAAACTCATGGACAATCAAGCCCTGGAAATCAAAAACCAAGAAGCAGCATTCAGAAACTTTGAAAGACACTTGGGGCAATTAGCTAAATACATTTCAGAACTGAGTGAGAAGAGAGTAAATGCCTTCCCCAAGGTCACTGAAGACAACCCAAAAGGCAATGAAAAAGCCACAAAGTGGGAGAAGTGGAAGGCAATCATAGAGAAAAGTGAGAAGACCATGGAAAAAGAAGCCATTATCCAGGAAAAACATCACAAAGAAGTTCCACAAGAAGAGATAGAGGAAAAAAAGCTCACAATGAGAAGAGAAAATCTAAGGCAACATGATTTTCAACTTCCATGATCAAAGAATGAGGGATGTCAAGCTAGTGACAATAAAGAAGCGCTTGTTGGGAGGTAATCCAACCTGAGGTAGTTTTCTTTTCATAGCTATTTCAATAAAAAGGTTGAATGGTTTTATCTATATTGGAATGAGCTAAGTTTGGTGTTTCACACCAAAATAATTTGAGGAAGAGTGAAGGATGCTAAGTTTGGTATTCCACCAAAACTCTCATTTGAAAACATATTCTCACCTCATGTATAAAGGGTTGCTAGCTCCAAGCAATCAAATAAACCATTGAACCATTGTCTATCTTCTAGTTTTTAGTTTTGTAACCTTCAGCAAAAAAAAAAGCTTCACATATGGTTGACTTAATTCATAAGAAACATTGGCAAGGGACTAAGTTTGGTGTTTACACACCAAAGTAAGTTCAAAAGCCCACAAATAATTCATGCATGCTAACCATTTTTCAAGTGCTTGGGTAACAAGCAACTTTCAATATCATTGCAGAGGTTTATCCAAGTTTTTGGAAGGATTAAGCATCATCAACCAAAGAGATAAAGAGGAATGTGAAGAACAGCAATGATGATGATGAGGAGTAAAGCAAGTAAACTCCAAAAGGTTGTATTGTTAAGTGATTATTTTGCATCATACACTGCCATGATTGAAAGTGATTTGTACCCCTGTCTGTCTGTCTGTCTAGTATAGTTTCTCTGTAATTCAATAATTGAGATGCTTGATTATTCACAACACTATACTCTTCAAACTTGCTTGCACTCAATATTTCAAAAGGCATCAAAGGACAATTCTTTGAAAAGAAGGAGTGAGGAATTTAAAAAATTTTTAGGCAAGAAAAAGATTAGGAGAAGTGGTAGATCTAGTTGTATGATTATTGATGACTTGCATCATCTACCCTTCTTTCTTGCATAAAGAATACCATAAAAAAGAGCATAAATCTCCTTTGATCAGTACAATTCATGCATTATTTGATGAATATTATGGTACACTACTTTGAGATGAGTTGTGCTGAATTTCAGGTGAATAAGGCATCAAAAATGGGTAGAAGACAAACAAGAAGCTTGGCGTGGCATGCCAGTACTAAAGTCCAGAGAAGAAGTCCAAGCATGCATGAAGGGGTGGCACGCCAAGGACTGGGCGTGGCACGCTAATACATTATTCCAGAGAGCTATAATAGGGGACACAAAAGGGGTGTGGCACGCCAGGTTGGGTGTGGCACACCTGACCCATCAACTACCATGGGCGTGCCACTTGAGCAAAGGGGCGTCGCACGCCAATGCACCATTCCAAGAAGAGCCTTCACTATGGCGTGCCACTTGGTATCGAAGGCGTGGCACGCCAGCCCCAAGAGGTCACTTCGGCGTGCCACTTGAGAACCCAGCTGTGGCACGCCAAGCTTAAAGAGTTTATAAATCCATGGGCATGCCACCTGAACAGCATGGCGTGACACGTTGGTACAACAATCCAGAGAAGGGTCTGAAGGCAATTAAAGACTGGGCGTGCCACTTGAGCAACTAGGCTTGACACGCCAATGCACAAAGGACGAAAAGCAAGGACTGGGCGTGCCACTTGGTATCGAAGGCGTGGCACGCCAACCTTAGCATTTCACTATGGCGTGCCACTTGAAGGCTGAGGCTGACACGCCAACTGGAACCAAGACAAGATCATGGGCGTGGCACGCCAGCCTTTAGGCGTGGCACGCTGGTATAAGTTTCCAGAGAGGATGAAGGAGGCCAATTACATGGGGCGTGCCACTTGGTATTGAAGGCGTGGCATGCCACTCACCATTCTTTACTTAGGCGTGCCACTTGAGCAACCAAGCGTGGCACGCCAGTGTCATTCAGAGAGCAAAGAACCATTGGGGCGTGCCACTTGAGTTCGTGGCGTGGCACGCGAAACAGAGGAACCACTCACTCACAAAAGGGGCGTGGCATACCAGACCCTGGGCGTGGCATGCCAGACCCTGGGCGTGCCACGCTAGTGCAACTTTCCAGAGAAGCTTAGCCAAGCATAGAGCAAGGGCGTGGCACGCCAGACCCTGGGCGTGGCACGCCAGTTCAAGTTTCCAGAGGCAAAGAATGGTGGAAAAAGGCAAGGGGCGTGCCACTTGAGTTCGAAGGCATGGCACACAAACATAAGAATTCCACTATGGCGTGCCACTTGAGTTCGAAGGCGTGGCACACCAAGGTTGATAGAGAGATGAGCGTGCCACTTGAAGGATTAGGCGTGTCACGCCAAGCTAGAAATGAAGGGCACGTGACACGCCAGAAAAGCGCCAGCCACACGCCAGCTCAGAAGTCACGCTTATTGAGTGTTTTCTTTCCCCTCCAAAATGTAATTTTCCTTTTTCACTTTTGTAATTCTTTTATTTTACAAGGAGTAGTATAAATACCTCCAAGGAGTACTGAAGAAAGGGGTTAAGCAGTCAGTTTTAGATCCACTTTTACACTTCACTTTTGAGTACTTTTTGAGCTATGAGCAGCTAACTTCCCTCTCATTGAGAGAGGGAGCTCTGTTGTACTTGATGGATTGATAATAGTGAAATTCTTCTTCTCTTCATCTTCTCTTTGATTTGCTAGAAGGAATTTTGTTCTTAAGGCTTAGTATTCAATTATCTTGGGAAAGAGATTGAATGCAATTGGGTTTCATGGGAACCTTGGGAAAGGAAACATGAATCCATGCTTGAAATCCCTTCTCACACTTGAGTAGAATCTGGAATTTCATCTTTGGATACGTGACATATAATCCTCCCTCTACTTGGACCTATAATGGTGTGTGGTATAATCAGGGACCAAGCATATCTCTCTTCATGAACAATTAGACCAAGAAATTGGCTATTGATTAAGATCTGAGAGATTGAGTCACCAAGGGATTGAGGCTCAATCAATCATGATTGCCAAGAGGTCAATGAGTTGCATGATTGAAGAGGATGTAAGCTAGATTTGATCCAAAGAGACAACATCTCCCAATCTCAATGAAATTTCCCCATTCTTATCTATCCATTTCTCTATAGCTTAACTTTACATTCAGCAATTCCCTATTCCCATTTACATTCAAGTCATTTATGATTCCGCACTTTAAATTCTGCCATTTATATTTCTATACTTTATTGCTTTTCTTTATATTCTAGTCATTTACATTTATGTCATTTATAATTCTGCACTTCACAATCCTATTGATCCACTTGACTAATTCATCAATTGATTAAAACTGCTCGAATTCGCCAATCTCTGTGGATACGATCCCACTCCACTGTGGGTTATTACTTGACGATAATTTTGGTGCGCTTGCCAAAAGAACTAATTCACCAATTTTTGAATGGGGTGTGTATTAGAGTCATCAAGTTTTATGGCGCCGTTGCCGGGGATTGGCTTAAATTTGATAGTGATTAAATTGATTGGAGAGCTAGATTAAGCAATTAAAATTCCTTGTTATTTTAGTTTCCTTTATTTAGCGCCTTTTATATTTTTTTTTATTTTTTTATTTTGAGTTCTATTTCTTTCTTCTTTGATTATTCTTATTCATCATCCATATTTCCACTCTTCTAACTGTTAGATTAATTGCACCACTGACACTAACAACCACTCTAACAAGAGTAACTTCTTCATTCATTTTCTTTCTTGCTTTTTGGCTTGTTGGTTGTATGATAGGTAGAAGAAGCGGGGCTTCAACTTTTTTTTATTCTGAACCTGAGAGGACCTTCCTTAGATTAAGGAGGGAAGTAAGAGGGAAGGGAGTCATTGGTGTTGAGGAAGAGGAAGAGTATTTTGAAACAGACATGGAGGATAATAGGGAGAACCACCATGAAGAAGAAGCTCACAACTATGCCAGAGAAGGCCCAGTAAATCATGATGGGCAAGAAAGGAGAGTCTTAGGCTCCTACATCAACCCAAATCCAGGAAATTGTGGCAGCAGCCTCCTAAAGCCAACAATTTATGCAAATAATTTTGAGCTGAAGCCTTAGCTCATCACACTTGTTCAGAACAATTGCTCATATGAAGGAAGTGCCCAAGAAGACCCTAATCAACATCTCAGCACATTCTTGAGGATATGTGATACTGTAAAGTCGAACGGGGTACACCCCGACATCTACAAACTACTCTTGTTCCCTTTCTCACTCAGAGATAAGGCAGCAAAGTGGTTGGAATCATTCCCCAAGGATAGCCTAACTACATGGGAGGAGGTCGTGAACAGATTCCTTGCAAGATTTTACCCTCCACAAAGAATTAACAGGCTGAGAGCTGAGGTGCAAACTTTTAGACAATAAGATAGAGAAACACTCTATGAGGCCTAGGAGAGATTCAAAGATCTGACAAGAAGATGCCCACCCGAAATGTTTAATGAGTGGGTACAACTACACATCTTTTATGAGGGTTTATCTTATGAAGAATAGAAGGCAGTGGATCATTCTTCAGGAGGCTCACTCAACAAAAAGAAAACCTTTGAAGAGGCCGTAGATGTCATTGAGACTGTAGCTAAAAATGAGTATTTCTATGCTTCAGAAAGGACTCAGAAGAAGGGAGTGCTAGAACTCAACTCTGTAGATTCTTTGTTAGCTCAGAATAAGGCAATTGCAGCTCAAATAGCAGCTCTAACAAAAAGGATGGAGGCCAATAAAGCCTCAATCATTCAAGACGAAAATCCTCAACAAGAAGGGAATGCACCAGAATCTGAAGGTGACTGGGAACAAGCCAATTATGTGAACAATTCATCCAGACCACCATATGACCCACACTCTAAGACATACAACCTAGGTTGGAAGAACCACCCAAACTTTGGGTGGGGAAATCAACAAAACCACAACCAGGACCGCAACAAGCCTTATTCATCAAATAGCATTTCAACCACAACCCCAACCATCAAACAGGGAAACATAGACCCTACATTAACTCACAAAACACATCATACCATAGTAACCAACCCATACACAATAACCTCAATCAAGATGCACCATCCTTAACTATGCAACCATGTGAAATCAAGAGCAACTTTGAGAGGATGGAGGCTGTAATTACATAACTGTCCTCACAGATTATAGGGGCAGTCTCTACCCTCATGGACAGACAAGCACAAATTGAAAGAAGGATAGACGCTAATAAAGAAGAATACAGGTCAAATCTGAAAAATCAAGGCGTAGCAAGCTCAAAGTTGGAAACACAAGTGGGGATTTTATCCAAGCAAATCCCACTTTTCACACACACATTTCCTAGTGATACCATGGCTAACGCAAGAGGGGAATGCAAAGCCATTACTCTAAGAAGTGGGAAGGTTGTAGAAGAAGGAACCCCAAGCAAAGACAAGCATGAAGAAGCTGCGGCAACGCATGAGAATAAGGATGAAGGAGAGATCCCTGCTCCACCTCCACCAAAACCAGTCTTGAAGCCTTATGTGCCAAAGGCACCATACCCACAAAGACTGGAAAAAGATAGGAAGGATGCCCAGTTTTCTAAGTTCCTAGAGATCTTCTAGAGGCTCTAAATCAACATACCATTTGCTGAGGCATTAGAACAAATGCCACTCTATGCCAAATTTTTGAAGGAGCTTATAACCAAAAAGAGGAACTGGGAGGCAAAAGAAACCATAATATTGACTGAAGAATGCAGCACCATCATACAGAAGAAGCTGCTTCAAAAGTTGAAAGACCCAGGGAGTTTCCAAATCCCCTGCATCATAGGAGACATCACCATTGAGAAAGCCTTGTGTGATTTGGGAGCTAGCATAAATCTTATGTCCCTAACCATGATGAGAAGAATGAAGATTGAGGAAGGCAAGCCAACAAGGATGGCACTCCAATTGGCTGACAGAACATTTAAGTTTCCACATGGGGTGGTGGAGGACTTGCTAGTAAAAGTAGAAGAATTCATTTTCCCTACTGATTTCGTTGTACTGGACATGGAAGAATAGGTCAACATGTCAATTATCCTAGGGAGACCATTCCTAGCTACTGCTGGAGCCATCATTGATGTGCAAAAAGGGGAACTAGTCTTGAGGCTATATGAAGAGAAAATGATCTTCAACGTCTTTAAAGCAATGAGTTACCCCAAGGAATCCATAGGAGAATGCATGCTGGTAGACACCATGGAACAGATAGTTCAAGAAGTCTTGGAAGAAGAACAATGTGGAGGAACCATTGAGTTGGAACAAGTATCAGATGGAGAACCGCCACAAGCAACCATGGGAAACTCAATCATGCCAACCACCACAGACAACAAAGATGCAGAGTCACCAAAACTAGAGCTGAAAACCTTACCACCCAGCTTGAAATATGCATATCTGAGTGCTAACAATACTCACCCAGTGATCATAAATTCAAGTCTGAGCAAGGAACAAGAAGAGGAGCTCATCTAAGTGCTGAGACAACACAAAGATGCCATAGGCTGGACACTTACGGATTTAAAAGGGATCAGTCCTTCAATGTGTTTGCATAAAATCCTACTTGAAGAGGATGCCAAACCTTCAAGACAACAACAAAGGAGGCTGAACCCAACCATGAATGAAGTGGTTCAGAAAGAAATGCTGAAATTATGGCAAGTAGGGGTGATCTACCCCATCTCAGACAGCCCTTGGCTAAGCCCGGTGCAAGAAGTCCCTAAGAAGGGAGGGATCACTATTGTGGCAAATGAGAAGAATGAATTGATACCCATAAGTACAGTGATCGGATGGCGTATGTACATTGACTACCAGAAACTTAATGAAGCCACCCGGAAGGACCACTTTCCCCTACATTTCATAGACCAGATGCTTGAAAGATTGGCAGGACATGAGTATTATTGCTTCCTGGATGGGTATTTGGGCTACAACCAAATTGTTGTAGACCCCAAGGATCAAGAAAAAACTTCATTTACTTGTCCATATGGTGTCTTTGCTTATAGGAGAATGCCCTTTGGATTGTGCAATGCACCTGCAACATTCCAAAGGTGCATGCTCTCCATTTTTTTAGACATGATTGAGAAGTTCATAGAAGTATTCATGGACGACTTCTCTGTATTTGGGAACTCATATTCTGATTGCCTATACCATCTTGCTCTTGTGCTAAAAAGGTGTCAAGAAACCAACCTAGTTTTAAACTGGGAGAAGTACCATTTTATGGTGACTGAATGGGTGGTTCTTGGTCACAAGATTTCAAAAGATGGCATAGAAATAGACAGGTAAAAACTGAAAGTAATTGAAAAATTACCTCCACCTTGCAATGTCAAAGCAATCAAAAGTTTTTTGGGACACGCTGGGTTCTATAGGAGGTTTATCAAAGATTTTTCAAAGATTGCAAAGCCCCCAAGAGATAGCATCAACAATTGGGATGATCTAGTGAGCAAGTTCCTTGCTAAATTTTATCCACCTCAAAGGATCATTAGGTTGAAGACTGAAGTGCAAACATTCACACAAATGGACACTGAACCCATCTCTGAGGCATGGAAGAGATACAAGACTCTAATCAGGAAGTGCCCTCCTGAAATGTTTAGTGAATGGGACAGATTGCAGAATTTTTATGAAGGTTTGACATTGAAATCTCAGGAGGCTCTTGATCATTCAGTAGGAGGTTCTCTACCATTGATGAAGACTACAGAGGAAGCCCAAAATCTTATTGATATGGTGACTAACAACCAATATTTCTTTGCTCACCAAAGGCAATGCCAACCATGACAAAGGAAGGAAGTGATGGAGTTGGAAGGAGTGGACTCAATCTTAGCTCAAAACAAAATGATGCAGTAGCAAATTCAATAACAATTTGAGCAAATGGCCAAAAGGATTGATAGCCTCCAAGTTGCAGCAGTCAACACAAACCAACCATCATCCACATGGGGGACAAATGAAGAAACTCAAGAGGATCAACAACAAGAACAAGTCCAGTATATGCACAACCAAAATTTTGGGCCAAATGAAGTTTATGGTGACACTTACAACCCTTCCTGGAAGAACCACCCCAACCTCAGATGGGGAGACAATCACAATCAAACTCAACATCCATGGCAAAGGAACTCAAACCAAAACAGTTGGAAAAACACAAACCACAACAACCAGCAAAACAACAACAAAAACACATACAGAAAACCACAAAACACTTATCCCAACTCTAACCATCATCCATCCAATAACCAAGCCACCAATCAAAACACTTATCCTCAACCCTCAATACCCCACAACCAACCAATCTCACAAGACTCTCAGATGATCACCAACTTGGAGATCTTAATGGAGAAAATGATGAAGCACCAAGAGATGACAACAAAGAACCAAGAAGCTTCCATGAAGAGTATGGAAAGGCAGATTGGACAGCTCTCCAAGCAAATTGCTATTGAGAGACCTGTGAGCTCACTCCCAAGTGACACCATTCCTAATCCAAAAGAGGAATGCAAAGCTATACAACTAAGGAGTGGAAAAATCTTGGTGAAAAATGAAGAAGCAACCAAGAAGACAAAGGAAAATGACAAGAAACAGGGTGAAAAAGAGGAAGCCAATGATGAGGATGTAACAGCAAGCAAGCAAACTTCAAAGCAAGCCCAAGAAAAGGAGGAACAGCAAAAAATTTGAGGAAAGGGGAAGGAAGCAATTGAAGAGCCAACTAAGGACCACAGGCAGGAAGTAAACTTCACACCTCCATTGCCATATCTCCAAAGATTCAACAAGGAGACTAAGGACCAACACTTCCCTAAATTTCTCAAAATCTTCAAGAAATTGGAGATCAACATACCCTTGGCTGAGGCACTTGAGCAAATGCCCCTATATGCCAAATTCTTGAAGGAGCTTATAAACAAAAAGAGAAGTTGGCAAGAAAAGGAGACCATTATGCTCACTGAAAAATGTAGCGCTGTGATCCAAAGGGGTATCCCACCAAAGCTCAAAGATCTAGGGAGTTTTGTGGTTTCATGCACCATAGGCAAGATGACACTGGAAAATGCTCTATGCGATTTAGGTGCCAGCATCAACTTGATGCCCCTCTTATTAATGAGAAAGCTTGCTATAGAAGAAATCAAACCAACTAGGATATCACTAGTGATGGCTGATAGATCAATCAAGACACCCAATGAAATTGTGGAAAATTTACTAGTGAAGGTTGGAGAGTTTATCTTCCCTATAGACTTTGTGATCTTGGACACAGAAGGAGAGGGAAACAACTCAATTATCTTGGGAAGACCATTTCTAGCTACAGCAAGAACCAATATTGATGTAGAGAAAGGAGAAATGACCTTCAGGGTGCATAATGAGCAAATGGTCATCAACGTTTTCAAATCAATGCAATATCCCTCTGAGCAAGAAAATTTCACGAAGGTGGATGTGATAGAAAGCTTGGTAGAAGAAATATTTGAGGACAACTATCAAAAGCATCAGGAGGAGCAAGAAAAGGAAGTGGTAGAAATATCCATTGAAGACAAGGAAGAGGTAAGCCAAAACAAGAGTTGAAGCATCTCCCTCCTCACCTCAAATATGTATTTCTTGGAGAAGCAGAAGCCTTGCCAGTAATCATAAACTCATCTTTGAACAGGGAGGAGGAAACAAAGTTGATTGAAGTATTAAAGGCTCACAAAACAGCCTTGGGCTGGACAATTGAGGATATCAAAGGCATTAGCCCTGCCATTTATATGCATAAAATTTTATTGGAAGAAGATTCAAAACCTGTGGTTCAACCTCAGAGAAGATTCAACCCAACCATGAAAGAGGTGGTTCAAAAAGAAGTGATGAAGCTATGGAATGCTGGGATAATCTTTCCAATCTCGGACAGCTCATGGGTGAGTCCGGTTCAAGTTGTACCAAAAAAGGGAGGAATGACAGTCATCACCAATGAGAAGAATGAGTTGATTCCCATCAGAACAGTGACTGGATGGAGAATGTGCATAGATTATAGGAGACTGAATGACGCCACAAGAAAAGATCACTTCCCTCTGCCCTTCATTGATCAAATGTTGGAAAGATTGGCAGGCCATGCTTACTACTGCTTCCTGGATGGATACTCTGGGTACAATCAAATAGTGGTGGATCCCAAGGATCAAGAGAAGACTTCCTTCACATGTCCATTTGGAGTTTTTACCTACGGGAGGATGCCCTTTGGGCTATGCAATGTCCTGGCCACCATTCAAAGGTGTATGCTTTCCATTTTTTCTGATATGGTGGAAAAATTTGTAGAAGTCTTCATGGATGATTTTTCTGTCTTTGACAATTCATTTAACACTTGCTTGCATCATTTAACTCTTGTTTTGAAAAGATGCCAAGAAACTAACCTGGTATTGAACCAGGAGAAGTGCCATTTCATGGTTCCAGAAGGAATAGTTCTTGGGCATAAAGTGTCATGTAAAGGTATAGAAGTTGATAAAGCTAAAATAGAAATTATTGAAAAACTTCCTATACCTGTTAATATGAAAGCAGTAAGGAGTTTCCTTGGGCATGCTAGTTTTTACAGGAGGTTCATCAAAGATTTTTCAAAAATAGCAAAACCATTGAGCAATTTACTAATGATTGATACCCCCTTTATCTTTGATGACAACTGTAAACATGCCTTTGAAACTCTAAAGAGAAAACTCATTATAGCACCAATTATCACACCCCCTGATTGGAACTTACCTTTTGAACTTATGTGTGATGCAAGCAACCTTGCTATTGGTGCTGTACTGGGGCAAAAGAAAGACAAGCTGCACCAGAAAGACAAGCTGCACCATGTCATATATTATGCCAGTAAGGTGTTAAATAAAACACAGAAAAATTATACCACCACTGAGAAAGAACTTTTAGCAATCGTATATGCATTTGATAAGTTTAGGCAATACTTGATTGGTTCAAAGGTTATAGTGTTTACTGACCATGCTGCTCTCAAGTATTTAATGTCTAAACAGGACTCAAAGCCAAGGCTTATTAGGTGGGTGCTGCTGCTACAAGAATTTGATATTGAAGTGAGAGATCGAAAGGAAAATGAAAATCAAGTAGCAGATCATCTATTAAGAGTGCCACAAGAAGCCAAGCAAGATAGACCACAACAAGTAAATGAGAGTTTCACTGATGAGCACCTTTTCCAAGTTCAACAAACACCTTGGTTTGCTAACATAGCAAATTTCAAAGTATGAAGGAAAATACCTCAAGAATTTTCCAAGCAACAAGTGAAGAAGCAACTCAATGAAGCAAGGAAGTTTTTGTGGGACGAACCTTTTTTATTTAAGAGATGCTCTGATGGAATGATTAGGAGGTGTGTCCCTGAAAATGAAATGAAGGACATATTGTGGCATTGTCATGGTTCAGCATACGGTGGACACTTTGGACCAGAGAGAACAGCTACAAAGGTACTGCAGAGTGGCTTCTATTGGCCAACCATCTTTAAGGATGCTAGAGAGTTTGTTCACCAATGCAATGAATGTCAAAGAGCTAGAGGATTGACAAGAAGGAATGAGATGCCTCAAAATTTCATCCTAGAAGTGGAGCTATTTGACTTATGGGGCATTGATTTCATGGGACCCTTTCCTCCTTCCTATTCTTTCAGATACATCTTGGTGGCAGTGGAGTATGTCTCAAAGTGGGTGGAAGCTATAGCCACAACCACATGTGATGCACAGATTTTCCTTCAGTTCCTTAAGAAGTACATTTTCACTAGATATGGAGTGCCCAAGAGTCTTATTAGCGATGGTGGTGGTCATTTCTGCAACAAACAGATGGAAAAACTCCTCCATAAATATGGAGTAATCCATAAAGTAGCCACACCATACCACCCTCAAACTAATGGCCAGGCTGAATTAGCAAATAGGGAGTTGAAGAAGATCTTAGAAAAAATAGTGGGAAGCACAAGAAAAGATTGGGCTAGGAAGCTAGAAGATGCACTCTGGGCATACAGGACAGCTTTCAAAACTCCCATTGGAAAGTCCCCCTTTCAGCTATTGTATGGAAAATCATGCCATCACCCTGTAGAGCTTGAACACAGAGCTTTTTGGGCTACTAAACTCCTCAACCTTGATTCTCAGGCAGCATGAGAGAAAAGGTTATTAAAATTAAATGAGTTGGATGAATTTAGGCTAGAAGCCTATGAAAATGCTAAGAAATACAAGGAAAGAGCCAAAAGGTGGCATGACAGGAAGATTTTAAAGAAAGAGTTTAAACCAGGACAGCAAGTACTCCTGTACAATTCACGGCTCAAGATTTTTCCTGGCAAGCTCAAGTCCAAATGGACTGGCCCATATTTAGTGACAAAGGTTTTTCCTTATGGAAGTCTTGAGTTGCTAGATGAAGCTACACAGAGTCATTTTACAGCAAACGGGCACAGAGCAAAGCCTTACTTAGGAGGGCAATGGGACAAGGAAAAAGAGGCTCAGAACCTGAGCTAAGCAAGAATGAAGGATGTCAAGCTAATGACAATAAAGAAGCGCATGTTGGGAGGCAACCCAACCTGAGGTAGTTTTCTTCTCATAACTATTTTAATAAAAAGGTTAATTAGCTTTATCTATACTGCAAGAAGCTAAGTTTGGTGTTGCACACCAAAATAATATAAGGGAGAATGAAGGATTCTAAGTTTGGTGTTCCACCAAAATCTCGTCATAAAATGCATTCTCACTTTCTGCATAATGCTAGCTTCAAACATTTAGATAAACTAGTTAACTATTTGCTGTCTCATAGTTTTTAGTTTTATTACCTTTAGCTAGGAAAAAGGATTTCACAGATAGTTAAATTGTTGCATAAGAAATATTGGCAAGGAACTAAGTTTGGTGTTCACACACCAAATTAAGTTCAAAAGCCCATAAACAAGCTTGGCAGATTAACTGGATACCTAAAGGGCTTGAAAAGCAAGCAACGTTTGAGGAGTATGCAGGAAAACAGCCAACGAATTAAAAAACATTTGCATTATAATTCAGAAGGAACATAACAGAAGGAAGAATGAAAAGTTGCAACCCAACAGGTTGTATTTATACTTAATCCTTGTAGTTATGAAATGTTTTAATTTAGGGATTCCTTCATGCCTTGCTAGAATGTTCATTTAGTTGCAAGTAAAAGTACATGCTAAAGAAAGCTATCTACAATTTTTCTTCAGCTTAAAGGTTATATGCATAATAAATGTCATCCTTCATTAGCTTGAGTACTTTGCTTTGTTCCCTTGCTGTCTGAATAAAAGAGAGATGTTTTGATTTAGAAAAGTAATTGTTCAATGTTACACAAGTTAGAATGAAAGTTAGTGGTGGTATGTGTTTGATTCAATTGTTAGCTCACAAAATAAATGCTGCATAATGACATGCTCTTTGAAGCCTAAACTAGTTTGCTACTATGAAGCCTTGAATTAATAAAGAATCCCTTGAAAATGAATCAAAACAGAAAGAAAAAGAAAGAGCAAAGCCAAGAATAGGCAAAGAAACAAACAACAAGGCTAGACACCAATAGCTTGGACCCTAGGACACATGCCTGCGGTGTTTTTGTACTAGGATGCTTGGACAAGTAAGTTCTAAGGAGTATTTCAAAACTTGGCCACTTAGATCAACTGATTTGGGATTGCCAACTGAAAGTCCACAATAAAGAGCAACCTAGCTACAAAACACTTAGTTATCCAAAGAGATGCTGGGCATCAATGATCCTAGGAAGAAAAAGGTGAGCCATGTGTCTGTGGTGAAGGAATGTTGAGTGAAATTAAGCCAAAGGCCACTGCAACATTTGCCACCAAGCCTTCAATAAGTAATAAGCTCTCTAATGCAAAAGAAAGAAGAAAAAAGCTACCAAGGGAAGTAAGCAAAAAGTAAGGCATTGTAGCAGCAACCTTAGTGAATCTTTGAAGAAACATTGTCTGTTTAACAGCAAGTAATAAATGAGCTACTATTGATCTGCATGAAATCCCATGAACCAAGTTCAACTATTTGCTTAATAAGGACATGTATACTTTTCTATTTTCATTCTATCTTCTCTTATGTTTAATGCTTGCTTGGGGACAAGCAAGTTTTAAGTTTGGTGTTGTGATGACAAGTCATTTTAGCCTAGTTTTACTAGTCTTTTTTTTTTAACTTTTTATTAGGTTTTATGCACTTTCTTGCATTGTAAGTAAGTAATTTGGAGTGGAATTGCATGTTTTGTTAAATCAACCAACCACCCTTTAATTAATACAAAATCATGAGGTTTAAGCTAAAATTAATTGAATTATTAATGAAATTTAAACTTTGTGAATTTGGTGATACTTTGATTGGTGATTTGATTACTTGTAGGTGAAGAAAAGAAAAAAATAAGAAAAGCGTGGCCTAATGAGCGTGCCCAAGAGAAGAAAAGCGTGGCCTAAGGAGCGTGCCCAAGAGAAGAAAAGCGTGGCATCATCAAAGAAGGAAGGAAGCCAAGTTGAGTGAGTGAACCGAGCTTCACAAGGAATAAAAGGAGAAAGCAAGGCACAAAGCTCAGTTCACTTAGTTAACTGAGCACCAAAGAAAGTAATGCAAGGACATAAAGCTCAGTTCACTAAGTGAGCTTTATCGGGGGTTCTCCAAAATTAATTCAAAGCAAAATTCCAAGGAGTGAAGCCACAAGGTCTCGAACTCATGACCCAAGGAAAGCAAGGAACGCTCCTTGCAAAAAAAACAAGAAGAATTGGCCAAAAAGCCTTCTCCAAGGTTCGAACAACGAACCTCACACTACCAAGCTTGCAAGGAAAATAAGCCAAGGTGAGTTGGCTAAGATTCGAACCTGGGAACTCATGCAAGACAAGGAGAGGAGCGCTACTCTTGGTGCAAAGAAAATGAGCCAAGATGGCTCTCCCAAGGTTCGAACCAAGGAGCTTCATGAAAGGCAAAGAAGGAGCGCCCAACCCCTCCAAGGAAATTAGCATCAGTTTGCTTCCAGCAAGATTCGAACCTGGAAGCTTAAAGCCAAGGCAAAGCGCTACAATGGGGAGCTCAGTTGGTTTTCCCAACTGAGCGCTACTCTTCCCCCATCCCCCACACTTTGGCACAACAAGAAGCGCACCAAGGAGCTGTCATGCGCGCAATTGACACGGACAAAGGAGCTGTGACACGCACAATGGGATGCACCAAGGCAAGACATAGAGCTCAGTTCAATTTTCCAACTGAGCTCTAGTGTAATACAACACGAACAGGGGGCTGGCGCATCGAATTGGGCAACACAAGGCAACATTGGGCGCTCAGTTTGGTATTTGAACTGAGCCATCCCCTAGGAGGTGCACCATGGGCCAAAAATCCATTAAAAATCCAAATTCTTCACCAAATTTTAGAGCCCACCCAAATTCTTAGATCTAAATTAGGAAGTGTATAAATAAGTGTTAGTTTGATTTAGAATGAACCTTTTTTTTGGCTTCTTTGAGAATTTTCATTTTTGTAATTTTGAAAGTTTTACTTTGAATTTGGATTTCTGAGAACTTGGAAGGAGAATTGATCTCTCTTCTTCTTGGTTCTTGCTTGAGCACTCTTTACTTCTTGTTTTGGATCTTGGGTGAAGAATTGAAGAAATTCTGTTTCAATCTAACCTTGAGATCTCTTGTTTAATCTTTCTGCAAAATTCTAAGAAACTTTGATTTACATTTCAAAATCTGTTTACTGCTTTCTCTCTTCTACTACTTCTGCAACTTAATTTTCCATTTATTTTGTAATTGTTCTTGTTGGATCAAGGAAGGATTTGAGATCTAAACCTATTTTCTAGTCTCTTCCACTCCTGAGATCTTTAATCTCTCTTTTAATTTCTGCAATTGAGCTACATTTACTTTAATTCTTTAAGCATTTTTGCTTTTCTGTTTGAGATCTACTTAAATTCAACTCATCTTTGGCTCTTCTGTTTATTGTAATTTACTTCTGCTTGTTTAAATTTCTACAATCCCAGCTCCCAATTCCTTTTATAATTCAAGCAATTTACCTTTCTTGCACTTTAAGATTCAGTCATTTACATTTCTTGCAATCTAAGCTTCTGCAATTTAATTTACTTGTTCTTTAAGATTCAGCACTTTTACTCTCTGTTCTCTTAAATTTACTGCAATTCTTCCCTCTCCCTTTATATTTCATGCAATTTAGCTTCTGTCAATCACAAACCACTCAAACCAATACTTGATTTGCTTGACTAAATCAACCACTAAACTAAAATTTCTCAATCCTTCAATCCCTGTGGGATCGACCTCACTCATGTGAGTTATTATTACTTGATGCGACCCGATACACTTGCCGGTTAGTTTTAGGTGTTGGAATTCGTTTTCCAAAATATCCATCAACAATAAAAGTCCTTAATTTGGATCTTTGATTAGCTTAGGCTAGTGTGTGTGTGTGTGTCATTTAAAATGTGGGAAATCTTGGGATATTGGGTGAATAAAAGGGTAGTCTTGTATTTTTGTTGTAAATATTGGAAATTGAGTACATGCTCATGTGTAATGAATGTAAAACCTTATGCATTGATGATCTTGTATATAGAAAGAAGAATGAGAAAAACAAAAGAAAAAGAAAAAGAAACAAAAAGAAGAGCATGGAAAAGAAAAGAAAAGAAAAAAATATAGAAAAAGAAAGAAACAAAGAAAAAGAAAGAAATAAAAGGGGACAAAATGCCCCAAAGCAAAGCTCAATAAGGGTCAATGCATAATTGTTGTGAAATGAAAAGGAATACATGAGTATGTGAAAAATTGAGAAAAATGGGTAGTTAGGTTAGCTTTGAAATTGTATAGGATGTCATAGGTTAGGTGGGAAGTTTAGGCTTATCAAAGATTCAAATTTCAAGCTCACTTAACCATATATGCATCCTACATTGACCCTAGCCCCATTACAACCTAAGAAAAGACCTCATGATATTTGTATGCATTCATGAAATATATGTTGATTGTTAGAAGAAAAAACAAATCTTAGAAAGCATAATTAGGAGAGAATTGAGAGAATCGACCCTACACACTTGAGGGACTAGAGTGCAAACACTTCCGGTGAGGGTTCGATGCTCAATTCCTTGATTCCCGGCTTTCATGAGCATCTTTCTTGCAAATCTACTTGAACTTCATTTTGATATTTAAATTAGTAGGATTCATGAGTCGTCATGGGACCTTAGCCCTACTTGTGTATGTATGTCTTGGAGGATTGATTTATTTTTGACTAAGTAGGTAGAATCATTTGCATTTAGTTGCATTCATGTAGATAGTTGCATATAGGTAGGGTGCATTTAGTTAGATCTCATTGAATAAATGTTGATACCCTTTGCTTTCTCTTGGTTTAAGCATGAGGACATGCTTGGTTTAAGTGTGGGGAGGTTGATAAACCCCTTATTTAGGGTTTATCTTGTGTTGAATTTAGAGGGTTTTGTCAACCTTTCTCCCATTTATCCAATGAAATAGCATGGTTTTGTAAATTCTCCTTTAATTGTGCTTAAGAGTGACAACATGCTTTTTAGGCCTTTAATTGTTTAATCTTAATTTACCTTTGATTCCATTAGATGCCTTGATATGTTTGTTAAGTGATTTCATATTTAGGAGGCAAATATTGGATCAAGGGAATGAAGGAAAAACATGTAAAAATGGAGAACTCATGAAGAAATGAAGGAATCGCAAAAGCTGTCAAGCCGACCTCTCCGCACTTAATCGGCCATAACTTGAGCTACAGAGGTCCAAATGACGCGGTTCTAGTTGTGTTGGAAAGCTAACATCCGTGGCTTTGACACGATATAAGATTTGCCATAGTTGCTACACGTATGCTGATGTGTACACGTACGGTACGCGCATGCATCATTGCTGCCATATGATCCACTTAAAGCAATACGTGGCCAGCGAATTCTAAAGCCTTGTGGGCCCAATCCAACTCATTTCTGATGCTATTTAAGCCAAGGATTGAAGGGGAATCAACATACTTTTATACTTTCACACATTAGTTTAGTTTAGTTTAATTTTTGGATGGAAAGTTAGTTTCAGAGAGAGAAGCTCTCACTTATCTCTAGGATTAGGAGTAGCTTTTAGATCTAGATTAGAATTTCTTAGATCTAGTTTAATTTCATGCTTTGATTTACTTTTCCTTTTGTAATTCTTCTTCTTCCACATCTCTCTCTAGTTTTGCATTTGATTCATGTAAGTCTCTACTTTTATGTTGATGCACTTTTGTTCTTCCATTTTCATTTTAATTCAATCTATGATTCATGTTCCTTTATTGTTCATTTGATTTGTTGTCGTTTAATTCCTATCAATTGAGTAGTGTAGATTCACTTTCCATGCAATTTACTTTGCTTTTCTTTTATGCCTTCTAGGTGTTTGATGAAATGCTTAGTTGGATTTTAGTATAGATTTTTCTCCTCTTGGCTTTGGTGGAGTAATTAGTGACTCTTGAATTATCTAATTCCTTTGTTGATTAACAATTAGAAGTTGCTAATTGATTTGGATACCACTAAAGCTAGTCTTTCCCTTGGAAGTTGGCTAGGACTTGTGGAATCAAGTTGATTCATCCACTTGACTTCCCTCCATGGTTAGAGGTTAATTAAGTGGTAGCAATGGACAATTCTCATCACAATTGAGGAGGATAATGAGGATAGGACTTCCAATTCTCATAACCTTGCCAAGAGCTTTTCAGAGTTATTAGTTTATTTTCATTGCATTTTATATTACATGTCTCTCAAAATCCCCAAAGATACTTCATAACCAATAACAAGGACACTTTATTGCAATTCCTAGGGAGAACGACCTGAGGTTCTATTACTTCGGTTTATAAATTTAGGGGTTTGTACTAGTGACAAACAAATTTTTGTATGAAAGGACTATTGTTGGTTTAGAAACTATATTTGCAACGCGAATTCATTTGTGAATTCTAAACCGTCAAACGTCCTCTCATGCTATATTTCTAGGCTTTAGTTGCCTTTAGATTGGGCTATGTTCCTTTATTTGGGTCTGCTTGGGCTCTTTGTAGCATTTTGGTCGAGCTCCTTGAGAAGAGCTCGGGTAATCCTGACCTGAAGAGGTCGGTTGACTTGTTGTTTAAACATCCCGGGTCAGATGGTTCGACCCAGGGTATGAACAGTGCCCCTGCTTGAGCGAGGTCTTCCTTTTGAGGTAGAGTCCCTAGTTTCAGGACTGCAATCCTTCTTCTCTGGGGAAGCCGAGCTCGAGCATTGTCGATTTTCTTTTTGTAGAGATCCCTTTGAATGTAGAACGTTTTCTTTCTTTTGATTTTTTGAAACAGGCGTGTTCCGTTTCTTTGCCTCCCACGTTCATTTTGAACTTTTCACAAAAAACGGTTTTCTCTTCTCTATTTCTTCGCTGTAACTTCCCCCTTTTCTTTCTTTCTGTTTTGCATGAGACTTGTATTTTCGTGTTTCTCTCTGCGATGCTGTTTGGTGATTGTTGGTGCTTTCTTTGCTTTGAAAGGCGATTCCGGATTCTGTCTCTCCATCTTCAATTTCTTCGAAGCTTTCTTTCAACTTCTTTACTTCCTTCGTCGTTCTTCCTTTGCATTTATTTCTTAGTAAAGTTTTGATTTTTCTTGAATGTATGTTGGAAAGCTTGAACCTTTTTGCGTCGTCATGCTTGATTGTTGCTGTGATGCGTATTTTTCTGGCTTTCTTTTGACCTTATGTACGCTCTTGGCATTTTTCCTGATAGCTGACTGATGAGTCCAATTCACACCCCATTCAAAAATTGATGAATTAGTTCTTTTGGTAAGCGCACCAAAATTATCGTCAAGTAATAACCCACAGTGGAGTGGGATCGTATCCACAGAGATTGGCAAATTCGAGCAGTTTTAATTAATTGATGAATTAGTCAAGCGGATCAATCAGATTGTGAAGTGCAGAATTATAAATGACATAGATGTAAATGACTAGAATATAAAGAAAAGCAATAAAGTGCAGAAATAGAAATGGCAGAATGTAAAGTGCAGAATCATAAATGACTTGAATGTAAATGGGAATGGGGAATTACTGAATGTAAAATTAAGCTATAAAGAAAGGGATTAGATAAGAATGAGGAAATTCATTGAGATTGGGAGATGTTGTCTCTTTGGATCAAATCTAGCTTATATCCTCTTCAATCATGCAACTCATTGACCTCTTGGCAATCATGATTGATTGAGCCCCAATCCCTTGGTGACTCAATCTCTCAGATCTTGATCAATAGCCAATTTCTTGGTCTAATTGCTCATGAAAGGAGATATACTTGGTCCCTGATTATACCACACACCATTATAGATCCAAATAGAGGGAGGATTATATGTCACATATCCAAACACCAAAACCCAGATTCTACTCAAGTGTGAGAAGGGATTTCAAGCTTGGTTTCATGTTTTCTTTCCCAAGGTTTCCATGAAACCCAATTACATTCAATCTCTTTTCCAAGATAATTGAACACTAAGCATTAAGAACGAAATTCCTTCTAGCAAATCAAAGAGAAGATGAAGAGAAGAATAATTTCACTATTATCAATCCAACAAGTACAACAGAGCTTCCTCTCTCAATGAGAGGGAAGTTAGCTACTCATAGCTCAAAAAGTACTCAAAAGTGAAGTGTAAAAATGGATCTAAGACTAACTGCTCAACCCCCTTTCAGTACTCCTTGGGGGTATTTATACTACTCCTAGTAAAATAAAAGAATTACAAAAGTGAAAAAGGAAAATTACATTTTGGAGGGAAAAGAAGCTCAATGAGTGTGACCTCCCAGCTGGCGTGTGATTGGCGCTCTAGTGGTGTGTCACGTGCTCTTTAATTTTAGCTTGGCGTGCCATGCCCAGCCCTTCAAGTGGCACGCTCATCTCTCTAACAACCTTGGCGTGCCACGCCTTCGAGCTGAAGTGGCACGCCCTATGTAACAGCCCTGATTTTCGAGTACGTGAGTTCTTTTCTGAAAGTACGGATTTCTCCGGAAGATCATTAAGGTGAGAACCTATGCTATATCATCAAGCATCTAAATCCTCATTGTCATTATATTATCTTTAATTCAGGACCTTAATGGAGATAAGCCCGACAACGCAATTGCGAAGAACCTAATTTTTGAACCGTATCAGTTATGAGTTTTGATTCTAGTTTTCGTAAATAGTCTTTGTTTGACAAACTGGACTCAATTCATGAGAGGAGAGAGATAATAGTATAATATTATCATTATATTAGTGTTAGAAAATACTTGAATGATATTATAAGGTTACCTGGTCTGTTTTAGTTAAAAACAGAAAATCGGTTTAACCGGGTTTACGGTTTACTGGTGCAGCTTAGCACCAGCACTCTCTGATGACTTTAGCAATGCTAAGGCCTCATCATACATGTTCTATTCTCATAATAAATATGTTACTAGTGTCATTTATGCTAGTAGTTCAGAAAATAATTTTTAGAGATGTTTTTACAAGTGTTTCGATACACCTAGTTTTAGTAGTTATACACCTGAGATATTTTAATATTATTTTAATCCACCTCCAAGCCAGCAAATCACAACTCATCTTACACCCCCAAGACACTCCAAGGCTGGT
The DNA here is from genome assembly GCF_059453495.1 of Arachis ipaensis. NCBI lineage: Eukaryota > Viridiplantae > Streptophyta > Magnoliopsida > Fabales > Fabaceae > Arachis > Arachis ipaensis. The sequence goes on along the minus strand of NC_142439.1, from coordinate 52,945,815 downwards.
CATTTACTCCCTTTGGCCGAAATTGAAAGGAGAAAAAAGAGAGAAAACTTCATGAATACTTAATCTTCAAAGCTTGATTTCTTCTGAACTAAAACTCAAATCAAAACTCCGATTTCACCAAAATTATCCTCTCTTCTTTCTCTACATAACCATATAACATATCAAGGCTGGAAATAAGGTGAGATGGCTGTCTTTCTCCCTCTTCAATTTGGTTTTCAAGGAAACATGCTTATACAAGTGTTTTCTTGATGTTCTTCCTTAGATCTCTTGCTTAGCTTGACTTGTGGGCCAAAGATCTTTGATTTCCTGCATGTTTAAGGTGAGGATAACCTTCCTAAGATGCTGCTGAAGTTCGTTTAGTTGATGGTTTAGAGTTTTAAAGTTGTTCTTGATGTGTTTTAAGAGGAAAAAGTGCTTTAAGAACACTTCAATGAGTAACCGGATTTGGAGCAGCAAATCAAGGTAGGCTTCGACGAATTTAATCTTGATTGATTGTGTTTGAGTTGTGTGATTATGATATGGTTTGGCTGTGCTTGAAATTGATGATTTATATGAGTGATTCTTGTTGAAATTTTGGTGAAAATTTGATGAAATTTGATGATATTCAACTTTGAAATTATGTTCTTTATGGCTGCTGGAAAAATGAACCCTAGAGCTTAAATTGAGGTTAAATTTGTGTTGAAATCATGTAGAAATGATGGGTTTTAGTGGCTGCTAATTTATTATGAATTATAGTAAAAATCGGTTGCTGAAAAGATTGAAAAACGGGTAAAAACAGAGAAAGAATCTGAAGAATTTATGAAGAACATGAAGAACACTTTGAGTGTGGTGAAGAACAATGAAGAACACCTTTTAGATCTTAAAAAGGGCAAGGTTATAATTATGTTGGTGTTTGAGGTGTTATTTTGTAATTTCTGAAAGTTAGCGTGGTTAAAGTGAAATATTAAAAGTTACGGGTGGTAAAAAGTGAATTTTTAAAGGTTAAAAGTTAAAGTGGGGTAATTTTCGAAAATATATTAATAAAATAATAAATAATAATAAAATATTAAATAATAATATTTAATTAAAAATAATATTTTAATAAAAATAATAAAATAATGCGGAAAAGGCAGTTTTCTATAAAAGCTTTAGAAAGACAACTTTAAGCGCAGAATCTCATAATTACCTTCATAAAATACTTAGGAAGTGGTAATAACATGATAGTGAGGCAAAGATAAAGGAAAGATAAGAAGTTAAAGAAAAGATAAAAACCAAAGAAAATTCTGTAAAGTTTTAATGACAGAAAAATAGACAGAAATTAGTTAACGAACTAGGGCAATATAGTTAGTCCTTGAGTTGCGACTAGGGTTAGATATGATATGAAAAGTTAAACTATTTCAGTATAGACTTAATAAACCTATACTTGGGATAGACTAACTATTCATACCGAAATTTACATAAGCTTTAAATACATACGTTAAACAGAAAAATCAGAGCAGAGTAGAGAGATACAGAGAACAGAGAAATCAGAGAAGAGTAAAGAGACAATGAGAAAAGAGTAATATAACAAAGAGAATAGAGGAGAAGAGTATAAGGATAAAGAGTTAAGCCTTGTGGCATGATGTTCTGTTGTATGTTCATCTGCTGCTTTTCCATTGGCCCTAGAGGTCCTGTAGGCCCAGGTTCACCTACAGTGAGTTGTTATTCCTGTAGGCCGAAGTTCACCTGTAGTGAATATCAATTGTGTATCTCAGGGTGTTGCTGCTGTAGGCCGAAGTTCACCTACAGAGAGTTGTAATACCTGTAAGCCGAAGTTCACTTACAGGGGCGCTATTTCTGTAAGCCGAAGTTCACTTACAGAGGTGCTATTTCTGTAGGCCGAAGTTCACCTACAGAAAATTGTTATGCTGTAATTAGACTATTTCTGTAAGCCAAAGTTCACTTACAGAGGTGTTATTTCTGTAGGCCGAAGTTCACCTACAGAAAGTTGTTGTATTGTGATTAGACTATTCCTGTTGGCCGAAGTTCACCTACAGAGATAAAGCCATATCTAGGACTAGTTCCTAGGTAATGTCGGGATGCATGGTGTAAACCGACACGTGAGCTCATGGCCTGCATAGGACAGACATGCATCATACTTGGTTGTGCATTTCCTCTGTTATGATTGTTGAATGAATGTATGCTTTATTTATTTGTATTCTATTCTTTGTATTTGTGTTTTATTTTCTTGTATTCTTTTGTTTGCGTTCTATTTTCTATTTTTTCTATTTTCTCTATTTATCTGTATCTTCTGTTTACTGCATCTCTATATTCTGCTATATGTCTGATAAGCGACACAGATTAATGAACTTAACTAATAACCCCAACCCTACTAAGAACTCCCTAGTTCTTACCCCTTCTCTCTCCTTTCCCCCTTCAGATGGAAGCATGTGTTCCCTTCCGTAGTTCGCTAACGATCGTACGCAAAAAGGATTCTGCTCTAGGTAGTCTTCTGAGTCTAGGGTGAATCTCATTCTCTGTTTATATGTATATACTATGAGACCAGCCAACGTCTGCACCCAGTTCGTATGCGCACTTTAGCCTAAATCCGGTGTACGAGACTCCTGTTGTGTCGCTACTTGATGGAGTACCAGTAGGACGTCATATGGAAATGTATGATCGTGCAGAGGAGTAGTAGACGACCTTCCACCTTTTGATGAAATTCAACTTGACTCGAGTTTTGAAGACTTAGAACGTACTTTCCCTCAGTTTAGTAGTTTAGAGGGACTAGGTGAGTATAGAGTCTGGGCTAGCCTAGGTGCCAGCTTAAGGACCTCTTGAACAGGTCAGGACCTGGGATGTTGTATGTATGTATATATATATAGTTATTATCTAGCTATATCTAGGGGTGTTCTAACTAAAGGTCTATACTCTAACAAAGGCTGGATCACTAAATGTTAGTAGCTACTTGTGATGTATTTATGTGTGGTTGTTTATAATTGTTTTATCTATTATCACTTGTGAATTGATTATGAGTGATTCCGTCTATTAATCGAAACGTTTTCAAAAAAAAATACACCTCACAAATTAACTACGCTTTTAACAACAAATCAGGCTCATATGATAAATGATAGATAATAATTAGGAAGACAAATTGGTAGTGCTCAGTTTCCAGTATGATCTAGACATATTAAAAATTGGGTCGTTACACCCTAGCCTTTTTCCTTTTCCCTTGTCCTTTGGAAACTTGAACTAGCGTGGCACGCCCAGGGTCTAGCGTGCCACGCCCTTGCTCTATGCTTGGCTAAGCTTCTCTCGAAAGTTGCAATAGCGTGGCACGCCCAGGGTCTGGCGTGCCATGCCACTTTGTGAGTGAGTGGTTCCTCTGTTTGGCGTGCCACGCCACGAACTCAAGTGGCACACCCCAATGCTTCTTTGCTCTCTGAATGGCACTGGCGTGCCACGCCTGGGATTCAAGTGGCACGCCTAAGTGGAGAATAGTGATTGGCGTGCCATACCTTCGACACCAAGCGGCACGCCCCATGTAATTGCCCTCCTTCATCTTCATTGGAAACTTATACCAGCGTGACACACCCATGATCTTGTCTTGGTTCCAGTAGTTGGCGTGCCATGCCTCAGCCTTTAAGTGGCACGCCATAGTGAGATACTTGGGTTGGCGTGCCACGCCTTCGATACCAGTTGGCACGCCCAGTCCCTGCTTTTGTTCTCTTTGTGCATTGGCGTGCCACGCCTGGTTGCTCAAGTGGCACGCCTAAGTGAGATTGAGAGGTTGGCGTGCCACGCCTTCGACTTCAAGTGGCACGCCCAGTCTTCAATTGCCTTCAGCCCCTTCTTTGGATTATTGTACCGGCGTGCCACACCATGCAGTTCAAGTGGCACGCCCATGGATTTGTGAACTCTTCAAGCTTGGCGTGCCACGCCTGGGTTCTCAAGTGGCATGCCCAAGTGACTTCTCAGAGCTGGCGTGCCATAGTGGGGGTTCTTCTTGGAATGGTAGGTTGGCGTGCCACGCCCCTTTGCTCAAGTGGCACGCCCATAGTGGTTGATGGATTAGGCGTGCCACGCCCAACCTGGCATGCCACGCCCCTTTTCTGTCCTCCATTGTTGCTCTCTGGAACTTTATACTGGTGTGCCACGCCTAGTCCCCGGCGTGCCATGCCTACATGCATGCTTGGACTTCCCCTCTGGAATTTAGTATTGGCGTGCCACGCCTAGCTCCTGTTTGTCTTCTACGCATTTTTGATGCATTTTTCACCTAAAATTCAGTACAACTCATCTCAAAGTAGTGTACCATAATACTCATTAAATAATGCATGAATTGTACTGATCAAATGAGGTTTATGCTCTTTTATGGTCTTCTTTATGCAAGAAAGAAGGATAGATGATGCAAGTCATCACAACACCAGACTTAAGCTTTGCTTGTCCCAAGCAAATCAATGTGAGTAAGCCTTTATAACTCGAGGCCTTGGCTTTGAATGATTGCAATACAACTAAGAGTAAAATTAAGTGTTCAACACATGTATGAATATTTTAATGCCATGAAAAGCTCTTGGATCCTTGAGGGTTCTTTCAGGTATAGGCTTTAGGGGTCCTTTCTATTGATTGTCACCTTGAAGTAGCAAGGGTTGTTTTGCTTTCTTGACCACGACTCTAAGTGTTTTGTCTCAAGACAACCCTTTAATTAGGATTTCAATTAGCACTCCCAAACCAGTTGGTTTTAGGGTACTAGGTGTTGAGACACCCCTAAGAATTTACTTGCCCAGGTCTCTTCTTGACACATCTTCACCACAAGAATCTACTAAGATCTTTAATTCTTTTTGAGCTTTTTACTATTTCTTTCTCCATCCCAGTAGTTGATGCTCAGAGCCTTGGGCCCTTATTGCTTACTACCTCTTGGTTCTATGGATACTCAAGGAACACCCCTTAACCTTCCCTTGTTATACCTTCTAGGACTAGTTGCTCTCCACGACTCATTTTCTTTTTAGTTCATCCAAGGTTCTACACTTAGTTTCTTATTTCTTAGTTTGTTTGATGATCTCTCTTGGCCTTAGTATCTCTTATTGTTTTTTGCACATCAACTCACATTAACTCTTATGGAGACAAGCTCTACTTTTATTTATGTTGAAATGAAGACTTGAAATACATGGCATTTTCTTTCTTGTAAAAAAACTCATAAAGACTTCAAACAGGAATTAAAATTAAGCATAAAACATAAACTATCCTAGCATGATTATTTATTCAAAGAGTAAATAAAGCAAAAACTTAAACAAGATTTCAGAAATTAGAAAGTGTCAACCATGGGACTCAACAACCTTGAGCAGGTTCATCTTTAGTTCATTGGTCCCTTCCCTTTGTCTTTCTTCTTGGAAGGGGAGAAGCCACCTTCATCTGGCTTGGAGGAACCTTCTTGTGCTTTGGCATCTTTGGGCTTCCAAAATCCTAGCCTCCTCATGTAGGATTTCACATTCTCCTTGTGTTTGTATTGTAACAACCCTGATTTTCGAGTATATGAGATCTTTTCTGAAAGTACGGGTTTTTCCGGAAGATCAGTAAAGGGAACACCTCTGATGTATTATCAAGCATCTCAATCCTCATTGTCATTATGTCATCTTTAAGTTAGAACCTTTTCTGAGGCAAGCTCGATAATGCAGTCACGAAGAACATAGTTTTTGAACCGTATCGGTTAGGAGTTTTGATTCTGGTTTCCGTAAATAGTCTCAGTTTGATGAACCGGACTCGATTCATGAGAGAAGAGAGATAATAGTATAATATTATCATTATATTAGTATTAGAACATGCTTGAATGATATTATAAGGTTACCTGGTCTGTTTTTGTTAAAAACAGAAAATCGGTTTAACCGGGTTTACGGTTTACTGGTGCAGCTTAGCACCAGCACTCTCTGATGAATTTAGCAATGCTAAGGCCTCATTATACATGTTATATTCTCATAATAAATATGTTACTAGTGTCATTTATGCTAGTAGCTCAGAAAATAATTTTTAGAGATGTTTTTATGAGTGTTCCAGTACACCTAGTTTTAGTAGTTGTACACTAGAGATATTTTAATATTATTTTAATCCACCTCCAAGCCAACCAATCACAACTCACCTTACACCCCCAAGACCTCCAAGGCTGTCTCATTTCATCATTTTGGCCGAAAATAACAAGAGAGAAAAGAGAGAAACTTTTATGAACACTTAATCTTCAAAGCTTGATTTCTTCTGAACTAAAACTCAAATCAAAACTCCGTTTTCACAAAATGATCCTCTCTTCTTCCTCTACATAACCATGTAACTTATCAAGGATGGAAATAAGGTGAGATGGCTGTCTCCCTCCCTTTTCAATTCGGTTTTCAAGGAAAACCATGCAAAACATGTGTTTTCTTGATGTTCTTCCTTAGGAATCATGCTTAACTTGACTTGAGGGCCAAGAAACATGAATTTCCAGCAAGTCTAAGGTGAGATATCTCTTCCTAACATACTGAGTGAGATTTGGTCAGTTGAGAGTTTTTGGATTTAAAGTTGTTCTTGATGTGATTTAGGAGGAAAAAGTGCTTAAGGACCACCTAAAAGTCTAACCGGATTTGGAGCAGCAAATCAAGGTAGGGTGTCACGAAATTAATCTTGATTATTTGTGTTTGAGATGTGTGAATGTTGTATTATTTGGCTGTGCTAAAAATTGGTTGCATATATGATTGATTCTTGGTGAAGAACAATGAAGAACACCTTTTTGATTCATAAAAGGACAAGGAAGTAATTATTTTGGTGTTTGAGGGGTTATTTGGTAATTTCTGAAAGTTAGGGTGGTAAAAGTAGAAATATTAAAAGTTACGGGTGGTCAAAAGTAAATTTTAAAGGTTAAAAGTAAAAGGTAAGTTAATTTTCGAAAATATATTAATAAAATAATAAATAATAATAAAATATTAAATAATAATATTTAATTAAAATTAATATTTTAATAAAAATAATAAAATAATGCGAAAAAGGCAGTTTTCTGTAAAAGCTTTAGTAAGACAACTTTAAGCGCAGAATCTCATAATTACCTTCATAAAACACCTAGGGAGTGGTAAGAACATATTAGTGAGGTAAAGATAAATAAAAGATAAAAAGTTAAAGAAAAGATAAACACCAAAGAAAAGTCTGTAAAGTTTTAACGACAGAAAAACAGACAGAGACTAGTGAACGAACTAGGGCAACTTAGTTAGTACTTGAGTTGCGACTAGGGTTAGGTATAATATGAAAAGTTAAAGTGTTTCAGTATAGACTTAATGAACCTATACTTGGGACAGGCTAACTATTCATACCGAAATTTACATAAACTTTAAATACATACGTTAAGCAGAGAAATCAGAGCAGAGTAGAGAAACACAGAAAACAGGGTAACCAGAGTAAAGTAAAGAGATAAAGAGAAAAAGAGTAATATAGATACAGATGAAAAGAGTAATTAGAGAAGAGAAAAGAGATGCAGAGAAAAGAGTAATTAAAACAGAGTAAAGAGATACAGAGAAAGAAAGAGGTACTGCATAAGAATGTGAAAGTGATGATGAATAATGAGAATGATAATGAATGATGATAATGAGAATGATTATGTGATGATCTGCTGTGTGAAGGCAGTCAGATAGATGGTGGTACGACCATTGAGAGTGCTTTCCTGGGATACTTAGCTATAATGCTATTCTGTAAGTCAGAGGACTCTTACAGAGGTATCGAGAAAACACAACTGGCATATACTCTTGTAAGTCAAAGGACTCTTACAGTGAATGTGTGTGTGTGCTCTTGTAAGTCAAAGGACTCTTGCAGTGGTTTGCCTCACAAGTCAAAGGACTCTTGCGAGGGACATTGCCAACAGGAAAGCCTTACCTGGTCAAAGGACTCCGGGTAACGTCAGGAGCGGGTATGTAACCGACAGATGAGCTCATTACCTGCGCTAGGGCTAGACATGCATCATACTTGGTTGCGCATTTTCTTTTTTATGATTGTGGTATGAATGTATGCTTTCTTTGTTTGTATTCCATTCTCTGTGTTTGTGTTATTTTCTTGTATTCTTCTGTTTGTATTCTGCTATCTGTTTTCTCTATCTTTTCTACTTATCTGTGTTTTCTAATTACTGCTTCCTTGTATTCTGCTAATAGTCTGCTAAACAACATAGAATTAATGAACGTAACTAATAACCCTGACCCTACTAAGGACTCCCCAGTTCTTACCCCTTCTCTCTCCCTTCCCCCTTCAGATGGAAGTAAGAGTACATCACCATAGTTCGCTGATGACCATTCGCAAGAAGAGGATTCTGCTCTAGATAGTCTTCTGAGTCTAGGGTGAGTATCGTTCTCTGTTTATATGTATATACTGTGAGACCAGCCAACGTCTGCACCCCGTTCGTATGCGCACTTTAACCTAAATCCTGTGTACGAGATTCCTGTTGTGTGGCTACTTCATGAGGTACCAGAGAGACGTCCTGTGGAAAAGTCTGATCGTGCAGAGGAGTAGCAGATGATGTTCTATCTTTTGATGACGTTCCACCTGACTTGAGTTGTGAAGACTTAGAACGTACTTTCCCTCGCTTTAGTAGTTTAGAGGGACTAGGTGAGTATAGGGTCTAGGCTTGCCTGGTTGCTAGCTTAGGGACTTCTTAAACATGTCAGGACCTGGGAGGTTGTATGTATGTATATGTATATAGTTATTATCTAGCTATATCTAGGGGTATTCTAACTAAAGGTCTATACTCTAATAAAGGTTGGATAACTGAATGTTGCTAGCTACTCGTGATGTATTTATGTGTGGTTGTTTATAACTGTTTTATCTGTTATTACTTATGAATTGATTATGAGTGATTCCGCCTATTAATCCAAATGTTTTCAAAAAAAAATAAATACACCTCGCAAATTGACTACGCTTTTAACAACGAATCAGGCTCATATGGTAAATAATAGATAATAATTAGGAAGACAAATTGGTAGCGCTCGATTTCCGGTATGATCTAGACATATTGAAAATTGGGTTGTTATAGGTATGCTATTTCTTCTTGCCTTGAGCTGAGTTCCTCTAATTTCTGCATGTAGGTGGGGTAATTGGGGTTCATGTTAGCTACTGCATTACATAGGTAGCTCAACTTTGTTTGCGCATAGCAATCATATTCCCCTCTGGCTACAGTTCTTGCTTCATAAAGGTGTCTGCAAGGTTCTCCATTTGTTGTAATTGCCATTCCAGAATCATTCCTAAACTGCCTTGCATCTCTCCCCAGTTAATTTGATCTTGCTGCTCCATGAGGTTCTCAAAACCCCCTTGGAGTTGTTGAATGTTTTGGTTGATGATGAGCGAATAATTTATACGCTTTTTGGCATTTTTTTAGTATGTTTTTAGTATATTTTAGTTAGTTTTTATTATATTTTTATTAGTTTTTATTTAAAATTCACTTTTCTGGACTTTAATATGAGTTTGTGTGTTTTTCTATGATTTCAGGTATTTTCTGGCTAAAATTGAGGGACCTGAGCAAAAATCTGATTCAGAGGCTGAAAAAGGACTGCAGATGCTGTTGGATTCTGACCTCCATGCGCTCAAAGTGGATTTTCTGGAGCTACAGAAACCCAATTGGAGCGCTCTCAATTGCGTTGGAAAGTAGACATCCTGAGCTTTTCAGCAATGTATAATAGTCCATACTTTGCCCGAGATTTGATGGCCCAAATCGGTGTTCAAATCAGCTCAAGAATTCCTAGCCTTAAACGCCGGAACTGGCACCAAAGTGGGAGTTAAACGCCCAAACAGGCACAAAAGCTGGCGTTTAACTCCAGGAAAAGTCTCTACACGAAAATGCTTAAATGCTCAGCCCAAGTAGACACCAAGTGGGCCCGGAAGTGGATATTTACGTCATTTACTCATTTTTTGTAAACCCTAAACTACTAGTTCTCTATAAATAGGACTTTTTGCTATTACACACAAACAGACACCTTTCATATACTTTCATAGTTCTTTTCACGTTTTGGGGCTGGCCTCATGGCAATGCCTAGACCATGTTCTTATGTATTTTCAACGGTGGAGTCTCTACACACCATAGATTAAGGTGTGGAGCTCTGCTGTACCTCGAGTATTAATGCAATTACTATTGTTCTTCTATTCAATTCAGCTTGTTCTTGTTCTAAGATATCACTTGTTCTTCAACTTGATGAATGTGATGATCCGTGACACTCATCATCATTCTCACCTATGAACGTGTGCCTGACAACCACCTCCGTTCTACCTTCGATTGAGTGTTTATCTCTTGGATTCCTTAATCAGAATCTTCGTGGTATAAGCTAGAATTGATGGCGGCATTCTTGAGAATCTGGAAGGTCTAAACCTTGTCTGTGGTATTCTGAGTAGGATTCAAGGATTGATGACTGTGACGAGCTTCAAACTCGTGATTGTGGGGCGTTAGTGACAGACGCAAAAGAATCACTGGATTCTATTCTGACATGATCGAGAACCGACAGATGAATAGCCGTGCCGTGACAGTGTGCGTTGAACATTTTCACTGAGAGGACGGGATTGTAGCCACTGACAATGGTGATGCCCAACATACAGCTTGCCATGAAAAGGAGTAAGAAGGATTGGATGAAGACAGTAGGAAAGCAGAGAGACGGAAGGGACAAAGCATCTTCATACGCTTATCTGAAATTCTCACCAATGAATTACATAAGTATCTCTATCTTTATTTTATGTTTTATTTATCTTTTAATCATTCATCCTCCATAACCATTTGAATCCGCCTGACTGAGATTTACAAGATGACCATAGCTTGCTTCATACCAACAATCTCTGTGGGATCGACCCTTACTCACGTAAGGTTTATTACTTGGACGACCCAGTGCACTTGCTGGTTAGTTGTGCGAAGTTGTGATAAAGAGTTGAGATTACAATTGAGCGTACCATGTTGATGGCGCCATTGATGATCACAATTTCGTGCACGAAGTTTTTGGCGCCGTTGCCGGGGATTGTTCGAGTTTGGACAACTGACGGTTCATCTTGTTGCTTAGATTAGGTATTTTTCAGAATTTTTATGAATGAATTCTAGAGTTTCAAGGTGATGTTCCCACCATCACACAAGCTGATTGATTCTCATCAATTTAGCTATTGAATGTAATGTCCTGCTGAAGCTTGGGCAAACATGTCTAATCTTTTTAGACTGAAGCTTTAGACTAACATTGCATGATTCCTGGAAATCTTATTAAAAGTTTTGATTCTCTTTATTTTCTTTTTCATATAAGTTTCGAAAATCACAAAAAAAAATGTATAAAACCATAAAAAACCAAAAATATTTTCTGAGTCTGATGCCAGGACATTTTGGCCAGTTTCACTGACCTTTTCTTTACTGTTTTTAAGGTAGTTTCATGCATTTTCTTAGGAAATAAGCTAGTTTTGGATAGATATTCACTTACATCTTGATTCAAGCAAACATTGTGAATTTTGAATGATTTCATGAGAATTTTGCATGAATTGAATGATAAATTGGATGATGCATGATTCCATGATTAAGAGCAAGACTTTGATGCACTTTGTTTGATTGATTTCAGGCCAAAAGAAGAAGAGAAGAGCCACGTTAGTGGCTACGTTAGTTACACTAACGTAGACACTAACGTGGAAGGAAGGAAAGTCCCAACGTTAGTGGGAAAAGTTAGTGGCATTAACTTTGAAGAAAGGAAATGGAGCCAACGTTAGTGACACTTAACATTATCACTAACGTTGGACCAAGCTCATGAGTGGCCACGGTAGAGTCCACGTTAACCTAGTTAACGTGGCCTCTAACGTTAAGAAGGAAGGGGGGAAGCCAACGTTAGTGACACTCAACATTGTCACTAACGTTGGCCAAAGCACATTAAGCCACGTTAACTCCCACGTTAACCTAGTTAACATGGAAGCTAACGTGAAGGAATAAAGTGGTCGACAACGTTAGTGACACCCAACATTGTCACTAACGTTGGAAGAACACAAGCCCCGAATGAGGCACGTTGACTCCCACGTTAACCTAGTTAACGTGGAAGCTAACGTGAGGAAAGAAGGTGATCGCCAACGTTAGTGACACCCAACATTGTCACTAACGTTGGAAGGAGCCACACATGCCACCATGAGCCACGTTAACTCCCACGTTAACTTAGTTAACGTGGAAGTTAACGTGGCACCTGACAGCCTGACCATGCCTTCTTCAAGCACGCATAACTTGAGCCACAAAGCTCCAAATGAGGTGATTCCAGTGGCATTGGAAAGTAGGATTCCAGAGCTTTCCAAGCATATATGGCACTACATGGTTGACACTAAATTTGAGGGAAAAAACCTGCCCCGAAAGTGCAATAATGAACATGGTATCAGCCTGTATTTAGGCCAACTGACCTCTTCACCTTCCAAGAAGTATAACTCAGGTTGTAGAGCTCCAAATGATGCGCTTCCAAAGGCATTGGAAAGTAGACATCCAGGAATTTCCAACAATATATAATAGTATGGGGTGGACACTAATTTTGAGCTTCAGAAACGGGAAAATCGCTAGCGTTATTGGCAATCAACATTTCCAGTAACGTTGGCATATATGCCAGCAACCATGTCCACTTTAAAGGAGCATAACTTGAGCTACAGAGGTCCAATTGAGGTGATTCTAGTTGCATTAGAAAGCTGACATATAGAGCTTTCCAACGATATATAATACTCTATAGTGGGCATGAAATTTGAGTACAAACAAGAGGCATCTTTTAAGCCCCAAAAACACCAACTGGGCAGCAAGTGCAACATTAGCCACAATAACTTTAGCACTAACGCCACACTTGTAGCGTTAGTGTGGCTAACTTTAGCACTAACTTTAGCACCTGGGCCTCAACTTAACTCACTTCTCTCTCAAAGTCCACTTCAAAGCTCAAGCAAGCAAGCCCACAATTGTCAACCAATCAAGACCACAAGAAGCATCTAGAATAGGAATTTTCATTTTATTGTAATTTGCTTTTATTTTCATTTTGTAATTTAGGAGAGCCTATATAAAGGCCTTAGTTTTTACATTGAATTCATCAGAGGCTAGACAAGGCTGGGAATTCTGGAAGGAGGGATTAGAGAGGGGTCTTCGGACTCCCTCCCCTTACACACTTTTCCTTCTCTTCTTTTAGTTGTAATTTTCATTTATGAATGTTGAATTTTCAATTTCAGTTTTTATCTTCATCTTTATTTTTCTGCACTTTCTTTCTTTTCTATTTTTGTAGAGCAATGATCAACTAACTCTTTACATTGGGTTAGAGAGCTCTATTGTGATTCAATGGATCAATTGTAGTTCTTATTCTTCTTCTTCTTTCTTTTCTCTTGATTTTACTTGAAAGCTTTCGATCTTCATCCAATTGGATAGTTATCTTGGAAAAGAACCTATTCATACTTGGATCTATTCTGAACCTTGGAAGAGGAATGAAGAGATCAAGCTAGAAATGCTTTCTCATGCTGGACCAAATTGGGTTTGGATGGATATGTGACTATAATCCTCTCAACACTTGATTTGGGAAATGCATGTGGTATAATCAGTGACCATACTTCATCTCTTCTCATGAGCAATTGACCAAGGAATTGGCTATTGATCAAGATTTGAGAGATTGAATTACAAGAAATTGTGATTCAATCACTTAAGATTGCCAAGGAGATCAATGAGTGCATTGATTGAGGAAGAGATGGGAATGAACTTGATCCGGAGGATTGCAATATCTCTTGATCCCAATGTTCATTTTATTTTTAGTTCTTATATTTACTTTTCTTGCCATTTTACTTTTCTGCACTTTATTGCTTTCTTTATTTTTCTGTCAATTTACAATTCCTGCTGCCCATCATCCAAATCTGATTCGTCTAACTAGGATAATTAATTAACCATTGATTGCTTAATCCGTTAATCTCTGTGGGATTCGACCTCACTCTATTGTGAGTTTTACTTGACGACAATTCGGTATACTTACCGAAGGAAGATTTGTTGAGAGACAAGTTTTCCCCGCATCAGAGTCTAGTATTAATTTTTAAGTTTGGTGTCAATTGCATGTTTCTGTTCTTGTATTTTTCGAATTCATGCATGTTGTTCATTGATCTTCATGTTGTTCTTGATGACTTCATTGCTTTGATCTTCAAATTCTCTTGTTTTGTATGTTTTGTTGTTTCTCATATGCATTCTCAATTTGTTAGTGTCTCCTATATGAAAATTATTAAGTTTGGTGTCCTGCATTTTTATTGTTTCTCATCATCAAAAAAATTCAAAAATATTCTTAAAACTATGTCTTTTCAAGTCAATAACACAAAAGGGTAGCATTTTTGTTTTTAATGCACATTTTTTTTTAAGTTTTCAAAATTTTTCAAAATCAAATCTTTTTCAAATCATATCTTTTCAATCATATATTTTCAAAATCAATTTCTTTCCATTTTCAAAAATACTTGCTAACAATTAATGATTTGATTAAAAAATTTCAAGTATGTTGCCTTTTCTGCTGAGAAAGGTTTAATGTTTGAATCATATCTTTTCTTGTTAGCCAAATAATTAATTTTAAAAATCAAATCTTTTTAAAATTGTTTTTCAATCATATCTTTTTAAAACCATAACTTTTCAATCATATCTTCTTAATCACATCTTTTTCAAAATTTAATTTTCAATCATATCTTTTTGAATTATAAATTCAAAATCTTTTTCAAAAAAATCACTTTATTTCTTTCCCAACTTCAAATTTCGAAAATCATTCATCAAGTTTTCAAAATTTTCTTTTAATTATTTCAAAATCTTTTTAATTTATTTTCGAAAATTCTTCCCCTCTTCTCACATCCTTCTATTTAAGGACTAACACTCCTCCATTATCAACAATTCGAATTTTATCTCTCTTGATAAGTTTGAATTCTTCTACCTCCTCCTTCTATTCTTCTTTTCCTCTGACACCTCAAGGAATCTCTATAATGTGACATAGAGGATTCCATATTTTCTTGCTCTCTTCTCTTTCATATGAGCAGGAGCAAAGACAAAGGCATTCTTGTTGAGGCTGATCCTGAACCTGAAAGGACCTTAAAGCGAAACCTAAGAGAAGCTAAGGCACAACTCTCTGTAGAGAACCTAACAGAAATCTTCAAACTAGAAGAAGACATGGCAGCCGAAAACAACAACAATGCCAACAATGCAAGGAAGGTGCTTGGTGACTTTACTGCACCTACTCCTGATTTCTATGGGAGAAGCATCTCAATCCCTGCCATTGGAGCAAACAACTTTGAGCTTAAGCTTCAATTAGTTTCTCTAATGCAACAGAATTGCAAGTTTCGTGGACTTCCATTAGAAGATCCTCATCAGTTTTTAGCTGAATTCTTGTAAATCTGTGACACTGTCAAGACCAATGGGGTTGACCCTGAAGTCTATAGACTTATGCTATTCCCTTTTGCTGTGAGAGACAGAGCTAGGACATGGTTGGACTCACAACCTAAAGAAAGCCTGAACTCTTGGGAAAAGCTAGTCAATGCCTTCTTGGCAAAGTTTTTTCCACCTCAAAAATTGAGTAAGCTTAGAGTGGAAGTCCAAACCGTCAGACAGAAGGAAGGTGAATCCCCCTATGAAGCTTGGGAAAGATACAAACAACTGATCAGAAAGTGTCCTTCTGACATGCTTTCTGAATGGAGCATCATAGGTATCTTCTATGATGGTCTGTCTGAACTGTCCAAGATGTCATTGGACAGCTCTACTGGAGGATCTTTTCATCTGAAGAAGACGCCTGCAGAAGCTCAAGAACTCATTGAAATGGTTGCAAATAACCAATTCATGTACACTTCTGAAAGGAATCCTGTGAATAATGGGACAAATCAGAAGAAAGGAGTTCTTGAGATTGATACTCTGAATGCCATATTGGCTCAGAACAAGATATTGACTCAGCAAGTCAATATGATTTCTCAAAGTCTGTCTGGAATGCAAGCTGCACCGGGCAGTACTAAGGACGCTTCATCTGAAGAAGAAGCTTATGATCCTGAGAACCCTTCAATGGAAGAGGTGAATTACATGGGTGAACCCTATGGAAACACCTATAATCCTTCATGGAGAAATCATCCTAATCTCTCATGGAAAGATCAACAGAGGCCTCAACAAGGCTTCAATAACAATAATGGTGGAAGAAACAGGTTTAGCAATGGCAAACCTTTTCCATCATCTTCTCAGCAGCAGACAGAGAATTCTAAGCAGAGCCACTCTGACTTAGCAACCATGGTCTCTGATCTAATTAAAACCACTCAGAGTTTCATGACTGAAACAAGGTCCTCCATTAGAAATTTGGAGGCACAAGTGGGTCAGCTGAGCAAGAAAGTTACTGAACTCCCTCCTAGTACTCTTCCAAGCAATACAGAAGAGAACCCAAAAGGAGAGTGCAAGGCCATAAACACAATCAACATGGCCAAATTTGGAGAGGAGGAAGAAGCAGTGATCGCCACTAAGGAAGACCTCAATGGACGTCCACTGGCCTCCAATGAGTTCCCTAATAAGGAACCATGGGAATCTGAGGCTCATAATGAGACCATAGAGATTCCATTGGATTTACTTCTGCCATTCATGAGCTCTGATGAGTATTCTTCCTCTGAAGAGGATGAAGATGTTACTGAAGAGCAAGTTGCTAAGTACCTTGGAGCAATCATGAAGCCAAATGACAAGTTATTTGGTAATGAGACTTGGGAGGATGAACCCCCTTTACTCACCAAAGAACTGGATGACTTGACTAGGCAAAAATTACCTCAAAAGAGACAGGATCCTGGGAAGTTCTCAATACCCTGTACCATAGGCACCATGACCTTTGAGAAGGCTCTATGTGACTTAGGGTCAAGCATAAACCTTATGCCTCTCTCTGTAATGGAGAAGCTAGGGATTATTGAGGTACAAGCTGCAATAATCTCACTAGAGATGGCAGACAATTCAAGAAAACAAGATTATGGACTTGTAGAGGATGTTTTGGTAAAGGTTGGAAACCACTACATCCCTGCTGATTTCATAGTCCTAGAGACTGGGAAGTGCATGGATGAATCCCTCATCTTTGGCAGACCCTTCCTAGCCACAGCAAAGGCTGTGATTGATGTTGACAGAGGAGAATTGATCATTCAAGTGAATGAAGACTCCCTTGTGTTTAAGGCTCAAGGATATCCCTCTCTAAATATGGAGAGGAAGCATGAAGAGCTTCTCTCAAAACAGAGTCAAACAGAGCCGCCACAGTCAAACTCTAAGTTTGGTGTTGGGAGGCAACAACCAAGCTCTAAGTTTGGTGTTGAACCCCCACATTCAAACTCTAAGTTTAGTGTTGGGAGGTTCTAACATTGCTCTGAACATCTGTGAGGCTCCATAAGAGCCCATTGTCAAGCTACTGACATTAAAGAAGCGCTTGTTAGGAGGCAACCCAATGTTATATCTATCTATTTTCCATTGTTATTTTATGTTTTCTGTAGGTTGATGATCATGTGAAGTCACAAAAATAATTGAAAAAGCAAAAATAGAATGAAAAACAGAGAATAAAACAGCACACCCTGGAGGAAAAGCTTGCTGGCGTTTAAACGCCAGTAAGGGCAGCAAATGGGCATTTAACGCCCAGTCTGGCACCATTCTGGGCGTTTAACGCCAGAAAGGGGCACCAGACTGGCGTTTAACGCCAGGAATGGGCAAGGAGCTGGCATTAAACGCCAGAAAAGGGCAGCAGCCCGGCGTTTAACGCCAGAATTGGCAGAAAGGGCATTTTTGCACGACACTCAGTGCAGGGATGAGCTATCCTTGACACCTCAGGATCTGTGGACCCCACAGGATCCCCACCTACCCCACCACTCTCTCTCTTCTTCACCCATTCACCAATCACCTCAATACATCTTCCCTAAAAAAGCCCCTCACCTATCAAATCCCACCATTCTCTTCACCACTCACATCCATCCTTCATAAAACCCCACCTACCTCACCATCCAAATTCAAACCACTATTCCTCCCAAACCCACCCATACTAGCCGAACCCTACACCCCTCTCAACTCCTATATAAACCCATCTTCACTCCTTCATTTTCACACAACCTCAACACCATTTCTCCCCCTTGGCCGAACCACAAAGCCTCCTCCATCTCCTCCATTTTTCTTCTTCTTCTACTCTTTTCTTTCTTTTTTTGCTCGAGGACAAGCAAATCTTCTAAGTTTGGTGTGGTAAAAGCATTTGCTTTTTGTTTTTACATAACCATTTATGGCACCTAAGGCCGGAGAAACCTCTAGAAAGAGGAAAGGGAAGGCAAAAACTTCCACCTCCGAGTCATGGGAGATGGGGAGATTCCTCTCAAGGGTTCATTAAGACAACTTCTATGAAGTTGTGGCCAAGAAGAAAGTGATCCCTGAGGTCCTTTTCAAGAGGGAAGCTGGTTCAACTAAAAAGGCATGACCTCAAGCCCATCACTAAGAAAAGGATGGAGAAAACAAGAGAACCTCATCAAGAGCAAGAAGAAATTCCTCATCATGAAATCCCTGAGATACCTCAAGGGATGCGTCTTCCTCCACAAAACTATTGGGAGCAAATCAACACCTCCCTAGGAGAATTGAGTTCCAACATGGGACAACTAAGGGTGGAGCACTGACGTTAGGATTTTTACCAGTAAAAAGATTCATAGAAACAGTTGCGTTGTAGATATAGTCTCTAAACCAACAAAAATCTCTTCGTACAAACGTTTTGGGTGTCACAAGTAACAAACCCCTTTAAAAATTGTTAACCGAGTATTCAAACCTCGGGTCGTCTTCTAAAGGAACTGCGAGGAAGTATGTTCTTATTATTGGCTATAAAGGTTGTAATCGGGGTTTAGAAGATGAGAAGCAAGTAATTTAAATGACAAGTAAAGTAAATGGCAATTAAAATAAATAAATACTGTAAAGCAGACTTTTGGCAAGGTAAGAGAAGTTGGAGGTCCAACGTAGTTATCTCTCTCAACCATAATGAAAGTTGAATCTAAACTCCACTTGGTCAACCTTTACTAGGGCAAAGGAAAGTCAGGGGACTAATTAAATTGACCTTTGAATCCTAATTATTTCCTAAGAAAAGGTTGGGATTATTTAAGTTCAGCTCAATTAGCAAGATAACGATTATCAATTACGTTGAGTTTAATAACTGTTGAGTTACTGAATTCTTAACCAGTTCCAAAAGGAAAAAAAAAATAAAATTGCTGAAATAATAAAGACGTCCTTAGATGGGAAGCAATGATAACTTAAATCAAAGAGAACAATCATAAACTGAAAATACCTCAAATATCATTAATTCAAAGAACAATCTGTGACATGGAATAATTCATAAATCAAATTATAATAATCAATTCAAATGTTGGAATAAATAAAACTAAAATAAAAGAACATTAAACCTGGGATCCAGAGTTACTCTTAAAACAAGAAGAAATCCTAAATCCTAAAAGAGAGAGAGAAGATCTCCCTCTCAACTAAATCTAAATCATTGAAAAGTAAAATATGGGAGCTCTCTTTGAATGGGTGCATTCCCACACTTTATAACTGTTTGTACTTGGATTTGGGCCAAAAAGGGCTTCAGAATTCGCTGGGAGCGTATTCTGTAAATTATGATACGTAGCCTCTGTCACGCGTCCGCGTGGGTCACGCGGTCGCGTCATTTGGAGCTTTTCCTTGTCACGCGGTCGCATCAGTCATGCGACCGTGTCATGTGCGTTCTGCTTAAGGCGCGCGGTCGCGTCAGTCATGCGGCCGCGTCGCTGCTGATTTGTGCTCGGCACGCGATCGCGTCATCCATGCGATCGCGTGGATACCAATTTCCTTAAATCTCCGTTTTGCTTTCTCCTTCTATTTTTGTATGTTTCCTTTTCCGTCCTTTAAGTCATTCTGCCTTAGAAAATCTGAAATTACTCAACACACTAATCACGGCATCAATTGGAAATAAAGGTAATTAAATTAATTGATTTTAAAGCTTAGGAAACATGTTTTTCACAATATGACATAATAAGGAAGGGAAAGTAAAACCATCCAATTAATGTGAATAAGTAGGTGAAGGATTGTATAAATCACTCAAATTAAGCACAAAAGAACTCATGAAATATGGGTTTATCAACCTCCCCACACTTAAACACTAGCATGTCCTCATGCTAAATCCAAGGTAAATAATTAAGGTTAAAGTGATGGAATGTTATGAAATGTAACCTATGCTCAATGCATCTACCTAATGAGTCATGCAATTCTAATTCCTCCACTCATATATAAAGCCTACATGTAGCCAAGTTAATTCACATTCTCAAGGAGTCATGTATATATATAGCCAACCCTTAAATAATAAAGCATTTTAGCAAAGGAGATGGGAAAGAAAACATTGTACAAACTTGCAAAACCATTAGTAAATTAAGTACAGATATATGTTGATGAGTTATTGAACCCTTACTGGATTTTGTGTTTACACTCTAGTCACTCAGTGTTTATTGGGTTTATTCACTCTATTTTTCTTTTTATTCTTAATTTCTATAACTTTGTTTTTCGTCTAACCAATCAACAATTATAGAACATAGTCATACCAAAACTCATGAGGTCTTTAATTAAGGTTGTAATGGGGTCAAGGCAAAGGGTAAGGATATATGTATAAGGCTAAGTGGGCTAATAAGTGAATCCTTAATTAGACTAAGATCTCACCTAACATACATACTTAGTAAAACAATGCTTCTTTACCTATTCTCCCATATTTCCCACTTATTGTTACATGCTCATGTTTCACTTTTTAAATTTTTTATCCCATGCGCATTGTTTTCATTGGGGAATTTCTTTTGTGTCCCCTTTTATTTAGATGCTGAAAAATAATTCTCTCTTTTTTTTTTTAATGCACATGGTAGTTGAATCACTTAGATTTTCTCATGAGCATGCTTTCCAAATTTTATTTTATTTCTTTTAATTTCTCTACCTTTTTGGTTCTATCATCCATGTTCCTAAAAGGTTTCCCACATTTAACTCTATTCATGATTTTCTATCTTAAGCTAACCAAGGATTCACTTGGAGTTTTCTTTTGTTTTTCTGCTTAAGGCCAATAATTTGGCTAAATAGAATAAAGGGGTTTTAAAAGGCTCAAGGGGGCTAACAAGGGTGATGTAAAAGGTAGGCTAATTTGGGGTGAGTGAGCTAAAATCAAATGATGGCCTCAATCATTCTCTTGGTATGTATTTATTCTATATTCTATAATTGGACATATAGATTAAAGCAAAGGAAAGAACATCAGAATAAAAAGAAATGTAACACACAGAAATGAAATTATGGTTTGAATGCAACCATACAATTTAAGCTCAAAACTCACAGGCTGTGTGTTCTCTAACTCAAGCATCATATATCATTTATATATTGTATGCATGTTTAGTTAAAAATTCCCATTATTCTCATAAAAAATTATTTAGGGTAGCTTTTAAAGTTTTAATGTTCCTCCTTGATGAAATGTTGTCAGCTTAACTACATCATGTAATGCTATATATAAGTTTTGTGGATTTAAATCTGATATGTTCAATTTCCTAGCTTACTTCCTTTTTATTTTTTTTTTAATTTAAACTATACTATCTTATGCTAAAAAGGGTAAACTATACTAATTAATCCACTAATAAATTAGAATTGCAAACTAAACTAAATAACTAAAATGTGAACAAAAAATGCAAAATGCAGAAAATAGAGTAAAATACACAAGTAGCAATGTATAAGTACTCAGAAAATAACAGTAAAAGAAAAAGAGAAAAATACAGAAAAATATCCAAAATAAAAGAAAAAGTATGTAGTACTTTACCAAAACAAACGCCAGAGATGGCGACCTCCCCACACTTAAAATGAAGCATCGTCCCTGATGCTCAATCAAGCCAGGTGTGAAGGAGTATCATCACTGGTAGGGATTGTAGCTGGGGTCTCTGTGGCAGTGATGGGCTGAGAGTCTGGCTGCTGTACAGGGGGACTGACTGGATCGGGATCTCCGGATCTGCAGCCTCAAGCTGATGTGGGGCCTCCTGATGTGGTGTAGCGTGCTCTGTGTCTGCCTGCTGATGAGTCTCTGCCTGGGAATGAGGCTCCTCCTCGTGCTCATCCTCCTCCTCCTCTGATGGCTCTGATGGTGTGTCGGGCTCGGAGGGGATGTCGGCGCCCTGTCTGATCATCAGCTTCAGATGGGAATAGCGTCGCCTGCTGCGGCGCTCCAATCTCTCATACCGGCGCCTGTTATAGCGCTCCATCTGATCAAGCTGGTGGAATAGACGGTGCACGAGGCGATAAACCGGCTCAGAGGTGGGTGGAGGTGCAGTGGTGGCAGCAGGGGCAGCTGGGGCAGCTGTGGATGAAGAGGGTCCAGCAGATGGAGGGGCTGTCCTATTAATAGTAGTGACAGATGGTGGTCTATAGCCCAAAGCAAGGAAGTTCCTGCAGTGAGGGATGATCTTCCTGCAGTCCGCTGCTGGTGGTCGCTCATCGGCATCCTCCCAAGGCACATCAGCCTGACGGCCTAGCCGTGTAACCAGATAAGGAAAGGGGAGGGTGCCTCGGACGTGGACCCTGGCCATAAAATGCCAGATAAAACGAGGCAAGTACAGGTCCTTACCCTCCAGCACACACCAGAGGAGGTGATCATGGCAGCCGGGATCTCAGTCTCATGAGTACTCGGCATCACATAGTTGCTCAGGATCTGATGCCATAGCCGAGCCTCATCATTCAGGTAGACTCTCTTGATCCCTCTAGGCATAGTGGTGTCCTGACCCATCTCCCAAGGAACAGCAGGGTCGAGAGCTATCCGTGCCTTCACAGCATCCCAATCAAACCGCATCTGGCCCATGTCCTCCTCAGCCTGTGTATAACCATCTGGCTGATCGGACTTGGCTGGGAGCTGGAGAATGGTCTCTATGGCCTCCTCAGTGACCAGAATTTGCTTTCCCCTCAGGTTCACTGCATCTAGGGTAGTAAGGTAGTAGTTGCAATAGAATTCCCGGACCCAAGATGCATTGACCTCTGTCAGTGGTCTCTCCAGAAAGAACCAGCCCCTTTGCTTGATTTGCTCAGTGGTGTATTGCTGAAGGGCTTCTGGAATCTTCAAGGTATGTTCCAGGTATAGCTTTCTGGAGTTTGCAAAAGTTGGGTACTTCAGCTCACAGTACCGGTTTGCAAATTTTATAGGATCAGTCGAAGGGAGCAGCTGGTCAGCTTTTTCCTACTGTGTAAAGTTCTTCTCCCGCCATGAGGAATCGTGCATTAGAGCAATGATGGACTGGGAGGAATCTCCTCTCTTGCACTTGCCAGTAGCCTTGCCTTTGCCTTTCCTTTGTGAGGCAGACATCCTGAAACACAGAAAACCAGGAAATGGATAAAATAGGAAAGCAAATAGGCAATTTAAACAAAGGAAACTCAAATCGGTAAGGGAGAAATAGAATAAAGAAAATGAGTAATTGAAATATGATTGAATTAATGTTAAATGGAAAGAGAAAAAAATCAATATGCCATAGTGAGAAAGTTAGAGGAAGTAAAAGTAATCAGAAAAGAGATCAAGAGGGTTAGTATGGTAAAAAGAAATTAGTAAATTAAAATTAGTGAGTTAGAAAAGTAAGTGGCATAGAAAAAATTTCATATAACAAGGATTCACAGGTAAGAATAGAAGTACCCATAATCGAATAAAGAAAACAGGGTGATGCTGATTCGAATAGAAATAAAGAAATCAGAAATTGGAATCAGTGAATCACAAATGCAGGTTATGAACCAGGAAATCAAAGAGGATAAGAAAGTGGCCCTAGCATTCATGAAATGGTTTGGGGGAAGCAGAGTAAAACAGAGTTGCCAAACCAAAACAAGAATGAAAACAATTTTCAAAAAAATTTGGCTAGCATTCCGGCTAAAATTGGATTGTCCCGGAAAATAAACAGCAATCATATCAGTTCATATGAATTAAAAAATCAAGCTGCATGTACATAGATATAAAATAAACATAAAAATTCAATGTAAACAGCAGCAACATACAAGAAAGCAGCATATGAATCATGATTATAGCAGCAACAGATTTGCACATAGGATAAAACAGAAGTAAGAACAGTGCAAGTAAACAGACCTAGATCCACTAATCACAGCCTAAGCTACCTAACAACCTAAAAATCCACTACAACATGCTAGTCTAGCTATCCTAATCATGAACATAAACGGAAAAAAATACAGAAAAGTGACGAACGGATAAAAAGGGTTGCGTGTTGCGGAACCGGGTAAGCAGAAAGGGTGGAACAGGGAAGAAGGTGGCTGCGGCGGCGTCCGGCACGGTGGTGGTGCACGGCGTCGCGGTGGCGGCTGAGGGGGCAGTGGCAGAGGGAGGTATTAGGGTTAGTGAGAGAGGAAGAGGATAGGGGAAGGGAGGGCGGTGGTTGTTGCTGGTTGAAGGGGGTGGGTGGCGGAGAGGGGGGCGCGGCTGGATGGCCGGCGGTGGCTGGGTGGTGCTCGCGGAGGTGGCTGTGGTGGAGAGGGGAGGAGAAAGGAAGAAGGAAGAAGAGAGAAGGGGAGGGGGGTGGTACGGCGGCGTCTGGCGCGGCGGCGGCGTCTGGATGGTGGCGCAGTGGCTGGCCGGCGGTGGCTGGAGGAAGAAGAATAGAGAAGGAGAAGAGGGTTGGGGGTGAAGGGGGGGCTGCGCGACTGATAGGGTTCGCGGGCTGGGGGAATTATATTTTTGAATCCACGCGGCCGCGTGGGGCACGCGGTCGCGTGGTTGGGGTGAAAATGGGGGGGACGAGATCGCGTGGGTCGCGCGATCGCATGAGGGGGGGGGAAAGAGGGGTGACGCGATCGCGTGGGTCGCGCGATCGCGTCGCTGGAATTCGTGCTAAACGCACGACTCCAGCGCGGTTTCAGAGCAACTCTCTGTCTCTTTTTGGGGTGATATGCAATCCATGCGACGCGATCACGTCGCTCACGCGGTCGCGTGGGATTGGTATTGGGTAAGTGACGCGATCGCATGGGGCATGCGATCGCGTGGGCTAATTTGTGCGAAACGCACAAGAGCCGCACGATTCCAGCCCAGCTTTCTGTTCGTTGGATCCTTACGCCGATATATATATCACGCAGCCGCGTGGGTCACGCGGTCGCATGGGTGGTGTTTTTCGCGATATGACGCGATCGCATGGGCATGCGGTCGCGTCGTGCTCCCTTTTTTTTCTTTTTTTTTAATGCATGAAAAATGCAGAATACAATGATTAACATGAATGCTATGCATGATTCCAGGTTTAATAAATTAAAATGAAAAAGGAAAAAAAATGAAAGCAATTAACAAGAAATAAATTGAAAAAGAAGCGACCATACCATGGTGGATTGTCTCCCACCTAGCACTTTTAGTTAAAGTCCTTAAGTTGGACATTGGAGGAGTATCCTGTTATGGTGGTTTATGTTTAAATTCGTCTAAAAATCTCCACCAGTGCTTGGAATGCCGATAGCCTCCGGGGTCCCAAACCAAGCAAGCAAAGCTTCTGAGCAGCTCCAAACAGATTTTCAGGCTCCCGGGACTACGAATGTCAGGATACAGTCCAGGATTCCAAGCCTTGCTTTTAAATCTGCCTCCGTCTTGATCTACATGTTTCTATCCGGGCGGTTTAAAAAGTAGAATCTCACCGTGGTGACCAAACGTTCTCCGTGATCCATGCAATTTAGCATGATACCAATCCGTGTACTTCGAGGTAAAGCATGGAACCTTATTGAAACTGGTGCACCAGCTCTGAGTACGAGCCACTTCCCTCTTACTCTTAAAGCCGCAGAGAGCTCTAAGCTGGCCATCTGTTTCAAGCAAACCATATTCAAGTGAATAAGTAAAATTATAAGTTAAGGATTGTACCCACTTGAAGCTTGTATTAGGTGGTAATGGCCTTGGGATAGGTGTTTTTGGTGGTTCTGCAAGTTCCATTTCCTCGTGCTCTTCTGTGAATTCTTTCACTTCTTTGCAAAGGTCTTCAATTGTATCCGTATCCTGGTCAAAGTCTTCTATGTCTTCCTCATCACTCGAGTCATAGATTGGAGGTTGAGAAAAATATACCTCCGTATCATCCTCATATTCACTTGGGGAAGATTCTTCGATTTCAGAGAATTCACTTGCAGACGCAAGTTCATCACTAGGAGAACTAGACTTGTGACTATCATCATCAAGGAAATTTGCTTCTTGGATTATTCCGTCTGATTCTTCGTAAACGACTTGCCTTGGAGATTGTACGGTATCCTCCTTAGCATCAACTGTAGCTTCTTGGACGGAGTTTTCCTCAATTCTGGATTCCCAAGGAAGTTCAGCATCTCCTAGATCTTCAACCAACTCTTCTTCTTGAACAATGACAGCTTCTTCCACTTGTTCTAGTACGAATTCATTCTCTGTCTTGTCTACTGGAGTCTCTAGTATTTCTTTCATGCTACGCTCTTCATCGGGCTGTCCACATGGAGCTGTGGTTGATCCTTGTATATTTGAGCGCCTAGTGGTCCATTGAATTAGTGCTTGCTCCAGTTGTTGAATGGTTGTTTGAAATTTAATTACTGTTTCTTTTAGGCGATCCTCTGCTTCGCGGTTTGCCGGACTTGGACATGATACAAAGGAAAGTGGTGATGATTGGGAACGATTGGATTGGTATTGGGGTAAGGAAGGATCATATGATGGCGAATGGTGAAGAAAAGCTTGTGAGTGTGGTGTTACGAGGTTATGTTGAAAGGATGGTTCATATGCACGGGGTGGGGCTTGTTGGTAGTTACAAGGTTGTCCACCATGTCTTTCAGCTGGGTATGCACGGTAGAATGGTCTTTGTCCAGGATATCTCAGAGGGTGTTGCTGCCAAAAGGGTTGATTAGATCCTCTTGGTTCCATCCATCCTTGATTGGTCTGACCTTGATGCACATTCCTGCTGTAACTTCTATTTCCTTTAACAATATTAGAACCAAACTCAAAGCGAGAGGGGTGAGAGTTCATAGTAGCAAATAAAGATAAAAAGGAAAAACAAAAATAAATAAACAAGCAAAAGAAAAATATTTACAATAACCAATAATAAGGCACACGTTAGCAGTTCCCCGGCAACGGTGCCATTTTGATGAGAGGACTTTTGCGTGGTCTAGAAATTTGCAGATAAATCCTCGTTGCAAGTATAGTTTCTAAACCTTCAAAAGTCCTTTCATACAAACGTTTTGGGTGTCACAAGTAACAAACCCCTTTAAAAATTGTTAACCGAGTATTCAAACCTTGGGTCGTCTTCTCAAGGAACTGCGAGGAAGTATGTTCTTATTATTGGCTATAAAGGTTATAATCGGGGTTTAGAAGATATGAAGCAAGTAATTTAAATGACAAGTAAAGTAAATGGCAATTAAAATAAATAAATACTGTAAAGCAGACTTTTGGCAAGGTAAGAGAAGTTGGAGGTCCAATGTAGTTATCTCTCTCAACTATAATGAAAGTTGAATCTAAACTCCACTTGGTCAACCTTTACTAGGGCAAAGGAAAGTCAGGGGACTAATTAAATTGACCTTTGAATCCTAATTATTTCCTAAAAAAAGGTTGGGATTATTTAAGTTCAGCTCAATTAGCAAGATAACGATTATCAATTACGTTGAGTTTAATAACTGTTGAGTTACTGAATTCTTAACCAGGACCAAAAGGAAAAAAAATAAAATTGCTGAAATAATAAAGACGTCCTTAGATGGGAAGCAATGATAACTTAAATCAAAGAGAACAATCATAAACTGAAAATACCTCAAATATCATTAATTCAAAGAACAATTTGTGACATGGAATAATTCATAAATCAAATTATAATAATCAATTCAAATGTTGGAATAAATAAAACTAAAATAAAAGAACATTAAACCTGGGATCCACAGTTACTCTTAAAACAAGAAGAAATCCTAAATCCTAAAAGAAAGAGAGAAGATCTCCCTCTCAACTAAATCTAAATCATTGAAAAGTAAAATATGCGAGCTCTCTTTGAATGGGTGCATTCCCACACTTTATAACCTCTAGTCTATGCTGTTTGTACTTGGATCTGGGCCAAAAAGGGCTTCAGAATTCGCTGGGGGCGTATTTTGTAAATTCTGATACGTGGCCTCTGTCACGCGTTCGCGTGGGTCACGCGGTCGCGTCATTTGGAGCTTTTCCCTGTCACGCGGTCGCGTTAGTCATGCGACCGCGTCATGTGCATTCTGCTTAAGGCGCGCGGTCGCGTCAGTCATGCAGCCGCGTCGCTGCTGATTCGTGCTTGGCACGCGATCGCGTCATCCATGCGATCGCGTGGATACCAATTTCCTTAAATCTCTGTTTTGCTTTCTCCTTCTATTTTTGTATGTTTCATTTTCCGTTCTTTAAGTCATTCTGCCTTAGAAAATCTGAAACTACTCAACACACTAATCACGGTATCGAATGGAAATAAAGGTAATTAAATTAATTGATTTTAAAGCTTAGGAAACATGTTTTTCACAATATGACATAATAAGGAAGGGAAAGTAAAACCATGCAATTAATGTGAATAAGTAGGTGAAGGATTGTATAAATCACTCAAATTAAGCACAAACGAACTCATGAAATATGGGTTTATCAAGCACCAAGAGCATTCCATCCTCCTCCTTGAAATAAGAGAAGACCAAAGAATCATGAGAGAGGAGCAACAAAGGCAAGGAAGAAACATTGAGGAGCTCAAGCACTCCATAAGATCTTCAAGTGGAAGAACAAGCCGTCATCACTAAGGTGGACCCGTTCTTTAACTTCCTTGTTCTTTATTTTCCTGTTTTTCTAAAATTGTGCTTTATGTCTCTTTATGTTTGTGTCTTTATTACATGATCATTAGTGTCTAAGTGTCTATGCCTTGAAGCTATGAAAATGAATCCATCACCTTTCTTAAATGAAAAATGTTTTTAATTGAAAGAGAAAAAGAAGTACATGAATTTTGAATTTTAAAACAGTTTAATTATTTTGATGTGGTGGCAATGCTATTTTTTTCTGAATGAATGCTTGAACAGTGCATATTTTTGAATTTGATTGTTTATGAATGTTAAAATTGTTGGCTCTTGAAAGAATGAAAGGAAAAGGAAAAATGTTATCTGATGATCTGAAAAATCATAAAATTGATTCTTGAAGCAAGAAAAAGCAGTGAAAAGCTTGCAGAAAAAAAAAGATATATGAGAAAAAAAAAAGAGAAAAAGCAAGCAGAAAAAGCCAATACCCCTTTAAACCAAAAGGCAAGGGTGATAAAAAGGATCCAAGGCTTTGAGCATCAGTGGATAGGAGGGCCCACAGGAATAAAATCCTGGCCTAAGCGGCTAAACCAAGCTGTCTCTAACCATGTGCTTGTGGCGTGAAGGTGTCAAGTGAAAACTTGAGACTGAGCGGTTAAAGTCGAGGTCCAAAGCAAAAAGAAGAGTGTGCTTAAGAACCCTGGACACCTCTAATTGGGGACTCTAGCAAAGCTGAGTCACAATCTGAAAAGATTCACCCAGTTATGTGTCTGTGGCATTTATGTATCCGGTGGTAATACTGGAAAACAAAGTGCTTAGGGCCACGGCCAAGACTCATAAAGTAGCTGTGTTCAAGAATCAACATACTTAACTAGGAGAGTCAGTAACACTATCTGGATTCTGTGTTCCTATAGATGCCAATCATTCTAAACTTCAAAGGATAAAGTGAGATGCCAAAACTGTTCAGAAGCAAAAAGCTAAAAGCCCCGCTCATCTAATTAATACTGATCTTCATAGATGTTTTTTGGAATTCATTGTATATCCTCTTATTTTTTATCCTATTTAATTTTCAGTTGCTTGGGGACAAGCAACAATTTAAGTTTGGTGTTGTGATGAGCGGATAATTTATACGCTTTTTGGCATTTTTTTAGTATGTTTTTAGCATGTTTTAGTTAGTTTTTATTATATTTTTATTAGTTTTTATTTAAAATTCACTTTTCTGGACTTTACTATGAGTTTGTGTGTTTTTCTGTGATTTCAAGTATTTTCTGGCTGAAATTGAGGGACCTGAGCAAAAATCTGATTCAGAGGCTGAAAAAGGACTGCAGATGCTGTTGGATTCTGACCTTCCTGCACTCGAAGTGGATTTTCTGGAGCTACAAAAGCCCAATTTGCGCGCTCTCAATTGCCTTGAAAAGTAGACATCCTGGGCTTTCTAGCAATGTATAATAGTTCATACTTTGCCCGAGATTTGATGGCCCAAACCGGCGTTCAAAATCAGCTCAAGAATTCTCAGCGTTAAACGCCGGAACTGGCACCAAAGTGGGAGTTAAATGCCCAAACTGGGACAAAAGCTGGCGTTTAACTCCAGGAAAAGTCTCTACACGAAAATGCTTCAATGCTCAGCCCAAGCACACACCAAGTGGGCCCGGAAGTGGATATTTATGTCATTTACTCATTTTTTTGTAAACCCTAAGCTACTAGTTCTCTATAAATAGGACCTTTTGCTATTACACACAAACAGATACCTTTCATATACTTTCATAGTTCTTTTCACGTTTTGGGGCTGGCCTCATGGCCATGCCTAGACCATGTTCTTATGTATTTTCAACGGTGGAGTCTCTACACACCATAGATTAAGGTGTGGAGCTCTGCTGTACCTCGAGTATTAATGCAATTACTATTGTTCTTCTATTCAATTCAGCTTGTTCTTGTTCTAAGATATCACTTGTTCTTCAACTTGATGAATGTGATGATCCGTGACACCCATCATTATTCTCACCTATGAACGTGTGCCTGACAACCACCTCTGTCCTACCTTCGATTGAGTGTTTATCTCCTGGATTCCTTAATCAGAATCTTCGTGGTATAAGCTAGAATTGATGGCGGCATTCTTGAGAATCCGGGAGGTCTAAACCTTGTCTGTGGTATTCTGAGTAGGATTCAAGGATTGAATGACTGTGACGAGCTTCAAACTCGTGATTGTGGGGCGTTGGTGACAGACGCAAAAGAATCACTGGATTTTATTCCGACATGATCGAGAACCGACAGATGAATAGCCGTGCTGTGACAGGGTGCTTGAACATTTTCACTGAGAGGACGGGATTGTAGCCACTGACAACGGTGATGCCCAACATACAGATTGCCATGGAAATGAGTAAGAAGGATTGGATGAAGACAGTAGGAAAGCAGAGAGACGGAAGGGACAAAGCATCTTCATACGCTTATCTGAAATTCTCACCAATGAATTACATAAGTATCTCTATCTTTATTTTATGTTTTATTTATCTTTTAATCATTCATCCTCCATAACCATTTGAATCCGCCTGACTGAGATTTTCAAGATGACCATAGCTTGCTTCATACCAACAATCTCCGTGGGGTCGACCCTTACTCACGTAAGGTTTATTACTTGGACGACCCAGTGCACTTGCTGGTTAGTTGTGCGAAGTTGTGATAAAGAGTTGAGATTACAATTGAGCATACCATGTTGATGGCGCCATTGATGATCACAATTTTGTGCACCAGTTGACTTGGCTCCATTGTTGTTGTTGAGTCTCCTTAAGTTGATTGACATCTTCCCTCAAGTGGTGTAGGTCTCCCTTCATTTGGTGTACATCTCCTTGCAATTGTTCCCAGTTGAATCCCTCTGGAAATTGCTGATATTGGTAGTGTGGTGGTGGTTGAAGTGCCAGGAAGTGAGGTTGCACTTCTGCCTCTTCCTCTTCTTGTTGTTGTTGTGGTCCATGAGCATGAGCTCTTCGTTCTCTGGCCTTGTTGAGTGGGTGAACAGCCACCACCTTGGCCATCTTTTCGGCAGTTATGAATTTGTCTTGCTTCATAAGAACCTCATCAATGATCTTTTCAACTCCAACCTCATCACATAGCCTCTGTATAATGCTGGAGAATGCCAACCTTGTGTTGTCACTGGTGCTTTTCAGCACTTTGTTGATGTTGTTGGCAATCATCTCCCCCACGTTGACATTCTCTCCTTTCATGATGCTGTAGATGAGCACAGCTCTCTCCTTGGTCATCTCTGAGGTGTTGGATGTGGGGATTAGGGACCTCCTCACAAATTCTAGCCACCCTCTAGCTTGGGGGTTCAAATCTCTTCTCCTCAATTGGTTGGGTATCCCATCCTTATCATTTATCCAACACACATTCAGCACACAAATTTCATTCAGGATCTCATCAAACCCAGGGTCTTGCTGCTTCATTCTTTTTTCATAGCTCCGAGTGGAGCTTGTCCTCTTCACCATTAGCATTCTTTCTATGCTAGAGGGGCTGTAGTCAATGGACTTCCCCCTTACATAGCTAATGTAGCCATAGTGTTGTCCTGGCTGAGGTACTGCGTTAGCATAGAATTCCCTCACCAAGCTCTCTACCACTTTCCTTGGTGGGTTGCATAGAAGTGACCGACCCCTGTTGTTGATCTCAATGTTAATCTCAAGGTGCTCATTCCTCCCTAGTTAAAACCCAACTTCTGGAATGATCTCCCTCTCACTCACCCAACCATAGAATTGATTTTGGTTGAATGCGAAGAGGAACTTGTAGTCATTGAAAGAGCTTGAGGATCCAGAGGTTGGTTCTTTGGTTTTCTTTTCTTTGAGGCTGAGCTTTTTGGTGGTGCCATTAGGTTGAGAGAGTGTGTTTGAGGTTTTAAAAAAAATGTGGGTTGCAAGAAAGAGCAAGCAAAACAAGGTTTTACTCCAACACCAAACTTAGGACTTGATTGTCCCAATCAAGAGAAAGAAGAAAGTAGGGAAAGAGATGGTAAAAGATGAAAAGAGAAAGGAGGGTAAGGGGTGTATGCTCTTCGTGTGTGATTGGGGAATGTTGAAGTGGGAGAGGAGATGGGGAGGTGAGGCTTTTATAATGGGTGAATGGTGTGGTTCGAAGTGTGGGAAATAAAAAGGGTTAAGTGTTTTCCCACTTGGGGAGTGGCGCCTAGCGTGGGAAGAGACGCCAACTCTTTTGTCACAATGTCTTCTGCATGTGTTGAGTTCCAAAGTGCAAGTACACTTTGACTTCCTTGATTGTGAGTTGTTTACCATGTGGGCCCCATCTTCTCTCCTAAAATGAAACTGAACCCATTAGTAATGACAAAAGAACCACTTCACATTCCTTCTCATCAAGAGTGAATTGGATTGCAACTGATGGGTGTCCTTTGGGACACCAAACTTAATTATTTGGCATCTTAATAAATTGGTTTCATCATTGTGTATTTAATGTGTTCATAAGAGTGGAATAACACCAATCTTTTCTTTTTCTTTTGAGTCCAATTCCTCTGAACTCATTAAACCACGTTCATGTTCTTACCCAAAACATTAAGTGCTTTCAAATTTGGTGGCTTGGGCTACTAGATGATCATTGGTGGTAGCCACACCAAATTTAATCTCTGGGCTTACTCTTCAAAATCAAGCTATTAATTGTTTGTAAGCATAGATTAAGTGGGTGAGAGGCCACACCAAACTTAGCAATTTGGCTAGTTCTCAGCCCATTCACTCATCATTAGTTATGCCTTCATCAAGTTGCAATTCCATAATAGAAAGAAATAAAATAATGTAAAGAAAATCTAGCTACCAAAGCTAATATCAACTTTCTAATCTACAATTGTAAACTAATCCTAATTTGATAATGTAACATCAATGTGAGGCTGAAAATTAAACTATCTAAAGCAATAGATTTTAAACTACTTCTAAGAAAGGCAATTAAATAAAAAAGGATAAAGTTGTTGGGGTGCCTCCCAACTAGCGCTTCTTTATTGTCATTAGCTTGACATTCCTTCATCTTTAGCTGAGCTTGTAGCTCACTCTCTGCTCCTCTAAGGAGCCTCGCAAGTAGTGTTTGAGTCTATGGCCATTGACACTAAAAGTTCTCTGAGTCTTGTCCTCCATGAGCTCTACATGTCCATAGGGAAACACCTTGAGTATGGTGAAAGGTCCTAACCATCGAGACTTAAGTTTCCCAGGGAAGAACTTGAGTCTTGAGTTATAGAGTAACACCTTCTGTCCTTCAGAGAACTCCCTTCTTGCTATCTTTTTGTCATGCCATCTTTTTGTGTTTTCTTTGTAGATTTTTGCATTCTCATATACTTGATTTCTAAACTCCTCCAGCTCATTGAGTTGCATTAATCTCTTTTCTCCAGCAGCTTGCTCATCATAGTTTAACATTTTTAGAGCCCAAAATGCTTTATGCTCAAGTTCAACTGGTAAGTGACAAGCCTTGTCATATACCAGTTAGTATGGAGACATCCCAATAGGAGTCTTATAGGCTATTCTGTAGGCCCATAGTGCATCATCCAGCTTCTTAGACTAATCCTTTCTTGAGCTCCCAATGGTTTTTTCAAGGATTCATTTTAGCTCTCTGTTGGAGATTTCAGCTTGCCCGTTGGTCTGTGGGTGGTATGGAGTTGCCACATTGTGCTTACTCCATATCTGAGGAGGAGTGTCTCGAGTTGTTAGTTGCAGAAGTGTGTCCCTCCATCACTAATGAGAGCTTTGGGAACTCTAAATCTGCTGAAGATGTTCCTTCTTAAGAAGCTTATCACAACTTTGTTGTCATTTATTGTAGTGGCTCTGGCTTCTATCCACCTTGAGACATAATCAACAGCCAACAATATGTAGCTATTAGAGTAAGAGGTTGGGAAGGGTCCCATGAAATCAATCCCCCATACATCAAATAGCTCCATCTTTAG
Source organism: Arachis ipaensis (assembly GCF_059453495.1). Classification (NCBI taxonomy): domain Eukaryota; kingdom Viridiplantae; phylum Streptophyta; class Magnoliopsida; order Fabales; family Fabaceae; genus Arachis; species Arachis ipaensis. Next base: position 52,911,256 of record NC_142439.1, on the reverse strand, counting down.
TATGAATTGCTGTGGCATCTTGTTTCTCTTGGTTAGATTACCAGCTTTTTGGCATTCATCATACCTTGACACCATTTTCTTGGCATCCTTAAACATTGTTGGCCAGTAAAATCTGGATTGAAGCACTTTTGCTGCTGTCCTTTCTCTACTGAAGTGACCTCCATATGCGGATCCATGGCACTGCCATAACACTTCCTGCCTTTCTTCATGGGATATACACCTTCTTAGGATTCCATCAGCACACTTTTTGAACAAATAGGGGTCATCCCAGATGTAGTGTTTCGCATCTGGTGCACGAAATCATAATCGTTCATTCTTTGGTAACGGCGTCAAAAACTTAATATGCACGTTCATAATCTTAGTTCTTTGTCACAACTTCGCACAACTAACCAGTAAGTGCACTGGGTCATCCAAGTAATAAACCTTACGTGAGTAAAGGTCGATCCCACGGAGATTGTCGGCTTGAAGCAAGCTATGGTCACCTTGTAAATCTCAGTCAGGAGGATTCAAATGGTTATAGAGTTTTAATATTTAAAAGATAAATAAAACGTAAAATAAAGATAGAGATACTTATGTAATTTATTGGTGAGAATTTCAGATAAGCGTATAGAGATGTTTAGTTCCTTCTGAATCTCCGTTTTCCTACAGCTTTTATCCAATCCTTCATACTCCTTTCCATGGCAAGCTATATGTTGGGCATCACTGTTGTCAATGGCTACATCCCGTCCTATCAGTAAAAATGGTCCAAATGCGTTGTCACCGCACGGCTAATCATCTGTCGGTTCTCGATCATACTAGAATAGGATTCAGTAATCCTTTTGCGTCTGTCACTACGCCCAGCACTCGCGAGTTTGAAGCTCATCACAGCGATCCCTTCCCAGATCCTACTCGGAATACTACAGACAGGGTTTGGACTTTCCGGATCTCAAGAATGGCTACCAATAATTCTAGCCTATACCACGAAGACTCTGATCGTAGATCAGGAGGCTAAGAGATATGCATTCAAGCTTGTTGCATGTAGAACGGAAGTGTTTGTCATGCACGCATTCATAAGTGAGAATGATGATGAGCGTCACATGATCATCACATTCATCATGTTCTTGTGTGCGAATGAATATCTTAGAGAAGAAATAGGCTTGAATTGAATAGAAGAACAATAGTACTTTGCATTAATTCATGAGGAGCAGTAGAGCTCCACACCTTAATCTATGTTGTGCAGAAACTCTACCGTTGAAAATACATAAGTGAAAATAGGGTAGACATGACCGAGTGGCCAGCCTCCCATGGAGGTCTAGAGATCTAAAATGATCAAAAGATACTTAACACGATAGTAAAAAGTTTTATTTATACTAAACTAGTTACTAGGGTTACAGAAATAAGTAAATGATGCAGAAATCCACTTCTGGACCCACTTGGTGTGTGTTTGGGCTGAGCATTGAAGATTTCACGTGTAGAGGTCTTCCTTGGAGTTAAACACCAGTTTGTAACTTGTTTCGGGCGTTTAAGTCTGCTTTGCAACCTATTTCTAGCGTTTAACGCCAGAATGGGGCAGAAAGCTGGCGTTGAACACTAGTTTTCATAATTTAAACTCGGGCAAAGTATGGACTATTATATATTGCTGGAAAGCCCTGGATGTCTATTTTCCAACGCAATTAAGAGCGCATCATTTGGACTCTTGTAGCTCTAGAAAATCAACTTTGAGTGCAGGGAGGTCAGAATCCAACAGCATCTGCAGTTCTTCTTCAGCCTCTGAATCTGATTTTTGCTCAAGTCCCTCAATTTCAGCCAGAAATTACCTGAAATCATAGAAAAACACACAAACTCATAGTGAAGTCCTAAAATGTGATTTTTATTTAAAAACTAATAAAAATATACTAAAAACTAACAAAATCAAACTAAAAACTATATAAAAACAATGCCAAAAAGCATATAAATTATCCGCTCATCACAACACCAAACTTAAATTGTTGCTTGTCCCCAAGTAACTAAGAATCAAATAGGATAAAAAGAAGAGAATATAATATAAATTCCAAAATATCAATGAAACTTAGCTCCAATCAGATGAGCGGGACTAGTAGCTTTTTGCCTCTGAACAGTTTTGGCATCTCACTTTATCCCTTGAAGTTCAGAATGAATGGCATCTATAGGAACTCAAAATTCAGATAGTGTTATTGATTCTCCTAATTCAGTATGTTGATTCTTGAACACAGCTACTTTATGAGTCTTGGCCGTGGCCCTAAGCACTTTGTTTTCCAGTATTACCACCGGATACATAAATGCCACAGACACATAACTAGGTGAACCTTTTCAGATTGTGACTCAGCTTTGCTAGAGTCCCCAGTTAGAGGTGTCCAGGGTTCTTAAGCACACTCTTTTTTTGCTATGGACCTCGACTTTAACCGCTCAGTCTCAAGTTTTCACTTGACACCTTCATGCCACAAGCACATAGTTAGGGACAGCTTGGTTTAGCCGCTTAGGCCAGGATTTTATTCCTTTAGGCCCTCCTATCCATTAATGCTCAAAGCCTTGGATCCTTTTTACCCTTGCCTTTTGGTTTTAAGGGCTTTTGGCTTTTTGCTCTTGCCTTTTGGTTTAAAGAGCTTTTGGCTTTTTCTATTTGCTCTTTCTTTTTCTTTCTCTTTTTTTTCGCATTTTTTTCTGCAAGCTTTGTTCTTTACTGCTTTTTCTTGCTTCAAGAATCATTTTTATGATTTTTCATATTATCAAATAACATTTATCCTTTTTCCTCATTCTTTCAAGAGCCAACAATTTTAACATTCATAAACAACAATTTCAAAAGACATAGCACTGTTCAAGCATTCATTCAGAAAACAAAAAGTATTGTCACCACATCAAAATAATTAAACTAATTTCAAGGATGAATTCGAAACCATGTACTTCTTGTTCTTTTTTTTTTAGAACAGTTTTCATTTAAGAGAGGTGATGGATTCATAGGACATTCATAGCTTTAAGACATAGACACTTAAACACTAATGATCATGTAATAAAAACATAAATAAACATAAAGCATAGTAAACGAAAAATAGAATAATAAGAGCAAGGAGATTAAGGAACGGGTCCACCTTAGTTAGGGTGGCGTCTTCTTCCTCTTGAAGAACCAATGGTGTTCTTGACCTCCTCTATGTCTCTTCCTTGCCTTTGTTTCTCCTCCCTTAGTTGTCCCATGTTGGAACTTAATTCTCCTAGGGAGGTGTTAATTTACTGCCAATAGTTTTGTGGAGGAAAGTGCATCCCTTGAGGTATCTCAGGGATTTCTTGGTGAGGGAATTCCTCATGCTCTTGTTGAGGTCCATGAGTGGGCTCTCTTGTTGTGCAGTCAAATGCTCTACTACTGAGCTACGGACCCTTGAGATGAATCTCTCTATCTCCCATGACTCGGAGGTAGAAGCTTTTGTCTTCCGTTTCCTATTTCTAGAGGTTTCTCCAGCCTTAGGTGCCATAAATGGTTATGGAAAAACAAAAAGCAATGCTTTTACCACACCAAACTTAAAAGGTTTACTCATCCTCAAGCAAAAGAAGAAAGAAAGAAGGGGAAGAAGAAAAAAAATGGAGGAGATAGAGGGAGAGAGAGAGAGGTGGGGTAGGTGGAGATCTTGTGGGGTCCACAGATCCTGAGGGGTCAAAGATGTATCATCCCTGCTCCTATTAGGCATGTAAAACACCCTTGCAGTGCAATCCTGGCATTTAATGCCAGATTGCTGTTTGTTTCTGACGTTAAACGCCAATTCCATGCTCTGTTATGGCGTTAAACGCCAGTCTGGTGCTTGTTTCTGGCGTTTAACGCCAGCTTGATGCTTCTTTCTGGCGTTAAACGCCAGTTTGATGCTTCTTACTGGCGTTTAAATGCCGGTAAGCTCTTCCTCCAGGGTGAGCTATTTTAAATGCTGTTTTTCATTCTGTTTATGATTTTTTAGTTGTTTTTGGGACTTCACATGATCATCAACCTAAAGAAAATATGAAATAGCAATGGAAAATAAATAGATATAATTAAATAACATTGGGTTGCCTCCCAACAAGCACTTATTTAAAGTCAATAGCTTGACAGTAAGCTCACATGGAGCCTCACAGATGTTCAGAGCATTGTTGGGACCTCCTAACACCAAACTTAGAGTTTGACTGTAGGGGCTTTGGTTGACTCTACAGTGAGAGAAACTTTTCATGCTTCCTCTCCATGGTTACAGAAGGAGATCCTTGAGTTTTAAACACAAGGTTATCCTCATTCAGTTGAAGGACTAACTCTCCTCTGTCCACATCAATCACTGCTTTTGCTGTGGCTAGGAAGGGTCTTCCAATGATGATGGATTCATCCTCATCCTTCCCAGTGTCTAGAATTATGAAATCAGTAGGGATGTAAAGGCCTTCCACCTTTACTAATAAGTCCTCTACTAATCCATAAGCCTGTTTCATTGATTTGTCTGCCATCTCTAGTGACATTCTTGCAGCTTGTACCTCAAAGATTCCCAGTTTCTCCATTACAGAGAGTGGCATGAGGTTTATCCCTGACCCAAGGTCACACAGAGCCTTCTCAAAGGTCATGGTGTCTATGGTACAAGGTATGAAGAACTTTTCGGGATCCGGTTTCTTCTGAGGCAATGTCTGCCTTATCAATGCACTGAGTTCATTGGTGAACAAGGGGGGTTCATCCTCCCAAGTATCATTACCAAATAAACTGGCATTCAACTTTATGATGACTCCTAGATATTTAACAACCTATTCTTCAATGATGTCTTCATCCTCTTCAGAGGAAGAATAGTCACCAGAGCTCATGAATGGTAAAAGGAGGTTCAATGGAATCTCTATGGTCTTTAGATGAGCTTTAGATTCCTGTGGTTCCTCAAAGGAAAACTCCTTATTGGTCAGTAAACGTCCCAGGAGGTCTTCCTCACTAGGATTCACGTCCTTCTCCTCCTTTCTGGGTTCAGCCACACCAAGTAAGGTAGTCGCCTTGCACTCTCTTTTTGGATTCTCTTCTGTATTGCTTGGGAGAGTACTAGGAGGAGTTTCAGTGACTCTTTTACTCAGCTGGCCCACTTATGCCTCCAAATTTCTAATGGAGGACCTTGTTTCATTCATGAAACTTAGAGTGGCTTTAGATAGATCAGAGACTATATTTGCTAAGCTAGATGGATTCTACTCAGAATTCTCTATCTGTTGCTGAGTGGATGATGGAAAAGGCTTGCTATTGCTAAACCTGTTTCTTCCACCATTATTAAAGCCTTGTTGAGGCTTTTGTTGATCCTTCCATGAGAAATTTGGATGATTTCTCCATGAGAGATTATAGGTGTTTCCATAGGGTTCTCCCATGTAATTCACCTCTGCTATTGCAGGGTTCTCAGGATCATAAGCTTCTTCTTCAGAAGATGCCTCTTTAGTATTGTTGGATGCAGCTTGCAATCCATTCAGACTCTGAGAAATCATATTGACTTGCTGAGTCAATGTTTTATTCTGAGCCAATATGGCATTCAGAGTATCAATTTCAAGAACACCCTTCCGCTGAGGCATCCCATTACTCACAAGATTCCTTTCAGAAGTGTACATGAACTGGTTATTTGCAACCATGTCAATTAGTTCCTGAGCTTCTGCAGGCATTTTCTTTAGGTGACTGGATCCACCTGCAGAATGGTCTAATGACATCTTTGATAATTCAGACAGACCATCATAGAATATATCCAGGATGGTCCATTCTGAAAGCATGTCAGAAGGACACTTTTTAGTCAGTTGCTTGTATCTCTCCCAAGCTTCATAGAGGGATTCGCCTTCTTTCTGTTTGAAAGTTTGAGCATCCACTCTAAGTTTGTTAAGCTTTTGAGGAGGAAAGAACTTGGCTAAGAAAGTTGTGACCAGTTTATCCCAAGAGTTCAGGCTATCTTTAGGTTGAGAGTCCAACCATATTCTAACTCTGTCTCTTACAGCAAATGGGAAAAGCATAAGCCTGTAGACCTCGGGATCAACCCCATTGGTCTTAACAGTATCACAGATCTGCAAGAATTCAGTTAAGAACTGAAATGGATCTTCTGATGGAAGTCCATGAAACTTGCAATTCTGTTGCATCAGAGAAACTAATTGAGGCTTTAGCTCAAAATTGTTTGCTCCAATGACAGGGATTGAGATGCTTCTTCCATGGAAGTTAGAATTTGGTGCAGTAAAGTCACCAAGCATCTTCCTTGCATCTCCACCATTGTTATTATTTTCGGCCATGTCTCCTTCTTTTTCAAAAGTTTCAGTAAAGTCCTCTTCAGAGTGTTGTGTTTTAGCTTCTCTCAGCTTCCTCTTCAGAGTTCTTTCAGGTTCCGGATCAGCTTTAACAAGAATGTTCTTGTCATTGCTCTTGCTCATATGAAAAAGAAGAGAACAGAAAAGAAAATATGGAATCATCTATGTCACAGTATAGAGATTCCTTATGTGAGTATAAGAAAAGAAGAATAGAAGGAAGAGAAGAGAAGAACTCGAATGCAGAGAAGAAGATGGGGTTCGAATTATGAGTAGAAGAGAAGTGTTAGTAGATAAATAAATAAATAAAAAAGAGATGAGAGGGAGAAGAATTCAAAAATTAAATAAAATAAAATAAAAATATTTTTGTTTTTTATTTAAAATTAAAGTTAAAATTTGAAAATTTTAAAAAGAAAAATTAAATTAAATTAAATTAAAATTTAAAACAAATAGTTAATTAAAAAGGAATTTTGAAAAAGTGGGGAAGAGTTTTCGAAAATTCGAGAGGGAAAATTAGTTAGGTGGTTTTGAAAAAGATATGATTGAAACATAAAATTTTCAAAATCAAACAAAAAGTCAAGTACTTAATTGAAGAAGATTTGAAAATCAAATTTGAAAAGATAGGAAGTTAGAAAAGATTTTAAAATTAAGTTTTGAAAAAGATGTGATTGAAATTTATTTTGAAAAAGATTTGAAAAGGAAATTAAAAAGATTTGATTTTTAAAATTAAAGTTGATTACTTGACTAACAAGAAACTTAAAAGATATGATTTTAAAATTTAAAGATTGAACGTTTCTTAATAGGCAAGTAACAATCTTTAAAATTTTTGAATCAATCACATTAATTATTAGCATTAATTTCGAAAATATGAAATGGAAATAAGAAAAAGATTTTGAAAATAAATTTTGAAAATTTCGAAATTATGAAAGAAAAAATGAAAAAGATTTTATTTTTGAAAAAGATTTGAAAAAGATAGAATTTTTAAATTGAAAATTTGATTTGACTCATAAGAAACAACTAAATTTTGAAAAATTTTTGAAAAAGTCAACTCAAATATTCGAAATTTATGAGAAGAATAAAGGAAAGATATTTTTTTATTTTTGAATTTTTAATGAAGAAAGAGAAAAACATTAAAAAGACTCAAAACATGAAAATTATGAATCAAAACACATGATGCATGTAAGAACACCTTGAATGTCAAGATGAACACCAAGAACACTTTGAATGTCAAGATGAACACCAAGAACTTATTTTTGAAAATTTTTAAGAAAAGAAAAACATGCAAGACACCAAACTTAGAAATTTTCAAACTTTTGACACTAACAAATTGAAAATGCATATGAAAAATAAGAAAAGACACAAAACATAAGAATGCAAAGATCAAACAAAGCAAATCATCAAGAACAACTTGAAGATTATGAAGAACACCATGCATGAGTTTTCGAAAATTTTAATGAAATTAAAAAGATGCAATTGACACCAAACTTAAAAATTGACACTATACTCAAACAAGAAACACAAGATTATTTTTGGTTTTTATGATTCTATTAAAAAATTTTTGGATTTTTCGAAAATTATTTTAAAAAAAGAAAAATAAGGATTTCAAAATTTCTAATGAGAATTCCAGGAATCAGGCAATGTTAGTCTAAAGCTTCGGTCCAGGAATTAGACATGGCTTACTAGCCAGCCAAGCTTTCAGTAAAAGCTCCGGTCCAAAACACTATACATGGCCAATGGCCGGCCAAGCTTTAGCATACATAGTTCAAGCATGTGAAGAGGAAGCCTCAGTCCAAAAGAATTTAGGCATGGCTTTACAGCCAGCCAGACTTCAACAGATTATCATGAAACTCTAGAATTCATTCTTAAAAATTCTGAAGAACATAGAATAATTTAATTTTTTTTTTGAAAATTTTTCGAAAATAAAAATAAAAATAATAAAAATAAAAAGCTTAAAATTAAAATTAAATTACCTAATCTGAGCAACAAGATGAACCGTCAGTTGTCCAAACTCGAACAATCCCCGGCAACGGTGCCAAAAACTTGGTGCACAAAATCGTGATCGTTCATTCCTTGGTAACAGCATCAAAAGCTTAATACGCACATTCATAATCTTATTTCTTTGTCACCACTTCGCATAACTAACCAGCAAGTGCACTGGGTCGTCCAAGTAATAAACCTTACGTGAGTAAGGGTCGATCCCACGGAGATTGTCGGCTTGAAGCAAGCTATGGTCACGTTGTAAATCTCAGTTAGGCGGATTCAAATGGTTATAGATTTTTAATAATTAAAAGATAAATAAAACGTAAAATAAAGATAGAGATACTTATGTAATTCATTGGTGAGAATTTCAGATAAGCGTATAGAGATGCTTAGTTCTTTCTGAATCTCCGCTTTCCTACTACTTTCATCCAATCCTTCATACTCCTTTCCATGGCAAGCTGTATGTTGGGTATCACTGTTGTCAATGGCTACATCCCGTCCTCTCAGTGAAAATGGTCTAAATGCGCTGTCACCGCACGGCTAATCATCTGTCGGTTCTCGATCATACTGGAATAGGATTCCGTAATCCTTTTGCGTCTGTCACTACGCCCAGCACTCGCGAGTTTGAAGCTCGTCACAGCCATACTCGGAATACCACAGACAAGGTTTAGACTTTCCGGATCTCAAGAATGGCTGCCAATAATTCTAGCCTATACCACGAAGACTCTGATCGTAGATTAGGAGGCTAAGAGATATGCATTCAAGCTTGTTTGCATGTAAAACGGAAGTGTTTGTCAGGCACACGTTCATAAGTGAGAATGATGATGAGCGTCATATAATCATCACATTCATCATGTTCTTGTGTGTAAATGAATATCTTAGAGAAGAAATATGCTTGAATTGAATAAAAGAACAATAGTAATTTGCATTAATTCATGAGGAACAGCAGAGCTCCACACCTTAATCTATGGTGTGCAGAAACACTACCGTTGAAAATACAGAAGTGAAAATAGGGTAGACATGGCCGAGTGGCCAGCCTCCCATGGAGGTCTAGAGATCTAAAATGATCAAAAGATACTTAACACGATAGTAAAAAATTCTAGTTATACTAAACTAGTTACTAGGGTTAGAAAAATAAGTAAATGATGCAGACATCCACTTCCGGGCCCACTTGGTGTGTGCTTGGACTGAACATTGAAGCTTTCACGTGTAGAGGTCTTCCTTGGAGTTAAATGCCAGTTTGTAACTTGTTTCTGGCATTTAACTCTGCTTTGCAACCTGTTTCTGGCGTTTAACGCCATAATTTAGCAGAAAGCTGGCGTTGAATGCCAGTTTGCATCATCTAAAATCGAGAAAAGTATGGACTATTATATATTTCTGGAAATCTCTGGATGTCTACTTTCCAACGCAATTGAGAGCGCGCCATTTGGACTTCTGTAGCTCCAGAAAATTCACTTTGAATGTAGGGAGGTCAGAATCCAACAGCATCTGCAGTCCTTCTTCAGCCTCTAAATCTGATTTTTGCTCAAGTCCCTCAATTTCAGCCAGAAATTACCTGAAATCACAGAAAAACACACAAACTCATTGTAAAGTCTAAAAATGTGATTTTTATTTAAAAACTAACAAAAATATACTAAAAAATAACTAAATCATACTAAAAACTATATAAAAACAATGCCAAAAAACGTATAAATTATCCGCTCATCAGCATCCTTGATTAGCTTCCTCCTCATGTGCTTATTGATGTTAGTTGGTAGTTCCGCAATAGCCTTGAAGTTAGCTATGTCTGCAAACCAAGGGGCTACTCGAATCATCATCAATTGTTCATCAGGAAAGCTTTCATTTACTACTACTTGCTGCATTTCTTCTTGTTGTGGGATCCTTTAGAGGTGGTCAGCTACCTTGTTCTCTGCTCTGCTCCTATCTTTAATCTCAATATCAAATTCTTGGAGTAGCAGAATCCATCTTATTAGTCTGGGCTTAGATTCTTGTTTGGTAAGCAAATATTTGAGTGTTGCATGATCAGTGAACACAATTACTTTTGAGCCAATGAGATTTGATCTAAACTTATCAAAAGTAAAAACTATGGCTAAAAGTTCTTTCTCTGTGGGGGTATAGTTCCTTTGATTCTCATTAAGGACCCTGCTAGCATAATAAATAACATGTACTATCTTGTCTTTCCTCTGTCCTAGAATAGCACCAACAGCAAAATCAGATGCATCACACATTAGTTCAAAGGGAAGATCCCAGCTTGGTAGTGCTATAATAGGTGCAGAGGAGAGTTTCTTTTTAAGTTCATCAAAGTCTATCTTGCACAGAAAAGTATGAGTTTCCAAACATAGAGAAGTCGTCCATGAATACTTCTATGAACTTCTCAATCATGTCAGAAAAAATGGAGAGCATGCACCTTTGAAATGTTGCAGGTGCATTGCACAATCCAAAGGGCATTCTCCTATAAGCAAAGACACCATATCGACAAGTAAATGAAGTTTTTTCCTGATCCTTGGGGTCTACAACAATTTGATTGTAGCCCGAATACCCATCCAGGAAGCAATAATACTCATGTCTTGCCAATATTTCAAGCATCTGGTCCATGAAAGGTAGGGGAAAGTGATCCTTCCGGGTGGCTTCATTAAGTTTCCAGTAGTCAATGCACATACGCCATCCGGTCACTGTCCTTGTGGGTATCAATTCATTCTTCTCATTTGTCACAACAGTGATCCCTTCCTTCTTAGGGACTACTTACACCGGGCTTACCCAAGGGCTGTCTGAGATGGGGTAAATCACCTCTGCTTGCCACAATTTCAACACTTCTTTTTGGACCACTTCATTCATAGTTGGGTTCAGCCTCCTTTGTTATTGCCTTGAAGGTTTGGCATCTTCTTCAAGCAGGATTTTATGCATACACATTGAAGGACTGATTCCTTTTAAATCTGCAAGTGTCCAACCTATGGCATCCTTGTGTTGTCTCACCACTTAGATAAGCTCCTCTTCTTGTTCCTTACTCAGACTTGAATTTATGATTACTGGGTGAGTGTTTTTGGCACCCAGATATGCATATATGATTACTTGCATAGTTTTGGTGACTCTGCATCTTTGTTGTCTGTAGTGATTGGCATGATTGAGTTTCTCATGGTTGCTTGTGGTGGTTCTCCATCTGGTGCTTGTTCCAGCTCAATGGTTCCTCTACATTGTTCTTCTTCCAAGACTTCTTGAACTATCTATTCCATAGTGTCTACTAGCATGCATTCTCCTATGGATTCCTTGGGGTAACTCATTGCTTTAAAGACGTTGAAGACCATTTTCTCTTCATGCAACCTCAAGACTAGTTCCCCTTTTTGCACATCAATGATGGCTCCAGCAGTAGCTAGAAATGGTCTTCCTAATATAATTGATGTGTTGGCCTCTTCTTCCATATCCAGCACAACAAAATCAGCAGGGAAAATGAATTCTCCTACTTTTACTTGCAAGTCTTCCACCACCCCATGTGGAAACTTAAATGTTCTGTCAGCCAATTAGAGTGCCATTCTTGTTGGCTTGGCTTCCTCAATCTTCATCCTTCACATCATGGTTAAGGACATGAGATTTATGCTAGCTCCCAAATCACACAAAGCTTTCTCAATAGTGATATCCCCTATGATGCAGGGGATTTGAAAACTCCCTGGTTCTTTCAACTTTTGAGGCAGCTTCTTCTGTATGGTGGCGCTACATTCCTCAGTCAATACTATGGTTTCTTTTGCCTCCCAGTTCCTCTTTTTGGTTATAAGCTCCTTCAAAAATTTGGCATAGAGTGGCAGTTGTTCTAATGCCTCAGCAAGTGATATGTTGATTTGGAGCTTCTTGAAGATCTCTAGGAACTTAGAGAATTGACCATCCTTCCCACCTTTTCCCAGTCTTTGTGGGTACGGTGCTTTTGGTACATAAGGCTTCAAAACTGGTTTTGGTGGAGGTGGAGCAGGGATCTCTCCTTTATCCTTGTTCCCATGCTTTACTGCAACTTCTTCATGATTGTCTTCGCTTGGGGTTCCTTCCTCTACAACCTTTCCACTGCTTGGAGTAATGGCTTTGCATTCCTGATGTGCGGAAAACGATCCGACACAAAACTCACCGGCAAGTGCACCGGGTCGCATAAAGTAATAATAACTCACGGGAGTGAGGTCGATCCCACAGGGATTGAAGGATTGAGCAATTTTAGTTTAGTGGTTGATTTAGTCAAGCGAATCAAGATTTGGTTGAGTGAATTGTGATTTGCAGAAATCAAATTGCATGGGAAGTAAAGGGAATGGGTAAATTGCATGAAATTAAAGAGAACTGAAATTTAAAGTGCTCAATCTTAAAGAACAAGAAATTAAATGGCAGAAACTTAGAACGCAAGAAATGTAAATTTCAGAATCTTAAAGTGCAAGAAATGTAAATGGCTTGAATTGTAAAGGGAATTGGGAATTGGATTTGCAGAAATTAAACAAGGGAAAGTAAAATTCAACAAGCAGAGGAATAGAAGATAACTTGGATTGAATCGGATCTAAAAACAGAATTTTAAATGAGCATGAAAAGCGTTAAACAGAGAAAGTAAAATGAGAATTTAGATCTCAGGACTCAAGAGACTAGATAACCAAGTCTAGATCTCAATGCCTTCCTAGATCCAACAAGAACAATTGCAAAGGAATTGTAAATTGTAAATTGCAGAGAAAGTAGAAGACAGAAGCAATTAACCAAAATGGAAATTTAATTATGCAGTAAAATGAAACAGAGAGATCTCAGGATGAGATTGAAACAGATTTCCTTCAATTCTCCACCCCAAGATCCAAGACAAGGAAAGTAAAGAGTGCTGGGCAAGAACAAGGAAGAAGAGAGATCAATTCTCCTTCCAAATTCTCTTGAATTAAAACAACAATGCTAAGAAATGTCAAGTGAGCTCTCTACTAAGTGTACTAATCAAAACCGAAAAGAAAGCCTCCTAAAAACTTAAATCCTATGCTATTTATACACTTTCTTCAAATGGTCTTCAAGCCTTCAATTGGGCCTTTGCTTTTGATGAAATTGGGTTGATAGAGGCCTTGGTTGATTGCTCTTGGAGTTTGGAGAAGAACCGAAGTGAACCGGGTTTGGAATCATGAAAGCTTGAGTAAAAGTTTGAGTAAAAGTTTGAGGCAAACTTTTACTCAAACTTTTCATATCAGCCACCCCATTTTGCTGCTACCAACGTTTGAGCTAAAGTTTGGGGTCAAACTTTTGCTCAAACGTTGGCCTCGCCTTGCACACTCATGGCGCCAACGTTTGCCAAAAAGTTTGAGGCAAACGTTGGCGCAAACTTTTGCTCTCCAGGGTGTGTTGTTCATGGCGCCAACGTTTGCCAAAAAGTTTGAGGCAAATGTTGGCGCAAACTTTTGCTCTCCAGGGTGTTGATTTTTGATGCCAACGTTTGCCAAAAAGTTTGAGGCAAACGTTGGCTCAAGCTTTTCTCCCAAAAGTTTGAGCTAAAGTTTGAGGCAAACTTTTGCTCAAGCTTTTTGCCCAAAAGTTTGCACAAAAGTTTGAGGCAAACTTTTGGTCCAGCTTTTTGCTCCCTGGTTCATTTTTACTTATTCCAAAAGTTTGAGCTAAAGTTTGAGGCAAACTTTTGCTCAAACTTTTTGTCCTCTCTTCCTCCTAGCCATTCCTTCTTGCTTCAACCTTTCTCCAAGCTTTCTTCACCTATCATTAATAAACCAAACACATCAAAGCTATGCTCAAAATCATGAGATATTCATTCTTTCATAATATGTGACAATTATAGCATAAAACCTCATGAAATTGCATTAATTCATCTATGGTTGATTAAATCAAAGGAAGCATGAAAATCTACCCAATTAGCTTGCTTATGGCTCAAGAAAGTGCATAATTCAATTGAAAACAAAAGAAAAAGGCTACTGAAACTAGGCTGAGATGACTTGTCATCACAACACCAAACTTAAAGCTTGCTTGTCCCCAAGCAAGAAAAGATTTATTGAGAAGAAAGAATGAAATGGAAGAGGATGTTCATGCTAGTAGAGTGTTATTGGTAGTTCATGGGGTTTTATGTGGATATGTAAGCACTCACTTTTTATTGACTCTTAAGCCTAGAAACTCTCATTCAAGCTTCAAGTAACATACTGCTATGACCTCTCATTATTCCTTTATCCTTGGCTATTATTTTGTTCATAAGCTTTATTTGAGTGTCATGTGTAGCAAGTTCATTTTCTTTTCTTTATACTTGACACATTATTCACTATAGACACCTGGCTCACATTCCTTCTTAAAACATTGATGCCTAGCACCTCTTTGGGCTACTAAATGCCTTGTAGTTAGGTTGCTCTTGATAGTGGACTTTCAGCTGATGATCCCGAGTTAGTTAACCCAAGTCACCGAGTGTTGATGTACTCCAAAGAGCTTAATAATTCAAGCAGATCCTAGTACAAAGACACCACAGGCATATATTCTAAGGTTCAAGCTATTGGTGTCCAGCTTTGTTTCTTTTTGTTTTCTTTTGTTCTGCCACTCTTTGGCTATTTCTTTTTCTCCCCCTTTTTTTTCTTTCTTTTTATTTTTCTTTCTAACCAAGGATTTGTATTTGATTGAGATTCATAGACAGTAAGCCACTTTCTACTTAGAAGGAGACATCCTAGTTCTTTTATTCACTAAAAGTGAGCTATCATACAATCACACACATACCACCACTTACTTTTATTATACTTCTATCTAACAGAGAACTATCTCACTTCACATTCAAACATTCCTTTTATTGAATTGAAAATGCAGGGGACAAAGCATGCTTTTTGTTTAGTGAAAGTAAACACACAAGCACACACATAGGCTAGCTTACTTATTTTAAGAGAAACAAACATAATGCAAAAACTATTAATTAAAATAACTACTTAAAGATGCAAGGACCACTCAAAACAGACACAATGCATGCTTTTTCTTTGTAGTGATGAACAAGGAGCAAGTCCACCTTTCATTTGTCATGCTTTTTCTTTCTTCTTTCATACACCTGGTTGCTGGTATTCCCTGTGTCCATGTCTGTTGTCTGTTGATCCCGCCAGAAACCAGCTCTATTCATCGCTTCCTCTACTCTATCTTCAAGATTCATTGCATTGCTTACTTCTATCTCACTTCTCCTTTTGAAGAATTCATCAAAAGTTGGAAAAGCTGGATCCATGTTGTGCAGATGCTCTCCAATATAGTTCAGCTTGATTTGACTATTTATGTTGTAGTCGGCTTGGACTTCATATCTTGCATCTTGGAGTGTTGTGAACTCTTTGAGATCCCTCAAATTTTCGGCTTGTATTTGTTCCAACTTTCCAAATGATTCATGAGATTGAAAAGCATGCTCTTCTTACATCACAAGGAATTTTGACTCAAATTCACTTTGTTTGTTCATCATTCTTAGCTCCCGTTCTTCTTGCTCTTGTTGGTTTTTCATGTATAGTGAATGGTATTCCTCTTGCCTTTCTTGAATTCTCATGTACTGTTGTGATAATCTTCCAATTGCTTCCTGCATTTGAGTCATGTCCAGATTGTTATGTAGGGGAATGTGCTGTTGTTCCTCCTCCTCTTGTGGCTCTTCTTCCTCTTGTAACTCATCTTCCTCCATTGGTTATTCTCTTTTCCTTCTTTCATGTGGTCTTCGGCCTTGATGTGCTTCAGGAGCCATCATCATTCTTTCAATGGTTATAGGCATGCCTTGGCTCAACCACGTTGGATTCTCCTCTTCCATTGGCACTTTAGCCTTTGCACACAACCTCCAAATGGTACTTGGATAGTATAACCAAGACCCGGCCGAGTTCTTCTCAGCAAGCTTTTGAATGTCTTTTGCCAGGATTTCATGAACTTTTACCTCTCCTCCCACAATAATGCAATGCAACATAACAACTCTCTTCCTGTTAACTTCTGAGGTGTTTACTGTGCCCAGAATTGATCTTTTCAACAACTCATACCATCCCTTTGCTTCCGGGGTAAGGTTACCTCTCTTCAAATACTTGTATTTGTTCTTGTCATCTCCTTCCCACTCTGAGTTCTCCATACAAATATCTCTAGCAATCCCATCATAATCCGGATCACCATTTACCCTTTGGTGGTATCCCGGTTCACTAAAGCGGACTGATTTTAGTCCCAAGACTTTCTTGATTGCATCCGAGCTAAAGTCTACTTCCACTCCCCGCACATAGCTCTTGTATGTTGGGGCCTCACTCATGTCAAGCCTTGAGACATTGGCATAGAACTCTCTTATGATATTAGCATTGATCCGGGTGATTGGTGATATGAGTTCCTCCCACTTCCTCTTTCGAATTTTGTCCTTCATTTCTTGGCATCCATCATCCGGCAGCAAGAGTGGAATTTCTGGATATATCTTCTTCTCATTCATCCATTCAATTTGCATCTGATGGTACCGACATTTGAATCTCCATCGGTCATATTCAGGGGTGCTCTCCTCCAACATGGGATCTTTCCCTCTTCTTCGTTTGGTTCTTGAGGAAGAGGCCATGATTACTTGGTTGTTTGAGACTCCTGAGGTTAAAGGGAGTGTGAAGAATATTGGATATTTTGATGTATATTTGGAGCAAGAAGAGATTTGAGGCTGAGCTTATTATGATGAGAAATGATGAAGGGAATGGAGTTTAAATAGTTGTGGTGCAAGGATTCGGTCATATGCATGGCTTGAAGGTGGTGTGTCATTTAAATGAACAATGAAGGGCTAGGATGCCATTGGATACTATGTGAATCAAAGGTGTGCATGTAAGGATGAATGAAGACAAATCTTGCTTCTTCAATTGCCTTTGCCGTGATCATCTCAAGGAGTGACAGATTCTCTTTTTGAGGCATGTGATGAGATTTTGTCCTTGATGCCAAGGCATCATAGGCTAGTTTCACTGGCATTTTTCTGTTAGTTTTAGTTATTTTATGCATTTTCTTGAGCTTAAAGTAACCAAAAATGGTTAAATGAAGAACAAAGTAATGAACCATCCAAACAATATGATTTTGATGCAAATTCCATGAGTTTTAGTTATATTACTTAAATGCTATGAATGAAAGATGTCTCATGAAATTTTGCAAGACTTTGATGCAATTGTTTGGATGATTTCAGGGAAGAAGAGGCTAAGCAAGGAAGCAACAAAATCAATAAAGGAAGCTTGAATATCACATGTGGAGTTTAAGATCCAGTTTAAGCCTAAACTGGAGCTTAAACGCCAAAATCATGAAGGATAAGAAATGCTGGGATTGAAGTTTAACCTCCAGTTTGACCTCAAACTGGAGGTTAAACGCCAGAATGAAAAGCCTCACTTAAGGAGCATTCCACGTTTAACCTCCAGTTTGACCTCAAACTGGAGGTTAAACGCCAGAATGAGTATGCCACCCAGGGAGGAGTTCCACGTTTAACCTCCAGTTTGACCTCAAACTGGAGGTTAAACGCCAGAACCAGGAAGAGTACCAGGGGCCATTCCACGTTTAAGCTCCAGTTTGACTCAAACTGGAGCTTAAACGTGTTCGATAGTTTTTTCACTCCAGGGTTGCTCTCTCCATCTCCACGTTTAACCTCCAGTTTGACCCCAAACTGGAGGTTAAACGTGTTCGACACCTCCAGGGCCACCATTCCAAGCTTCCACGTTTAACCTCCAGTTTGACCTCAAACTGGAGGTTAAACGTGTTCGACCTCCAGTATGCCTCCACCCTTTTCCACGTTTAACCTCCAGTTTGACCTCAAACTGGAGGTTAAACGTGTTCGACCTCCAGGGCTGCCCTTCCTATCTCCACGTTTAAGCTTCAGTTTAACCTTAAACTGAAGCTTAAACGTGTTCGACTACATGACTCTCCAGGGCTACCTTCTTCCATTTCCACGTTTAAGCTTCAGTTTAACCTTAACTGAAGCTTAAACGTGCTTCTACAAATGGCATCACTGGAAGTGTCTGGCGTTTAAGTTGCAGTTTAAGCTTAAACTACAACTTAAACGCCACTCTTGAAAAAAGGTTTCTGGGCCAAAAATATTGTGATTTAAGTTAGTCTTTGAGCACAATTATTAACTTAAACTTACTTTGGTATGAAACCCAATTGAATATCATGGTTTATGGGATTGGGCCTGAGGGATTGATGAGTTTGAAATCTCATTTATTGAGTCATGTGCCATTATTTGATTATCACTAAGTTGGCTCAATAAATGTTACAGGATTTGGATCAACAACCTCATCAAGATTATGGATCATAAACCCAAGACAAAAGGAAAGCAAGGAGAGGCCTCAAAGCCCAAGAAGCACAACTGAAGCTCAATATAGAAAGTGTATAAATAGGATAGAAGTTAAGTTAGAAGGGGACTTTTACTTTGATTTTTAGCTAGTTTCTTTTTCTTTGTAATTGAATTCAGAGCTATGATTCACTAAACCCCCTTTCATTGGGTTAGGGAGCTCTATTGTAATTCAATGAATCAATAATAGTGTATCTTCTTCTTCAATCTTTTCTCTTGAATTTTGTTAGAAAGCTTCTCGATCTAATTCCATTGAGTAGTTGTCTTGGGAAAGAGACTACTCATACTTGGAATCCTTCGGAGCCTTGGGAAAGGAATGGAGGATTCATGCTAGAGAAGCTTTCTCACAGTGGATTGGATTGGGGTTTGGATGGATATTGTGACATGTAATCCTACCAAATTGTGGTTCATGAAATTGTGTGGTATAATCAGTGATCAAGCATCATCTCTTCTTATGAACATTTAAACCAAGGGATTGGGAATTTGTTTGTTTTTAGAGAGCATTGGTGAGCCAAGGAATTGGGATCCAATCATATAAGATTGCCAAGCAAAATTCAATGAATGCATTGGTTGAGGAAGAGATTTACATGTTTTGATTCGGAGATTTCAATATCTCCTAAACCCAATGAATTTCCCATTTCTGATTTCCACTTTCTCTTTACATTCTGCAATTCAATTCTTGCAATCATCCCCATTCCCTTTTAATTTCAGCAATTTACATTCTTCTCTTTAATTCATGCAATTTAAGATTCAGCCATTTAATTTTCTTGTCATTTACTTTTCCCGCCAATTTTACATTCCGCAATTCTCATCTCAAATCTTGATTCCGCTCAACTAGAACACACTTCTAATCCGAATTGCTCACTCAACCAATCCTTGTGGGATTCGACCTCACTCTATTGTGAGTTTTTACTTGACGACGATAACCGGTGCACTTGCCGGAAGGAATTTTGCCGATCGTGCAATTTCCTAAATCGTAGCATAACACGTTTATGCGCATCAAGTTTATGGCGCCGTTGCCGGGGATTGGTTTTCGATTGACAATTCTCAAATTGGAAGCTAACTACATTGAGCAATTTTCTCTTGCTTTGTTAATTCTGTTCTAAATACTTGTTGAATTTTAATTTCTGCACTTGGTTACATGCTTTCCTTCTTTATGCCTTTAAATTCATGCAACTAACTCACTGACTCACTAACTGTTTGAATTAATTCCTCAATTGAGCTGACCATACTCTTCCATTAACCAAGAGTATTTTACCTGTTTGTGTTTGAGCTGTGTTCTTGTATGACAGGTAGGAGAGGAGAGACATCAACTCCTCCATATACCGAACCGGAAAGGACCCTTCATAGACTTAGAAGGGAAGCAAGAGGGAAGAGAGTAGTGGGAGAAGAGGAATCTGAAGGAGAATCTGAGGACAATTTTGAGGAAGCTCTAGATCTCAACATGGATAGAGAAGTTCACAACCATGAGAGAGCTGATGGAAACAATGCCATTCCTGAGAGGAGGGTTCTTAGTTCATACATAAACCCAACCTCTGGGAATTGTGGTAGTAGCATCCAGAAACCACCCATTCAGGCCAACAATTTTGAGCTCAAGCCACAGCTAATATCATTGGTGGAAAATCATTGTTCCTTTGGAGGAAGTGCTAATGAAGACCCAAACCAACATCTCACAAAATTCCTGAGAATTTGTGACACTGTGAAGTCCAATGGAGTCCAGGAAGATGCCTATAAACTGCTCTTGTTCCCATTTTCACTTAGGGACAAGGCAGCTAAGTGGCTGGAATCATTCCCAAGGGGGAGTCTAACCACATGGGATGAGGTGGAAGGCAAGTTTCTGGCACGTTTCTACCCTCCACAAAAGGTCAATAGGCTTCGATCTGAGGTCCAGACTTTTAGACAACAAGATGGTGAAACTCTCTACGAGGCATGGGAGAGATTCAAGGACTTGACAAGGAAATGCCCACCAAACATGTTCCATGATTGGGTGCAATTGCACATCTTCTATGATAGGCTCTCTTATGAATCAAGGAAGGCTGTAGACCATTCATCAGGAGGTTCATTGAACAAGAAAAAGACCGTGGAAGAAGCCATTGAAGTGATCGAGACAGTGGCTGAGAATGAGTACTACTATGCATCAGAAAGGCACAACACTAAGGGAGTCATGGAGCTGAACCATGTCGATACAATTCTAGCCCAAAACAAGGTGTTTGCCAAGCAACTAGCAGAGCTTACCAGGCAATTAGAAACAAAGCAAGTGGCTGCAATACACACACAAGATCAAGAGGAAGTAGGCATTGAAGGAGGTGATTGGGATGAGGTTAACTATGTGGGAAACCAACAAAGGCAATCATATGATCCACACTCCAACACTTACAACCCAGGCTGGAGAAACCACCCAAACTTTGGGTGGGGAAACCAACAAACCCAACCACAAAACCACAAACCTTACAACCACAACCAACAAAACAATTCCACATACCAAAACTCCAACCAAAGATCATACCAAGCCGCACAAAACACTTACCCCCAATCATCATATCATGGCCAAAATAATCAACATACCCAACCTAATCCGAACCAACAATTTCAAGATCAATTAAACCGGATGGAAGGAATGATGGCAACCATGAGCCAAGACATAATTGAATTGAAGAGCTTCAGGGATGATGTGAGAACTACCTTAAGAAACCATGGTGAAAAACTCAAAAGGTTGGAATCTCAAGTAGGAGAGCTATCTCAACAGGCACCCAAATCAACTGCAGTGTTCCCTAGTGACACAGAAAAGAATCCTAAGGGGGAACAAAAGAGAGTAAGATGGGAAGAGTGCAAGGCCATCACCATATTGAAGGAAGTCTCAGAAGAAGAAGGAATCAGGTCCTCACAGCAGGAACCAGAAATCTTGAAAGAAGATGTGGAAGAAGTTAAGCAGGAAAGTGGAACTGAGCAAGCCAAGGATCTGCAAAAAGGCACGATGGAAGTATACCAACCAAAAGCACCATTTCCTGAGAGGTTAGGAGGAGGTGAAAAAAGGAAAACCTATTCAAGGTTTCTAGAGACATTTAATTCTCTGCATGTCAATATTCCCTTTCTTGAGATTCTTCATCAAATGCCCACACACATCAAGTATTTAAAGGAATTGTTAAGCAAGAAAAGAGTTTTGAAGGGAGGACAAACGGTAACAATGAACAAAGAATGCAGTGCTCTCATCAAGAAGGACACACTCTCTAAGAAAACGGACCCAGGAAGTTTTCATATCCCTTGCATCATAGGGGAAACAAAAATTGACAGAGGATTCTGTGATCTAGGAGCTAGCATAAATGTGATGCCTCTAACTCTTATGAAGAGGCTACAACTGAACGAGGTGAGATCCACTGATGTAATCATACAACTGGCTGACAAAACTCAGAAGCAAGCTGAAGGGGTAGTTGAAAATGTGCTGGTGAAAGTAGGAGATTATTATTTCCCCACAGACTTTGTCATTGTGGACATGGAGGAAAGCTATTTACACCCTATCATTCTGGGCAGACCATTTCTAGCCACTACTAGAGCGCTCATAGATGTAGAACAAGGAGAACTAATTCTGAGAATACATGATGAACAGCTCATTTTCAAAGTCTTCAAACCTGCATCTGAGCCTGAACCAGAATCTGAAAAGCCTAAAGATGATAGTAGCCATCCGTGTTTGGAGGAAAGTAATCCAGCAGCTGAGACTCTAAAACAGTCATTGGAAGGCAAACAAGAGTTGCAAGAGTTAGAGCCACAAGAATCAGCGGAAACAGATCAGAAGGATCCTCCTGACATAAAGGTCAATGAAGAAATCCTCAAGAGAAAGGGAAGAGTGATAGGGAGATTGCCAAGAGGATGGAGAAACAAGAAAATTCCCACTGAAGGTTTTTCTCCGGGAGATAAAGTGATCTCAAGTCATTATCTGCCAATCCCACCTGGCCTCAAGACCATTCCTTCCCAGCTCCCTCAAGTGTTCACAATCAAGAAAGTTCTTTCTATGGAACATTTAGAGGTCATGAATGAATCAAGAGGGGACGTTTTCATAGTGAGAGGAGAGGACGTCAAGCACTACAATCCACCCTAACAAGGGACAACCGTCAAGCTAGTGACGTTAAAGAAGCGCTTCATGGGAGGCAACCCATTTTTTTTTTAGTATCCTTAATCTTTAGTGCTTTGCTTTACATCTAATAAAGCATGGTTTCTTATGCATGAACTTGAATCCTCAGGACAACTATTGATTAAGTGCACTAAACCGTGCATGTAAATTACAATTGGTCTCTAAGTTTGGTGTGCCTGACGGCACTCCCAAATCTTACTCAAATTGAATTCCATCTTTCATTCAAGGTGCACAACCAAACATTAAGTTTGGTGTTCTTTTTGAACACAGTTTATGAAAAGCAAGAAGTTCCTCTGGATTTCAAAATTCATGACAAGTATACCATTCACATGTTTTAATGCTTTAGTTTCAATTACTTAGGGTAGTCACTTTGTTTAGAATCAAAGAGCCAAGGTGACTATGATTTATTAGAAATATGCACACTCATTAAGGACAACCAATATGGATTTCATGTCATCAGGAGACTTAACCAAAAACTAAGTTTGGTGTCCAAATAATAAGTGTGCATACATGTAGAAGTCACGGCTATAAGCTCATAAAGACAAGCATTGATTTACATGTGCAAATACTATTCATAATTCACATGGACCGAAAAATGATAGCAAATTTGTTTGTTTGTGCAGGTACAAAAGAAAAGACAAAAATGGAGGAAAAAGACAAAGGGAGGTACGTGCTTGGTCAAAAAGAAAATTCATAAATCTTTGAAACTAACACATGGGAAAAGGAAGTTCTGCAAGAAAAGAAAGCTACATGTACAACCTAATGCATCCAGAATACTTCCAAGAAAATGAAAAGCCAATCGTCCTTATCTACAATTCATATATTTACCATCAAGCCACCCTTCACAAACCACCCTAGCCGTTCATTTTTCACTCATGGGCACTATAAAGAACCACTTGGGGAACGAGTCCCACACCATCAATCCTCCTTCATACACTTTTTCCTTCATCATAGCATAACCATCTCTTGCCGAAAACAATCTCACCACACCTCCAACAACACTTCTTGCTTCACCTTGTCAACTTTAGTTGTCACTTACCAAAATGGCAGCTTCATCTAGCCACAAAAGAAGAAAAGACAAGCAGCCAATGGAGGAAAACAGGGGATTCGATGCATGGAGATACAGATCAGTGTTCCATGAGATTCAAGCCGAATGGATGAGACCTAAAACGGTACTAGCTGAGGTCCCCTTTGAACTTGAAAAGGATGAGTTCCCAGGTGTTTGGGAAAAGATCAAAAAGAGGAAGTGGGAGCTCCTAACTAAGCCAATCACTAGAATCAACATCAACTTGGTGAAGGAGTTTTATGCAAATGCAGTAAGGGAGGATCAAACCAAGAACCCCACATACAAAAGCTATGTGAGAGGGGTGGAAGTTGACTTCAGTCCCAAAGCAATCATGAAAACTCTTGGCCTGAAAAACATACATTTCAGCCAAGCAAGTTATGAAGAAAGGATGAGAGGAGAACCTGACTATACAACTATTGCTGAAGACCTTTGTGCCATCAGAGCTGAATGGGTGAGAAAAACAAGAGGGGCTCCAAGAGTCTTGAGAAGAGGAGATCTAACACCTGAAGCTAAAGGGTGGTATGCAATAGTTAGGAGATCCATCCTACCCACTGCAAACTCTTCAGAAATAGTCCCTAAAAGAGCCATCTTGCTACATTGCATTATGGTTGGAGGAGAGATCAAAGTTCATAAACTCATTGCTGAACAGATACAAGAGTTTAGTGAGAAAAGTGACCCTGAATCCTGGCTTCATTTCCCTAGCACCATCATTAGACTATGCATCGATGCCCAAGTACCACTTGAGGATGAAAGACCTAATTGGCTATATCCTGGGCTAGCCATAACTGCACACAGAATGACTCTTGGCCCAACTCCTCCAAGACATACAAGAAGAAGAAATGAAGAAGGGCAACAAGTGGAAGCCGAGCAAGAAGCAGAACAAGAAAGACAGGAAGGAGAAGACAGAGAAGAAGAGCAAGAAGAGCAAGCAACTCCTGAAAGAAGACAACGAATTCCCAGAGACCCCATGGATATGAGCAGAATGCAGGAAATCATGGAAGGAATGTCTCAACAATACATGAGGTCTCAGGAAAGACAAGAAGACTTTCATCTAAAAATGATGGATATGCAAAGGAACTTTGAATCAAGATTCTTTGATCTGCAAAGGGAACAAAATCTACACTTACAGGAATCCTTCAGCCACATATGCCAACACCAAGATGCCAATGTCTTGGCAATCAAGGAAGCCACTACTTTACAGAATGCAAGATACTCAGTCCAAGCTGACTACAACATCAGTTCGCAAATCAAGCTTAACTACATAGGGGAACACCTACACAAGATGGACCCAGCATTCCCAGCTTATGATGAGTATTTCAAAGGGAGGAAAGAAGGAGAAATAAACAAGGCAATGATCCTTGAAAAAGAAGTGGAAGAAACGATGAAAAAGGCTGGATTCTGGAAAAAGCTCATAAGAAAAGACAAAGGAAGCACAAGTGGTCAAAAAGAGGCAGGAAGCAAGAAGAAGCAGGATCCCAAGAATTAAGAAGAACCAAGCAAAAAAATAAGAGGTGGTCTCGTTCCTTAATAATCAAATGATAATTGGTGAATTGTCTTTATGAACGTGTTTTCATCATAAGTCATTTAAGTGTTAGGTGGAGTCTTTTTTTTTTTTTTATGAGTCGTTTTTTTTTTAGTATGTGTGTTTGTTAAGTGCTTTGAATAAAGTGAATGCCTAGATGTTTGGATATAACTTCACCTTCTTAAACAAGTGCGTGCCATGCTTGTTCTGTTTCCAAAAAAAAGAAAAGCTTGAACAAAAGTAACTTGGCTAAATTAGTGACAAATCAAGTAGAATTAAGTGGTGGTATGCATGCTTGATTGTTTAGTCACATCACTAAAATTAGGGTGTAGAATTATCATTTTTTATGTAGAAGTAAAAATTGTCTATGGATCTTGATGAATAAATGTCTTTGGCCATGAAAAAGAAAGAAAAAGGAAAAGAAAAAGCCACGGAAAAAGGCAACCAAAAAGCAAAAAAATTGAGAAAATAAGCTAGGCACCAATGGTTTGAACTTCTGAGACAAATGCCTGTGGTGTTTATGTATTAAGGATATGCTTGGATGACTAGGTTCTGAGGAGTGTTTCAACACTTGGTAACTTGGGTTAACTAACCCGGGATTATCAACCAAAAGTCCATTATCAAGAGCAACCTCAATACAAAACATTTAGTCACACAAAGAGGTGCTGGGCACCAATGTCTCAAGAAGGAATGTGAACTAAAATGCCTAAAGTGGATATGTGTAGTGCACTGATAAGAAAAAGAAAAGGCCAAAGGCTTGTGCAACACATGACACTAAGCAAACAAGGAGCAAAAGAAGCTCTAAGAAAAAGAAAAGAAAAACAAAAGAAAAGTGCCAAAGACATAAGAATAACAGGAGGCCATAGCAATTTTTGATGGATGCAATGAAAAAGTGATAATCCTACCTGATAAGTATGAAAAAGTGATGCTGCAACTTTCTGCATAGAACCCTTCTGATGAACTTCAAATGCTTGCTAATATAGCCAATGTAATTACTTTCTGTTCATACTTTCTTCTCAAATAACTCAGGACTTGCTTAGGGACAAGCAAGTATTAAGTTTGGTGTTGTGATGCCAAGGCATCATAGGCTAGTTTCACTGGCATTTTTCTGTTAGTTTTAGTTATTTTATGCATTTTCTTGAGCTTAAAGTAACCAAAAATGGTTAAATGAAGAACAAAGTAATGAACCATCCAAACAATATGATTTTGATGCAAATTCCATGAGTTTTAGTTATATTACTTAAATGCTATGAATGAAAGATGTCTCATGAAATTTTGCAAGACTTTGATGCAATTGTTTGGATGATTTCAGGGAAGAAGAGGCTAAGCAAGGAAGCAACAAAATCAATAAAGGAAGCTTGAATATCACATGTGGAGTTTAAGATCCAGTTTAAGCCTAAACTGGAGCTTAAACGCCAAAATCATGAAGGATAAGAAATGCTGGGATTGAAGTTTAACCTCCAGTTTGACCTCAAACTGGAGGTTAAACGCCAGAATGAAAAGCCTCACTTAAGGAGCATTCCACGTTTAACCTCCAGTTTGACCTCAAACTGGAGGTTAAACGCCAGAATGAGTATGCCACCCAGGGAGGAGTTCCACGTTTAACCTCCAGTTTGACCTCAAACTGGAGGTTAAACGCCAGAACCAGGAAGAGTACCAGGGGCCATTCCACGTTTAAGCTCCAGTTTGACTCAAACTGGAGCTTAAACGTGTTCGATAGTTTTTTCACTCCAGGGTTGCTCTCTCCATCTCCACGTTTAACCTCCAGTTTGACCCCAAACTGGAGGTTAAACGTGTTCGACACCTCCAGGGCCACCATTCCAAGCTTCCACGTTTAACCTCCAGTTTGACCTCAAACTGGAGGTTAAACGTGTTCGACCTCCAGTATGCCTCCACCCTTTTCCACGTTTAACCTCCAGTTTGACCTCAAACTGGAGGTTAAACGTGTTCGACCTCCAGGGCTGCCCTTCCTATCTCCACGTTTAAGCTTCAGTTTAACCTTAAACTGAAGCTTAAACGTGTTCGACTACATGACTCTCCAGGGCTACCTTCTTCCATTTCCACGTTTAAGCTTCAGTTTAACCTTAACTGAAGCTTAAACGTGCTTCTACAAATGGCATCACTGGAAGTGTCTGGCGTTTAAGTTGCAGTTTAAGCTTAAACTACAACTTAAACGCCACTCTTGAAAAAAGGTTTCTGGGCCAAAAATATTGTGATTTAAGTTAGTCTTTGAGCACAATTATTAACTTAAACTTACTTTGGTATGAAACCCAATTGAATATCATGGTTTATGGGATTGGGCCTGAGGGATTGATGAGTTTGAAATCTCATTTATTGAGTCATGTGCCATTATTTGATTATCACTAAGTTGGCTCAATAAATGTTACAGGATTTGGATCAACAACCTCATCAAGATTATGGATCATAAACCCAAGACAAAAGGAAAGCAAGGAGAGGCCTCAAAGCCCAAGAAGCACAACTGAAGCTCAATATAGAAAGTGTATAAATAGGATAGAAGTTAAGTTAGAAGGGGACTTTTACTTTGATTTTTAGCTAGTTTCTTTTTCTTTGTAATTGAATTCAGAGCTATGATTCACTAAACCCCCTTTCATTGGGTTAGGGAGCTCTATTGTAATTCAATGAATCAATAATAGTGTATCTTCTTCTTCAATCTTTTCTCTTGAATTTTGTTAGAAAGCTTCTCGATCTAATTCCATTGAGTAGTTGTCTTGGGAAAGAGACTACTCATACTTGGAATCCTTCGGAGCCTTGGGAAAGGAATGGAGGATTCATGCTAGAGAAGCTTTCTCACAGTGGATTGGATTGGGGTTTGGATGGATATTGTGACATGTAATCCTACCAAATTGTGGTTCATGAAATTGTGTGGTATAATCAGTGATCAAGCATCATCTCTTCTTATGAACATTTAAACCAAGGGATTGGGAATTTGTTTGTTTTTAGAGAGCATTGGTGAGCCAAGGAATTGGGATCCAATCATATAAGATTGCCAAGCAAAATTCAATGAATGCATTGGTTGAGGAAGAGATTTACATGTTTTGATTCGGAGATTTCAATATCTCCTAAACCCAATGAATTCCCCATTTCTGATTTCCACTTTCTCTTTACATTCTGCAATTCAATTCTTGCAATCATCCCCATTCCCTTTTAATTTCAGCAATTTACATTCTGCTCTTTAATTCATGCAATTTAAGATTCAGCCATTTAATTTTCTTGTCATTTACTTTTCCCGCCAATTTTACATTCCGCAATTCTCATCTCAAATCTTGATTCCGCTCAACTAGAACACACTTCTAATCCGAATTGCTCACTCAACCAATCCTTGTGGGATTCGACCTCACTCTATTGTGAGTTTTTACTTGACGACGATAACCGGTGCACTTGCCGGAAGGAATTTTGCCGATCGTGCAATTTCCTAAATCGTAGCATAACACGTTTATGCGCATCAGTCCTCATGCTATGCTTTCCTTTATCTTGTCTCTTTCATAGAGTGTTCTTTGACCACCTAGTCATCACAACAAGACAACAAGCATTAGTTTTATCAAACTGTGGCAAGAGTGCTTCTTTTCATTTACACTATATGAATAACCATTCCTTATATCCATTTGAATCATGACTTTTCTTGGAGGACACCAAACTTAGTGTTTGGTCATATAGTAAAAAAATGTGTTTCTTCCTCCAACTAGTGAAATTGAAATCCCAATGTCACTCTTTGTTAAATGTTTATAAGAAATGTTTTCATCATAATTTCCCTTTTTCTCTTTTTTTTTTTTCATGAAGGATCAATTGTGTCCCTAAATTCGTGCATCAAGGTTTGATGAACACCAAACTTGTCTCTTGCTTAAGGGGTAAATGTGGGATGCTAGTAGTTAATCACAATTGATGCCTTCATCACAGAATATGATTTCTTTTTAATTGAAAAGTCTCAGTAAGAGATAATGTATGATCATTGATGCAAGATTTTTAAATTTTCATGAGAAGAGAAACACCAAACTTAGTGTTTGGTCATATGCTAGGCATATAGTATGAAAATGTTTGTAACACTGGTTTTGTGTGCTTGAAGGCACACCAAACTTTAGGAGTCTTAGCATATGTAAAAAAAATTTGCATGCATTCATTAAGTATGTCCATGAAAAGAAAAAAATCATGCTCAGGTGATCATAGCTTATTGAATTTAAAATGACATAAATCTTAAATCATGGGTTGCCTCCCATGGAGCGCTCTTTTATTGTCACTAGCTTCACATTGGAGCTTTCTTTTATGGTGGTTGAGGATTGTAGTGCCTCAACTTGTCTCCCCTGACTGTTATCCTCCTCTTTGTTCTCTGGTGTTCAATTTCAGCATGTTCCAACGAGAGTAAGTTGCTGACAGTGTAATAGTCATCAATCTGTTGGCTTGCTCCCAGTTGTTGATATATCAATTGCACTTTGTCACCTTTGGAAAGCCCCTCTGTTAGAATCTTCCTATTCTTCCAACCCCTTTTTGTTTTGTTTCTGCGTTTCAACCCTTTTTTTGTTGATCTTTCTTTTCTGGCTGTAGGCTTACCTTGGGGATCTCTCTCTTCAGTGGCTAATACTCCAATATCCCCTTGGACTTTTTCATCCTTCTGCACAATCTTCTGCCTTGGGATGTTGTTGTGAATCACCTTGTCAATTTCCATGTAGTCCCTCCTCTCATTACTAAACTGGGCTTCTGGTAATACCTTCAGAGTGACACTCTTATCATGCATCCGGAGAGTTAGTTCTCCTTGCTCTATGTCTATGATAGCTCTAGCAGTGGCCAAGAATGGCCTTCCCAGTATAATAGAGTCGCCATCATCCCCATCTGAATCTAGAACCACAAAATCTGCAGGGTATATGAAATTGTCCACCTTAACCAGAAGGTTTTTAATCATACCCATGGGGTATACCGTTGACTTATCTACTAGCTCTAGAGATATCTGTACCGGTTTAACTTCCTCTATATGCAACTTTTTTACCAAGGAGGATGGTATTAAGTTGATACTAGCTCCTAGATCGCACATTGCTTTAGTGATGGTTAATTCCCCAATGGTGCAAGTTAGCAAAAAGCTCCCTGGGTCCTCAAGCTTAGGAGGAAGCCCTTTTTGAATCAAGGCTCTGCATTCCTCAGTAAGCAGTATGGTTTCTTTCTTATCCCAACTTCTTTTCTTATTGATAAGCTCCTTCAAAAACTTGGCATACAGAGGCATTTGCTCAAGTGCTTCAGCCAAGGGAATATTGATCTCCAGCTTCTTGAGAGTCTCAAGGAACTTATGAAAATATTGGTCCTTAGCCTCTTTGTTGAACCTCTGGGGATATGGCAGTGAAGGTACAAAGGCCTTCTCTGCTTGTTGCTTTTGATTCTTTGTTGGCTCTTCAATTGCTTCATTCCCCTTTTTTGGGATTTTTGATTATTTCTCCTTTTCTTGAATTTGTTTTGAAGCTTGCTTGCTTGCCATTGCATCATCATCATTGGCTTCTTCTGTGTGTGTTGATTGTTCCTCTTCTAGTGGTCTCTTGCTGCTCTTCAATGTTCTCCCACTCCTTAATTGTATTGCCTTGCATTCTTCCTTAGGATTTGGGATTGTGTCACTCGGCAGTGAACTTGAAGGTCTCTCAACAGAAATCTGTTTGGAGATTTGCCCAATTTGCCTCTCTAGGCTCTTTATGGAGGCTTCATGGTTCTTGGTTGTCATTTCCTGGTGTTTCAACATTTTATCCATCAAGGTCTCCAAGTTAGTGAGTCATTGAGATTCAGGTGATACTTGAGGTGGGTCGTGAGATGTAGGTGGTGGATGGTAGGCATTTTGGTTGGTGGGTTGGTTATTGGATTGGTACTGGTTGGAGTGTGGCATTGTTCGATATGCCCATAGGACTTGTGGGAGCTTTTCAGCCCAGGCTCCCTTTGCATACTGTAATCTCCGTTTTAGCCCGGCTAATATGACATTGTTAGCAGCCTCTGCTTGTCCATTGGCCTGGGGGTGTTCTATAGATGTGAATTGGTGTTTCATGTTTGGATCGGCCACCAATTTTCTGAAGCCTTCATCTGTGAATTGAGTGCCGTTATCTGTGGTGATGGAGTATGGGACCCCAAACCATGTGACAATGTTCCTATATAGGAATTTTTTACTTCTTTGAGCAGTGGCGTTAGCTAGGGGTTCTGCCTCAATCCATTTTGTGAAATAGTCTACCCCCACAATGAGGAATTTGACTTGTCTGGATCCTTGAGGGAAAGGACCGAGAAGGTCGAGTCCCCACTTTGCGAATGGCCAGGGTGAGGTTATGCTGATGAGTTCCTCTCTCGGGGCGATGTGAAAGTTGGCATGTTTCTGACATGGTGGACATGTCTTTACGAATTATGTTTCTTCTTTTTGCAAAGTTGGCCAACAGAATCCAGCCCGTAGTACTTTTTTGGTGAGGGCTTGTGCTCCGAGATAGTTGCCACAGATGCCACTGTGTACCTTGATGACCAGAATTCACACCCCATTCAAAATTGGTGAATTAGTCCTTTTGGCAAGCGCACCAAAATTATCTTCAAGTAATAACCCACAGTGGAGTGGGATCGTATCCACAGAGATTGGCAAATTCGAGCAGTTTTAATCGATTGATGAATTAGTCAAGCGGATCAATAGGATTGTAGAGTGCAAAATTGTAAATGACATAAATGTAAATGACTAGAATATAAAGAAAAGCAATAAAGTGCAGAAATATAAATGGCAGAAATTAAAGTGCAGAATCATAAATGACTTGAATGTAAATGGGAATGGAGAATTGATGAATGTAAAATTAAGCTATAAAGAAATGGATAGATAAGAATGGGGAAATTCATTGGGATTGGGAGATGTTGTCTCATGGATCAAGTATAGCTTATATCCTCTTCAATCATGCAACTCATTGACCTCTTGGCAATCATGATTGATTGAGCTCCAATCCCTTGGTGAATCAATCTCTCAGATCTTGATCAATAGCCAATTCCTTGGTCTAATTGCTCATGAGAAGAGATATGCTTGGTCCCTGATTATACCACACACCATCATAGGTCCAAGTAGAGGGAGGATTATATGTCACATATCCAAACACCAAAACACAGATTCTACTCTAGTGTGAGAAGGGATTTCAAGCCTGGTTTCATGTTTCCTTTCCCAAGGTTCCCATGAAACCCAAATGCATTCAATCTCTTTCCCAAGATAATTAAACACTAAGCATTTAGAACAAAATTCCTTCTAGCAAATCAAAGAGAAGATGAAGAGAAAAAGGATTTCACTATCATTCATCCATCAAGTATAACAGAGCCCACTCTCTCAATGAGAGGGAAGTTAGCTACTCATAGCTCAAAAGGTACTCAAAAGTAAAGTGTAAAAGTGGATCTAAAACTGACTGTTTAACCTCCCTCTTCAGTACTTCTTGGGGGTATTTCTACAACTCCTAGTAAAATAAAAGAATTACAAAAGTTAGAAAGGAAAATTACATTTTGGAGGGAAAAGAAAACACTCAATAAGCATGACTTCTCAGTTGGCGTGTGGCTGGCGTGCCTCTGGCGTGTCACGTGCTCTTCATTTCCAGCTTGGCGTGCCACGCCTAATCCTTCAAGTGGCATGCTCGTCCCTCTTTCAACCTTGGCGTGCCATGCCTTCGAGCTCAAGTGGCACGCCATAGTGGATTTC
Source organism: Arachis ipaensis (assembly GCF_059453495.1). Classification (NCBI taxonomy): domain Eukaryota; kingdom Viridiplantae; phylum Streptophyta; class Magnoliopsida; order Fabales; family Fabaceae; genus Arachis; species Arachis ipaensis. The sequence continues at coordinate 52,878,395 of NC_142439.1, read as the reverse complement.
TTGTGTTGGTGTCTCTGGAAAGTTGAACTAGAGTGGCACGCCCAAGGTCTGGCGTGCCACACCCCTCTTGTGAGTGAGTGGTTCCTCTGTTTGGCGTGCCACGCCACGAACTCAAGTGGCACGCCCCAATGCTCCTCTTCTGAATGACACTGGCGTGCCACGCTTGGCTACTCAAGTGGCACGCCTAAGTGAAGAATGATGAATGGCGTGCCACGCCTTCGAACTCAAGTGGCACGCCCCATGTAATTGGCCTCCTTCATCCTCTCTGGAAACATATACCAGCGTGCCACGCCCATGATCTTGTCTTAGTTCCAGTAGTTGGCGTGCCACGCCTTCGATACCAAGTGGCACGCCCAGTCCTTGCTTTTGGTCCTTTGTGCATTGGCGTGCCACGCCTGGTTGCTCAAGTGGCACGCCCAGTCTTCAATTGCCTTCATCCCCTTCTCTGGATTGTTGTACCAGCGTGCCACGCCATGCTGCTCAAGTGGCACGCCCAAGTGACTTCTTGGGGCTGGCGTGCCATGTCTTCGACACCAAGTGGCACGCCATAGTGAAGGTTCTTCTTGGGATGGAGAGTTGATGCCAGGGCATCTTGGCCAGTTTCACTGACCTTTTCTTTAATGTTTTTATGTTAGTTTCATGCATTTCCTTAGGAAATAAGCTAGTTTTGGGTAGATACCTTGATTCAAGAATACATTGTGCATCTTACATTATTTCATGAGGATTTTGCATAAGTTTAGTGACAAATTGTATGTTGCATTGCCCATGACTTGGACTAGAACTTTGATGCGCTATATTGCTTGATTTCAGGACCAAAGGAAGCAAGGAATGGGAGGTAACTTGCAAAGTTAATGAGAAAAGTGATTGCCAATAACGCTCTCAAAGCCATCATTGACCACGTTAAGAGTCACGTTAACTAAGTTAACGACAACTCTAACGTGGAGAGGGGAAGTTGAGCCAACGTTGGTGACACTTGACATTGTCACTAACGTTGGCAAATGCTCATAAGTGGCCAAACTTTCAGGCAACAAGATGGTGAGACTTTATATGAAGCATGAGAGAGGTTCAAGGACTTAACAAGGAGGTGTCCACCTGACATGTTCAACGAATGGGTGCAGCTGCACATTTTCTATGAAGGGCTTTCTTATGAGTCAAAGAAGGCGGTAGACCATTCATCCGGAGGATCTTTGAACAAGAAGAAGACTATTGAGGAAGCCATAGATGTTATTGAAACAGTAGCAGAGAACGACTATTTCTATGCTTCTGAAAGAGGGAACACAAGAGGAGTAATGGAGCTAAACAATGTAGATGCTCTGTTGGCCCAAAACAAGCTCATTACCCAGCATCTGGCTGACCTCACCAAGAAGGAATGAAGAGATCAAGCTAGAAACGCTTTCTCATGCTGGACCAAATTGGGTTTGGATGTGTATGTGACTATAACCCTCTCAATACTTGATTTGGGAAATGCATGTGGTATAATTAGTTACCATACTTCATCTCTTCTCATGAGCAATTGACCAAGGAATTGGCTATTGATCAAGATTTGAGAGATTGAATTGCAAGAAATTGTAATTCAATCAATTAAGATTGCCAAGGAGATCTGAGTGGATTGATTGAGGAAGAGATAAAAATGAACTTGATCCGGAAGATTGCAACATCTTCTAAGCCCAATGAACTCCCCATCTCTGATCTTACCCATTCTCTTTAATTTCTGCCATTTACTTTTATGAGCAAATCCCCCATTCCCATTTACAATTCTGCAATTTATTTTCAGTCATTTACTTTCAGTCCTTTAATTCTAGTATTTACTTTTCTGTTATTTACATTCCCACCATTTTATTTTCTGCAACTCTCAACCCAAATTTTGGATTCGCTCAACTAGAACATTCTTCTAATTAAAGTTGCTTGATCAATTAATCCCTATGGGATTCGACCTCACTCTATTGTGAGTTTTTACTTGACGACAAATTCGGTACAATTGCAGAGGAAAATTTGTTGAGAGACAGTTTCCACCTGCATCAAGAGTTGCTGTGCTAGGCCCCTTTGCTCAAGTGGCACGCCCATAGTGGTTGATGAGTCAGGCGTGCCACGCCCAGCTTGGCGTGCCACGCCCCTTTTGTGTCCTCCATTGTAGCTCTCTGGAATTTCGTATCAGCGTGCCATGCCCAGTCTCTGGCGTGCCACGCCCATATGAACGCTTTGAATCCCTTCTCTGGACTTTAGTACTGACGTGCCACGACTAGCTCCTGGCGTGCCACGCCAGTGCATTTTTGTGGCATTTGCTTCAAGAGTCACGCCAGTTTCACACGTCCAGCTTCTTGTTTGTCTTCTACCCCTTTTTTTATGCTTTTCTCACATGAAATTCAGCACAACTCATCTCAAAGTAGTGTACCATAATATTCATCAAATCATGCATGAATTGTACTGATCAAATGATTTTTATCTTCTTTTTTGGTCTTCTTTATGCAAGAAAGAAGGGTAGATGATGCAAGTCATCATACCTCTTCTAAAACTTCCTAGGGACACATTTTAACAATGTTATTGAGATCCCTCTCTTCTATAGCGTATTGTTTATGATGGTGTAGCATTGTGCCTCCCATTTTAACCTCTTTGCCTCCTTCTTATCTGTAGGGAGTCTTTCTGTTTTGAGGTAATTAATTATGGGAGTCATCCATTGATGGGAAGTGATGAGCGGATAATTTATACACTTTTTGGCATTATTTTTAGTATGTTTTTAGTAGAATCTAGTTACTTTTAGGGATGTTTTCATTAGTTTTTATGTTAAATTCACATTTCTGGACTTTACTATGAGTTTATGTATTTTTCTATGATTTCAGGTATTTTCTGGCTGAAATTGAGGGACTTGAGCAAAAATCAGATTCAGAGGTTGAAGAAGGACTGCTGATGCTGTTGGATTCTGACCTCCCTGCACTCAAAGTGGATTTTCTGGGGCTACAGAACTCGAAATAGCGCGCTTCTAATTGTGTTGGAAAGTAGACATCCAGGGCTTTCCAACAATATATAATAGTCCATACTTTGGCCAAGAATAGACGACGCAAACTGGCATTCAACGCCAGCTTTCTGCCCAAATCTGGCGTCTAGCGCCAGAGAAGGAGCCAAAACCAGAGTTGAACGCCCAAACTGGCACAAAAGCTAGCGTTCAACTCCAACAAGGACCTCTACACGTGCAACACTCAAGCTCAGCCCAAGCACACACCAAGTGGGCCCCGGAAGTGGATTTATGCATCAATTACTTACTTCTGTAAACCCTAGTAGCTAGTTTATTATAAATAGGACATTTCACTATTGTATTTGACATCCTGGATTGTATTCTGATCCTGTGATCACGTTTTAGGGGGCTGGCCATTCGGCCATGCCTGGACCTTTCACTTATGTATTTTCAACGGTAGAGTTTCTACACTCCATAGATTAAGGTGTGGAGCTCTGCTGTTCCTCAAAAGATTAATGCAAAGTACTACTGTTTTCTATTCAATTCATCTTATTTCGCTTCCAAGATATTCATTCGCACTTCAACCTGAATGTGATGAACGTGACAATCATCATCATTCCCTATGAACGCGTGCCTGACAACCACTTCCGTTCTACATTAGATTGGATGAGTATCTCTTAGATCTCTTAATTGGAATCTTCGTGGTGTAAGCTAGAATGATGACGGCATTCAAGAGAATCCGGAAGGTCTAAACCTTGTCTGTGGTATTCCGAGTAGGATTCAATGATTGAATGACTGTGACGAGCTTCAAACTCGCGATTGCTGGGCGTAGTGACAGACGCAAAAGGATAGTAAATCCTATTCCAGCAGGATCGAGAACCGACAGATGAATAGCCGTGCCGTGACAGGGTGCGTTGACCATGTTCACTGAGAGGATAAGATGAAACCATTGACAAGGGTGATGCCTCCAGACGATTAGCGGTGCCGTGACAGGGCATTTGGATCATTTTCCCGAGAGAAGACCGAAAGTAGCCATTGACAATGGTGATGTATCAGATAAAGCCAGCCATGGAAAGGAGTAAGACTGATTGGATGAAGATAGCAGGAAAGCAGAGGTTCAGAGGAACGAAAGCATCTCTATTCGCTTATCTGAAATTCTCACCAGTGATTTACATAAGTATTTCTATCCCTATTTTATTAATTATTCTCGAAAACCACATTACTATTTTATATCCGCCTGACTGAGATTTACAAGGTGACCATAGCTTGCTTCATACCAACAATCTCCGAGGGATTCGACCCTGACTCACGTAAGGTATTACTTGGACGACCCAGTGCACTTGCTGGTTAGTTGTGCGAAGTTGTGAACCATGGTATTGGCATCATGTTTTTGGCACCATTACCAGGGAAAGAAAGAGTGATGAATTTTACATAATCAAAGTGTAATCACAATTTTTGCGCACCAGGAAGCAGAAGCTGGTGAATTAAAAATTTATTAAAATGGTTACGTTGTGAGTATAGTTCTTAACTCACCAAAAATCTGCCTATCAATTTAGAAATATATCACAGAGAGTTTAAATTAAAATCAGCTGTTCCAAGAAGTTGAGCTAAGTAAATTGGAATTTAAATTAAGGAATTTTAAATAATATAAATAAAAGCCTTGACTGGGAATTGATCAGTTAGAATCTCTATCATTGATGGGGTGATTTTTAAGATTGATTTATAATTAACGGTTACTCTGTTTGGTTATCCTTTACTAGGTAAGGGAAAGTCAAACAAGTTGGACTGCCAAATCTATTCACGAGTTACAACCCACTTAGTTCAAAGGGATCGGCATTGGTGACAGGATAGCAATCCAACATTTAACCCAACTATAAATTTCTCCTACGATCCTTCCAACTCAAGAGTTCCTTTTAATCAACTCCCTATCAAGTAATGAAACTACTCACGCATTATAAATAAAGAATCCATGGCACATAAAAAGGAATTAAAAGAGGACATGAATATTGGAATTGAAATTGAATTAAAGAGAAATAATCCTTGCATTAATTAATCATAAAAGTATCTGAATGACAAAATTAAACATAACAAAGAACATGGAAGAGTAAAACCAAGTTAAGAGAACAAACTAGAATGATGAAGTCTTGATGAGGAAATAACTCTTCTCAATGTTCCAATGCTAAGATCAATTGAAAATTAAAATCCTAAAAACTAGAGAGAAAAACCTATGAGAGTGAAAAAAACTAGATCTAAAACTACTGAATGAATGTGTCTGTTGTTTCTGCATATTCTCTGACTCTAGTCTGCTGTTCCCGGCCAAAAACTGGGCCGAAATAAGGTCCAAAATCACCCCCATCGAGTTCTGCAGATTTTGCAGATCGCACATGTCACGCAATCGCGTCATCCTTGCGGACGCGTCGCTTGCGCTTTTTCCTCTCCACGCGTTTGCGTCGTCCACGCTACCGCGTCGCTGCGATTTGCGCTCCTTCGCGTGGTCGCGTGAGCCATGCGACCGCGTCACTTCTCACTGGTTATCTCCTCAAATTCTTGTGTTCCTTCCATTTTTGCTAGCTTCCTCTCCAATCTACATCTCATTCATGCCCTATAAGGCCTGAAACACTTGACACACAGATCACGGCATCGAATGGAATAAAGGAAAATTAAAAGTAAATAATTAAAGTCTCTAGGAAGCAATTTTCAAACATGTACTGAATTTAGGAAGGAAATCTAAATGCATGCTAAATTGATGAATAAGTGGGCAAGGATCATGACAAAACCACACAATTAAACACAATATAAACCATAAAATAGTGGTTTATCAACCTCCCCACACTTAAACATTAGCATGTCCTCATGCTAAATTGAAGGAGACAAGGAAATAAGTATGAACATGCAGAAACTCATGAAATGCAATGCAATCCTACGTATATAAATAAATGCAACTATATGATTATTGTCCACTTGATCAAAAGTAAATAAGCCTTTGAAAACAGTTACAAATCAAATTCCACTAATTCTATCATTATACTATAAAACTGATAAAAGTGCAAGAAGATAGCTTATGAAGGCAGGAAACATGAAAATTCAAGCATTGAACCCTCACTGATAATGTATGTACGCTCTAATCTCTAGTGTATAGGGTAATCACTCAATTCTTTTCTAGTCATGTTTTCTAACTTTTGTTTTTCTCTTAACCAATCAACAACAGTTAATATACCAATGCAAACATCATGAGGTCTTTTCAGGGTTGTAATGGGGCCAAGGTGCAGGTAAGGATATACATATGGCTAAGTGAGCTTTATAAATTGAATCTTTAATTAACCTAAGCTCTCACCTAATATACATATATTCTATATACTTTTAAATTCATGCTTAGCTACCCATAATTCCCTTTTTCAACCCATACTCATGTTTCAACTTTGTATTTTAATTCTATCATATGTGCATTGATCTTTGAATTCTGAATTTAACATTGGGGTAATTTTGTCCCCTTATTTATTGATTTTTTTTATATAAATAAAGCTTATCAATGCACATAGATTTTTCATTCTCATATCTTCACATGAGTAAGTATCCAAATTCCCTTTAAATTTTCATGACACATTCCCTCAACAACTTTTGTTCCCACAATTTCCCATACTTAACTAGCACACAAAATTCTATCTTAAGCTAACCAAAGATTCAATTTGGGATATATAATTATTTTTCAGCTTAAGTGGTAAAATATAGAACAAATGGGGTTTCAAAGGCTCAAAGTGGTTAACAAGGGTAATTGAAAAGGGTAGGCTTGATTTGGATAAGTGAGTTTAAACAAATAATGGCCTGAATCATGTGCAAGCGTGTAAATATAATAAATATTGGACATATAAGATAAAACAAAATATAGATTACAATCATAGAGAAGTAAACACACAAGAATAAAATGCGTATGGTTAAATAATGTAACCATACATAAAGGCTCAAATCTTTCACAGGTTGTGTGTTCTTTAGCTCAAACATCATGTTCCAAATACAACTCAAGCAGATTTATCATAAAAATTTTGAAAAATTACTGAAATTTTATTCCAAAGATAGATTTTTAAAAGAAACTTATTGTCTTTTCAATCAAGTAGAACATGCATGCAACTATTCTAACCTATGCAGTTTATTCTATTCTATAAAAGAAAGAAAATCTAACTAAAATATCTTAATTATTGGTGCCAGAGAAGAGAATTTACCTTCGGAAGTCAGGTACTGACCGACCTCCCCACACTTAAGGCTTTGCACCGTCCTCGGTGCCATCTGTCAGGAACAGGGGTGGGCTGGTGGCAGTATCTCCATAGTCGGGATCATCATGGCTCCCGGTGCTGGTAAAAGAAGTGGAGTCCGGGGTGTCTGAGTCTCTGAAGCGTCCCTTAAGTGGCTCCTTGAGGTGCTTGAATCGGCGCTCGTTACGGCGCTCTCTCATCTTAGCTTTCAGTTCATGCCGATCCAATTTTTCAAGTATCTGCTGGAGCAATTTCTCGGTTGTAGATGCTTGTGGTGTTGAAGAAGGAATATCTTCAACTGGCTCAGTAGGCTGGCTTGTAGTGGCTGCTGAAAGTCTGAGGTATTTCCCGTGAGGGATATATTGATCATCCCGTGGAAGCATGGCTTTGGTGTCCCCAGCTCTGTAGGAGACTCTGGCTGCTGAGACAAGATCTGAGACCAAGGCGGGAAAAGGTAGGTTGCCCGTGATTTGTACATGCTCCATAGCATTCCGGATGTGTCTTGAAAGATTCAGAGGTTGGTCTGTAAGGATGCACCATAGTAGAACAGCCATGTCTGCAGTGAAGGAGGACTCATGAGTGCTCGAAAAGACGTAATGGGACATGATCTATGCCCATACGTGAGCCTCCAAGGTAAGTGCGGAAGCCAAGATTTCCTTAGGGCGGGAACGGTGGTATCCATAGATCCAACGGCTGCCAGGTAAAGCGATGACTCAGAGAACGGAGTCCTAGTTAAATTGGTATCTCTGGCGCTGAAGGGTGGCTTCTTGAAAAGCGTCCATTCCTGCAGGAATAGGGGGAAGACTCAGAACTTGCTGAATGGCTTCTTCTGTGATGGGGACTTGCTTCTGTCGGACATAAACACTCTGCAGGGTCGGCATGTAGAAGTTGGAGTAGAACTCAACTACCTAAGAAAGATTGACCTGCCTTGGCTGTTTCCGTAGGAAACCCCATTGTCTTCGCTCAATTTGCGGCTCAACAAAGGTGGCAATATTGGACGGGAGGATAAGAAGGTATTCATTGTTATAGTTCCTTTCTGCCAGGATAGGGAACATCTGCTCACAGTAGCGATTGGAAAATCGCGCAGCGTCCTTTGCTGGAAAGGCTTTCTCCTTTTCGTCAACCTTTATTATCCTCTTGACTCGTTTTGGTGAGGGCTTGACTGCGGTTGAAGAAGGCTCTGCCACTAATGCTCTTTTAGTTCCCCTTCTTGCTGGTGGTCTGGAAGTTGCTTTCTCCTTTCCTTTCTTGGTGGCCATCCTGAAAGAAGGGAAGAGAAAGAAAATTAAATGCAAAGAGAGATACAGCAAGGAAGGAAACGGAAAAGAGGGTGAATGATGCACAGTAAAATGTAGATGACATTAACACATACTCTTGAGTACATATGAAAAGCCATCAATGGGAAATAGCTAGTGCATAAAAAGACAAGTGAATGCAAGGTGTTTATTGGCATGCTGGCAAAGGGCATGAGTAGCATAGGCCAAGCATTATTTTGTAACAAACCATCACGTTTGTATTGACAATTGAATTCAATAAATAAAATAATAGGGGAAAGTTGTGAAAAGCAAGCATTGAATAGTATGGGAACATAGAGAAGTGAATAATGCCACATGGGCTTTTTCACAAACACATAGCATGCATGTTAAACAAGATGTAAAAAGTATGAAATTGAACGTGCAAGCAATCTCCTAAAAAAAATAATAATAATAATTGTCAAATAAATTGTAACAAGTCACAAGCATATGGTGAGGGATAATGACTCAAAAAATTTCTAACACCATGTAAAAAGGGAAAAGAAGAATAAAGAAAATAAAAGTTTTAAAAGAAAAAGAAAAGAAAAAGAAAATAATAATATATACATAATATAATAAGAATGATATAAAAGAGAAGAAGGAAGAAGGTAAAACCTTGTTAATGGAGGAGAGAGAGAGAGAGTGAGATAGAAAGGAGAAGGGGGAAAGAAGAAAGAAGGAGGGAAAAAAAATTAGGATTTAGAGGAAAGAAAGATAAGATAATTTGGCAATTGGGGTTTAGCTGTGCGGCGCATGCGACGTGGCCGCCTGGGGCTCGCGTTCGCGTGGGCACGCGTCAAGGAAGGGGACGCGATCACGTCTATCCCGCGGTCGCGTGACCTATGTTGCGCTGCTGGCGCGAGTGCAGCCTCGCTCCAGCACAACTCTCTGTTTGATTCATTTTAATTGCCAAAATTGGGTGACGCGATCTCGTGGGTCACGCGATCGCATGAGTGTGCGTTATAAAATGGGGGACGCGGCTGCGTCAGTGACGCGGTCGCGTGACAAGGATCGTGCTTCCAGCACCAATCCAGCACCATTCTCGCACAATATAGCACTGTGCACCCCTTTACGTCGAAAATGCAGGGCACGCGGCCGCGTGAAGCACGCGGTCGCGTGGGAGGCCATGATGTCCAAGCGACGTGGTCGCGTCCGCGACGCGGTCGCGTGGAGTAATTTGTGCCATTGGCACGACTCCAGCGCTCCTCCTGTGTAACTTTCTGTTCATTTTTATTTTTCTTTACTCCTCCTGCCACGCGGATGCGTCGCTGGTGCGATCGCATCGTGCAACGAAATTTTAATTTTTATTTTTTTTAGAGAAATATAAAGACATGTAATTGAAGGAGCACGGAAGCACTAATAAAGAGAAGAGTTATTAAAGAAGAAAAACTAAAAGTGAAGAAAGGAACGATCATACCGCTGTGGGTTATCTCCCACCAAGAACTTTGCTTTTACGTCCGTAAGTTGGACGCTCTACTAGCTCAATCTGCTGCTATGTGGGGATCTTCCAAGTGGAAGATCTCAAGCTCCTTATTTTTTTGCACCTTCTCACCATGGTATAGCTTTAGGCGGTGTCCATTAACCTTAATAAGTTCAGAACTTGAAGGATGGCTTAGGTGATAAACTCCGTTCGGTTCAGCCTTCTCTATTCTGTATAGACCTTTCCATTTTGATCTCAACTTACCAGGCATGAGACTCAGACGAGATTTGTAAAGGAGAACAAAATCTCCAGGTTGGAACTCTCTCTTTTTGATGTTTTGATCATGCACAGCTTTCAACTTTTCCTTGTATATTCTGGAGTTCTCATAAGCTTCTAGGCGAAGGTTCTCCAATTCCTGTAGTTGCAACTTTCTTTCAGTTCCGGATTTTTCAATTTCCATGTTGCACTCCTTAACTGCCCAGAAGGCTCTGTGTTCGATTTCAACTGGAAGATGGCAAGCTTTTCCATAAACTAGGCAAAAGGGACTCATCCCAATGGGTGTCTTGTATGCTGTTCTGTATGCCCACAGTGCATCTTGTAGTCTGGTGCTCCAGTCTTTTCTATGAGGCTTCACTATCTTCTGCAAGATACGCTTAATTTCTCTGTTTGACACCTCGGCTTGCCCATTAGTTTAGGAATTGCTTCCACCCATTTGGAAACATAATCCACAGCTAACAATATATAAAAATATCCACTAGAATTTGGAAATGGACCCATGAACTCAATGCCCCAGACATCAAAAGTTTCACAGAAAAGCATATATTGTTGAGGCATCTCATCCCTCTTGGATATGTTACCAAATTTCTGGCATGGGTGACAAGATTTACAAAACTCAGCAGCATCTCTAAAAAGAGTAGGCCACCAGAATCCGCAGTCCAAGATCTTTCTAGCTGTTCTTTGAGGGCCAATGTGTCCTCCACTCTCATATGAGTGACAGGCCTCTAAAATGGACTGGAATTCTGATTGAGGTACACATCGTCTAATTATCTGGTCAGCGCCACATCTCCATAAATATGGGTTATCCCATATATAATATTTAGACTCGCTTTTCAGCTTGTCTTTTTGATGTTTAGAGAAATGTGGAGGAAATGTGCGGCTAACTAAATAATTAGCAACTGGTGCGTACCAAGGGACTACCTCAGATACTACTTGCAGGTTGTCAAAAGGAAAATTATCATCTATAGGAGTAGAATCATCCTTAATATGTTCAAGGCAACTCAAGTGGTCCGCTACTAAATTTTGATTACCAGTCCTATCCTTTATTTCTAAATCAAATTCTTGTAACAGCAGTATCCAACGTATAAGTCTTGGTTTGGATTCCGTTTTAGCTAATAAATACTTTAGAGCTATATGGTCCGAATACACTACTACTCTAGTACCAAGTAAATAAGCTCGGAATTTATCCAGAGCAAAAACAATATCAAGTAGCTCTTTCTCAGTAGTAGTATAATTGAACTGGGCAGTGTCTAAAGTCTTAGACGCATAGGCAATAACAAAAGGATCCTTACCTTCACGCTGAGCCAGCGCTGCTCCTACTGCATGGTTGGAAGCATCGCACATGATTTCAAACGGCTGGCTCCAGTCGGGTCCTCTCACAATTGGGGCTTGAGTTAGAGCAGTCTTTAGCTTATCAAATGCTTGTTTGCAATCCTCACTGAACTCGAACTCAATGTCCTTCTGCAGTAATCTGGATAAGGGAAGTGCCACCTTACTAAAGTCCTTAATAAATCTCCTGTAGAAACCTGCATGTCCAAGGAACGAACGGACTTCCCTCACAGAAGAGGGGTAAGGTAAACTAGAAATAACATTCACCTTTGCTGGGTCTACAGAAATGCCATTATTAGATACCACATGTCCTAATACAATCCCTTGCTTTACCATAAAGTGGCATTTTTCAAAATTCAATACAAGGTTTGTATCAACACATCTATCTAATACTCTAGATAATCCATCTAAGCAAAGGTTAAAAGAATCACCATAAACGCTAAAATCATCCATAAAAACTTCCATACAGTCCTCAATAAGATCAGAGAAAAGGCTCATCATGCACCTTTGGAAAGAAGCTGGTGCATTGCACAAGCCAAAGGGCATTCTCTTATAAGCATAAGTCCCAAAAGGACATGTAAAAGTAGTCTTTTCCTGATCCTCGGGAGCTATATAAATGTGGAAATAACCTGTGTAACCATCTAGAAAGCAATAATGTGATTTACCTGACAGGCGATCCAGCATTTGATCAATGAATGAAAGTGGGTAGTGATCCTTACGGGTAGCTTGGTTGAGACGCCTGTAATCAATGCAGACTCTCCAAGCATTCTGAACTCTAGTTGCTATGAGCTCTCCATGCTCATTCTTCACTGTAGTGACTCCGGACTTCTTGGGCACCACTTGTACTGGGCTTACCCATTCACTGTCTGAAATGGGATATATGATACCGGCTTCCAATAATCTGGTCACTTCCTTTTTGACAACTTCCAAGATGATGGGATTCAATCTTCTCTGGGGTTGACGGACAGGTCTTGCTCCCTCTTCTAAAAATATTCTGTGCTCGCATACTTGAGGGTCGATTCCCACTATGTCTGCCAAACTCCACCCAATTGCTTTCTTATGCTTCCTCAGCACATCAAGTAACTGCTCTTCTTGTTGAGAAGTCAGTTCTCTCGCAATAATAACCGGAAGCTTCTGCTCATCCTCAAGGTAAGCATATTTGAGATGTGGAGGGAGAGGTTTCAATTCTAACTTTTGATCATGGGTAGGCTCTGGATTATCTGGGGCTTGCGAAAATGGCGAAGTGTCCTCATTGTCAGTTAAGAGGGTCCCCACACTTGGATCTTGTCCAGTGTGCCTCTCTTCAAACTCTTCTTTTTGAACTTCAGCCACACTCTCGTCTATGACATCACATTGGAAGATAGAACGATCTTCTGGGGGGTTGTCAATGACTCCATTCAGATTGAAGATCACTATGCGGCCATCTATTTCAAAGGAGTATGTTCCTGAAAAAGCATCAAATTTGAATTTTGATGTCTTCAGGAATGGTCTCCCAAGTAGGATTGATGATGACTTATCTGAATCATTATGGGGCATCTCCAAGATATAAAAATCAGTGGGAAATGTGAGCCCTTTAATGTTCACCAAAACATCTTCAGCAACTCCAACCACTGTAGTAATGCTTTTATCTGCTAACACAAAACGAGCTGCCGACCTTTTTAAGGGAGGGAGCCTTAAAACATCATATATAGACAAAGGCATTATACTGACACATGCTCCTAAATCACACATGCAATCATAAATTACAACACCACCAATAGTACAACTAACTATGCAAGGACCTGGATCACTACATTTTTCAGGTAATCCTCCCATTAAGGCAGATATAGAACTACCTAAAGGAATAGTTTCTAATTCATTAATTTTGTCTTTATGTATACATAAGTCTTTTAGAAACTTTGAATATTTAGGTACCTGCTGAATAACATCAAAAAGGGGAACAGTTACCTCAACTTTTTTGAATATTTCTACCATTTTAGGATCAAGTTCTAGCTGCTTCCTGAGCTTCCTTGCAAGTTGTGAAAATGGAATGGGGGTAGTATTTTCTGTGGTGCCTGTGCCTTTTGGTGCTTCTTCCTGTGGTTGTGCTATCTCTTCTTCAGCCATGTCCTGTATATTTTCTTCCTCTTCGACATCTTCGATTTTCACCACCTCTTCAGCTGAGGCGTATTCTGGTGAGCTTGGTTCCTCCTGATTCCTCTCCTGCAGTGTGGTTCTGGACCTCAGGGTGATGGCATTAATGCCTCCCTTCGGATTGGGTAATGGTTGAGAGGGGATTCCAGTGGTGCTTGAAGGTTGGTTACTGGAATTTTGTGCTAAACCAAGTTGTGTCAATAAAGCTTGTAGAGTAGAGGTGAAACCATTCAGACTGGCGTTAATATTGTTCACGATGGTATTTTCCATGGCCAGTTGTCTTTTCTCAAAAGCTTGTAATAAATCTTCATTAGAAGATACAGAAGAATGAGTAAACTGAGAGGTTTGCTGCTGATTGTTCGGTGGTCCTTGGTTTTGCCTCAGGTGAGGTGCTCGGTAAGGTTGATTTTGCTGCCTGTTGTTGTTATTATTCCACCTCTGATTTCCCTGATTATCTCTGCCTCCCCTATTATTGTTGTCCCTCCAATTCTGGTTTGAATTGTCCTGCCATCCATGGTTATTATTTCCACTTTGATTGTACCCTTGGTTGGGGCGGTCATAGAAGTTGTGAGTGGATGCCACCATGTTGTCTTCTTGTTGGAGCTGCGGGCATTCATCAGTGTAGTGGTTGTAATCAGCACAAATTCTGCAAATTCTTTGTGGAACTAGTTGTTGGTTTTGCTGCAGTTGAGTTTGCTGAGCTTGTTGATTCAACTGCATTTGCTTTAGCAGGTTGGTCATCTCACAGATGCTTCGATTTAGAGCAGCAGTCTCTATGCCAAAAGATACTTCTGCAACGGCTTCTGAACGACCTTGCTTCTGTCTGTGGTTCCGAGTAGATTCAGCTAAATCACTGATCAATTGCCAAGCTTCATCAGTGGTCTTGTACTTCTTCATAGACCCATTTCTGGCACTTTCCAATGTGGTCTTATCTTGGGGCCTCATACCTTGTGTGATATAGCTGAGTAGCACGATCTTGTCAATCATGTGGTAGGGGCATGCTTCCAGAAGATTATTGAAGCACTCCCAGTATTCAGAGAGAGTCTCGTTGTCATCCTGAACAATTGTAGAGATATCCTTCCTCAGTTTATCAGTAACTTCAGATGGAAAGAATTTCTCCAGAAACTCCTTTCTGAGTGTATCCCAGTTGGATACATTTGCTAGAGGTTGAGTGTAGTACCACTCTCTTGCTTTTCCCTCAAGAGAGAACGGAAAAGCTTTCAGCAGAATTGAAGTTTCATCAGTGCCATCACGCCTGACAGTAGAACAGGCTGCCTGGAAATCTCTCAAGTGCTTGATAGGCTCTTGAGCAGGTAGGCCATGAAACTTGGGCATCAAATTCAGCAGTGCGGTCTTTATTTCAAAATCGGTAGCTACCGCTGGATGATGCGCTTGAAACGGTTGCATTGTAAAATCAGGAGCTCCTTCCTCCTGAATGGTAACTCTTCTAGCTGTCATGTTTTCTGCGCGTAAAACAACCGAATCAGTAGAACGGGGGCTGGTTTCTTCCTCAAATTCACTTTCAGATCCGCCTTCAGAGCGGGCTAACCTACGCTGTTCTCGCCTTATTCGTGAAACTGTTCTTTCAATTTCAGGATCGAATATTAGCAAGCGCGGATCAGGAAGTGAACGTGTCATTTGACGGAAGAAACATGCATTTCATAGTAGCAAAATTAAATAAAATGCAAATAAATAAATTCTAATTAATAAAATTAGCACTCTATTGCAACTCCCCGGCAACGGTGCCAAAAATTGATGGGAAGCAGAAGCTGGTGAATTAAAAATTCATTAAAATGGTTACGTTGCGAGTATAGTTCTTAACTCATCGAAAATCTTCCTATCAATTTAGAAATATGTCACAGAGAGTTTAAATTAAAATTACTGGGAGTTTTAAGTCCCAGGTCGTCTCCCAACGAGTTGCAGAAAAGTGTGCTATTTTATTTATCAGATGTTCCAAGAAGTTGAGCTAAGTAAATTGGAATTTAAATTGAGGAATTTTAAATAATATAAATAAAAGCCTTGACTGGGAATTGATCAGTTAGAATCTCTATCATTGATGGGGTGATTTTTAAGATTGATTTATAATTAACGGTTACTCTGTTTGGTTATCCTTTACTAGGTAAGGGAAAGTCAAACAAGTTGGACTGCCAAATCTATTCACGAGTTACAACCCACTTAGTTCAAAGGGATCGGCGTTGGTGACAGGATAGCAATCCAACATTTAACCCAACTATAAATTTCTCCTTCGATCCTTCCAACTCAAGAGTTCCTTTTAATCAACTCCTTATCAAGTAATGGAACTACTCACGCATTATAAATAAAGAATCCATGGCACATAAAAGGGAAGTAAAAGAGGACATGATTATTGGAATTGAAATTGAACTAAAGAGAAATAATCATTGTACTAATTAATCATAAAAGTATCTGAATGACAAAATTGAACATAACAAAGAACATGGAAGAATAAAACCTAGTTAAGAGAACAAACTAGAATGATGAAGTCTTAATGAGGAAATAGCTCTTCTCAATGTTCCAATGCTAAGATCAATTGAAAATTAAAATCCTAAAAACTAAAGAGAAAAACCTAAGAGAGTGAAAAAAACTAGATCTAAAACTACTGAATGAATGTGTCTGTTGTTTCTGCATATTCTCTGACTCTAGTCTGCTGTTCCGGACCGAAAACTGGGCCGAAATAAGGTCCAAAATCGCCCCCATCGAATTCTGCAGATTATGCAGATCGCACATGTCACGCGATTGCGTCATCCGTGCGGACGCGTCGCTTGCGCTTTTTCCTCTCCACGCGTTCGCGTCGTCCACGCTACCGCGTCGCTTGTGCTTTCCAATCCGCGCGGCCGCGCAAGCCATGCGGCCGCGTTGCTGCGATTTGCGCTCCTTCGCGCGGTCGTGTGAGCCATGCGACCACGTCACTTCTCACTGGTTATCTCCTCAAATTCTTGTGTTCCTTCCATTTTTGCTAGCTTCCTCTCCAATCTCCATCTCATTCATGCCCTATAAGGCCTGAAACACTTGACACATAGATCACGGCATCGAATGGAATAAAGGAGAATTAAAAGTAAATAATTAAAGTCTCTAGGAAGCAATTTTCAAACATGTACTGAATTTAGGAAGGAAATCTGAATGCATGATAAATTGATGAATAAGTGGGCAAGGATCATGACAAAACCACACAATTAAACACAATATAAACCATAAAATAGTGGTTTATCATCCATCCTTGATACAGACCTGTTATGGCTAGGATCTTTTCTTCTTCCGAGATTGACGGGTTCTGCAACATCTCTTGGATGAGGCTTCTATTGTTGCCCCCTAGTTTGGTTCGGGCTAATTTTGAGAGTGCATCAGCTCGAGAATTCTGTTCTCGAGGTATGTGGCAGACCTCATATTCCCTGAGTGGTCTGAGCTGTTCCTTGGTTTTGTCCAAGTACTTTTTCATGGTGGGATCCTTGGCTTGGTAACTCCCTGTTATTTGTGAAGTGACCACCTTTGAGTCGCTGAAGATGATAAGCTTTTTAGCTCCAACCTCCTTAGCCAGCTTCAAACCAGCCAGTAATGCCTCATAATCGGCTTGGTTGTTTGAGGCAAGGAACCCGAATTTGAGGGAAAGTTCGATTTGGGTTCCCTGGTCGCTTTCAATTATCACACCCGCGCCACTTCCGATTTTGTTTGAGGAACCATCTACATAGAGATTCCATTCTGTAGAGATTTCTGGTGTGTCTGTAAATTCTGCAATCAAGTCAGCCAAATATTGTGATTTGATGGCTATCTGAGCTTCATATTGAAGGTCAAATTCAGATAACTCGACTGCCCATTGTAAGATTCTTCCTGCTAAATCTATTTTCTGCAGAATGCTTTTTATGGGCTGATTGGTCCTAACCTTGATAATATGGGCTTAAAAATATGGGCGGGGTCGTCGAGATGTTAATATGAGAGCATAGGCAAATTTTTCTATTTTTTGGTAGTTCAATTCGGATCCTTGTAGTGCTTTGCTAATGAAGTATATAGGTTGTTGCCCACTGTCGTCTTCTCGGACTAGTGCTGAGCCTACGGCCCGGTTTCCTACTACAAGGTATAGTACAAGTGGTTCTCTTTCCTGTGGTCGAGTTAGAATAGGTGGTTGTCCCAAGAACCTTTTGAAGTCCTAGAAGGCCTGCTTGCAGCCCATTGTCCATTCGAACCTCTTTCCTTTCCGTAGAGTGGCGTAGAAGGGTAGAGATCTTATTGCTGATTCGGCTAGGAATCTGGACAAGGCTGCCAATCTTCCACTGAGTTGTTGTACCTCTTTGACACAAGTCGGACTCTTCATGTCGAGTATAGCCCGACGTTTATCTGGATTTGCCTCGATTCCTCTTTGTGTGAGCATAAAACCCATGAATTTACCGGCTTCTACTGCGAAGGTGCATTTTGCCGGGTTAAGTCGCATGCCATGCCTTCTTATAGTGTCGAACACTTCGGTGAGGTCGGAAAACAATGACTCTTCACTTTGTGTCTTTATTAACATGTCGTCTATGTAAACTTCCATGACTTTTCCGATGTGGTCCGCGAAGACCTTATTCATTAGTCTTTGATAAGTAGCTCCTGCGTTTTTAAGTCTGAATGGCATGATGATGTAGCAGTAGTTTGCTTTTGGGGTTAAGAATGAGGTTTTTTCTTGGTTAGGAGGGTAAATTGGAATTTGATTGTATCCTGAGTAGGCATCCACAAACGAGAGGTATTTGTATCCGGAGGAAGCATCTACCAGGGCGTCGATACTTGGGAGTGGATAAGGATCTTTTTGGCAGGCTTTATTGAGATCATTGTAGTCAGTGCACATCCGCCACTTCCCGTTTGATTTTTTCACTAAGACGACGTTAGCTAGCCATAGCGGGTACTTGACTTCTCTTATGAATCCTACCTCCAGTAGAGCTTGCACCTGCTCTTTCACAGCTTGGGATCATTCTGGTCTGAGCTTTCTACGTCTCTGCTGTATTGGCCGAGATCCTGGGTAAACTGCCAGCTTGTGGCACATCAACTTAAGGTCTATGCCTGGCATGTCTGCGGCTTTCCATGCAAAGAGGTCGACATTGTTTCTTAAGAACTGTATGAGAGACTTTTTTATGTCTCCTTTTAGGATTGTGCCGATATTGGTTGTTTTATCTAGAACATCCTCGATCTGGACTTTTTCTATTTCTCCTTCGGGTTGTGGACGAAGTTCTTCCCACCCTCGAACTCCCCCGAGTTCGATGGTGTGGAATTCTTCTCTTCTGCCTCTAAGGTTTAGACTTTCGTTATAATAGCAGCGCGCCATCTTCTGGTCTGCTTTTATCGTAGCTATTCCTTCTACAGTTGGAAATTTCATGCACAGATGCGGAGTCGAGACTATGGCACCGAGCTGATTTAATATTGTCCGACCTATTAGGGCATTGTAGGCTGAACTCACGTCTACCACAATGTAATCTATATTGAGTGTCCTTGACTGGATTTCTTTTCCAAAGGTCGTGTGTAGTGAGATGTATCCAAGTGGTCGGATTGGAGTGTCTCCCAGCTCGAATAGGCTGTTTTGAACAAGATGTTAGCCGAGCTTCCCTGGTCTACCAGTGTGCGGTGGAAATTAGCGTTAGCTAATATGATAGTGATGGCCATGGGATCGTCATGTCCCGAGATGATTCTAGCTGCGTCCTCTTTAGTAAAGGTGATAGTGGAGATGTCTGGTGCTTCTTCTTCTCCCTCAACATGATATACTTCTTTAAGATGTCTTTTGCGAGATGATCTGGAGATTTCTCCCCCCACAAATCCTCTGTGTATCATGTGGACATGTCTGTCCGGGGTAAGAGGTGGTCGTTCAGTTCGTCCGACATCTTCGCCCCTTCTTCTTTTTCTTGGTTCCTCGGCTCGACTGGCTAAGTACCGATCTAATTTTCCCTCTCTTACCAGATTTTCTAGGACATTTTTTAAGTCAAAGCATTCGTTGGTGGAATGTCCATAGATTCGATGGTATTCACAATATTCAGTCCAATTTCCTCCTCCTTTTTTGCTTTTGAGTGGTCGAGCTGGGGGTATTTTTCAGTATGGCATACTGCTCGGTAGACATGTACGAGAGATACCCGAAGAGGGGTGTAATTGTGGTATTTCTTGATCTTTTCTCCATGCTGATCATCTTTTTTCTTGGACTCGTTATCTTGGGAGGAGTAGGAGAATCCGGATTTTGAGGTCTCTCCTAGTCGAGAGTTTTCCTCCATGTTGATGTACTTTTCTACTCATTTTTACACTTCATTCAGAGATGTGGGATGTTTTTTCCTTATAGAGTGGCTAAAAGGTCCCTCTCGCAAGCCATTGATGAGACCCATAATGGTGGCCTCTGTTGGTAGACTTTGTATGTCCAGACATGCTTTGTTGAATCTTTCCATGTAGCCGCGGAGACTTTCCCGATCTCCTTGCTTAATTCCTAATAGATTTGGGGTGTGCTTAGTTTTATCTTTTTGGATGGAGAATCTGGCCAGAAACTTCTTGGCTAAGTCGTCAAAGCTTGAGATGGACCTAGGAGGCAGATTGTCGAACCATTTAATTGATGTCTTTGTTAAAGTAGTCGGAAAGGCTTTGCAGCGGACTGCGTTTGAGGCGTCGGTGAGGTACATTCTACTTCTAAAATTACTGAGATGATGGCTGGGATCTGCTGTGCCATCGTATAAAGTCATGTCGGGAAGTTTGAAGTCCTTTGGTATTTTGGTCCTCATGATCTCTTTGGTGAATGGGTCTTGGTCCTTACGGGAGCCATCTTCGTGACCGGATCGAGTAGTTTTGGCATTGAGATTTGCTTCGAGTTTTAGGAACTTGTCCTCTAACTCGCGGCGTCGCCTAACTTCCCTTCGTAGGTCTCTCTCAGCTTTTTGTTGATGCTCCACCTCTTTTTCGAGTTGTTTTAGGTGGTCTTGAAGTGCCTCAATAGCTTCTGTATTTGGCGAATTCTTGTCTTTGTTAGGTTGAGGAGTATCTTTTGGTGTAGTATCCGCGTTTTCGTGCGGCGTCCTGTCTTCTAGGTTAGAGTCATGGTCGTTGTCAATGTTGTCTGCCATGGTGATGGGATGACTTCTAGGTTCCCCGACAACGGTGCCAATGTTCCATGGGTTACCTAAAACTGTAGGTCGATCTTCAGACGAGATCTTCTGTGTTGGTCGGAGATGACGTGTCCGGCTGGAGGATGGTGGCCGGAGCTGTCGTGTCTGACTTGTTGGACTGACAATGTTGCTGATCCTTTGTCACCGGAGGGTGGTGGCACCTGCAAGGGACTCCGATGCTTTAGTTATCAAGGGTATTAAGCAGGTTTTTAGTAGAATTAGAGTATGAGTTATACTTGGGTGCTCCAGTGTATTTATAGTAGTGTTGGCTGACCTTTTTGGATAAGATAAGTTAGTTATCTTATCTTATCTTCTAAGTGAAGTCATCTTACCTTCAAGGAGAATCGCCCCTATCTTTCTAGGCTTTAGTTGCCTTTAGATTGGGCTATGTTCCTTTATTTGGGCCTGCTTGGGCTCCTTGTAGCGTTTTGGCCGAGCTCCTTGAGAAGAGCTCGGGTAATCCTGACCTGAAGAGGTCGGTTGGCTTGTTGTTTAAACATCCCATGTCGGACGGTTTGACCCAGGGTATGAACAGGAGCTTCCACTCAAAGCAAAGTAACGCTACATTACTTTTTCTTCACTGAGCGTTACTCTTGAAAGGAAATTGACACAACATGCATTCCTCAAGGTTCAAAGCTGGAGCCTTATGCAACAAAGGGGCGCTCAGTGAGGTTTTGTTAACTGAGCACCAATGCTAGGGAGGCTGCACGTATCAAATGAGCCTGGGACCAAGATTTGGAGCGCTCAGTTAACTTAGTTAACTGAATGCTCCCCTGGAGGTGCACCATGGGTCCAAATTTTAATTCAATTGCCACTTTGGATCCAATTCTTCACCAAATGAGAAGCCCACTCCAAATTCTGAAGATAAAAAATAGAAATTGTATAAATAGGACTTAGTTTGATTTAGAGAGGACCTTTTTGTTTACCTATTGTTTTTACCTTTTGCTTACTTTTGAACTTTCATTTTGAGTTTTGAGATTAGAATTGGGGAATTAGGATTGAGAGCTGAGTTCTCTCCTCCTTGTTCTCACTATTGCATTTCTTGCTTTTTGTTTTTGAATTATGGATAGAGATTGAAGGAATTCTGTTTCAATCCTTGATCTACAATTCATCTTTGTTCTCTTCTGCATAATTCTAAGGAATTGTGAGTTGGATTAAGCTTTCTGATTTTATTTTCATTTCTTCTGCTACTTTTGCTATCTTCCTTTGGATCTTGAATTGAGATCGGGAGAGTTCCATTGATTGAAAGTCTGAGAATCATCTTCCACTCTTCCTCTCAACTAATCTAAGGATTGGATCTAAATCTTTTTTACTGTTTTTAAATTTTCTTTTCTTCTGCAAATTGATTCTCTGCTGGATCAAGGAAGAAATTGAGATCTAGACTTATTTTCTAGTCTCATTGAGCCTATGAGCTCTTGAATTTCTTTCCTAGCTCTTGCAATTGAGTTGAATTTACTTTCTGTTTGTTCTTCACTGAAATTTTCCAATTCTATTTAGATCTGCTGCACTTAATTCATCTTCTTTACTTTCTGTTATTAAATTCTGAATTCCAGCATCCCACACCCCTTTATATTTCAAGCAATTTACAATTCTTGCAATCTAAACTTCAGCTATTTACATTTCTTGCAATTTAAGTTTCAGTTATTTACGTTACTTGCACTTTAAGATTCAGCTATTTTACTTTTTCTGCTCTTTAATTTACTGTCAATTCCCCATTTCCCTTTTAGTTTCATGCAATTTAGCTTCTGTTGGTTACAATTCACCCAAATCATCAACTGTTTGCTTAACTAAGTCAACCACCTAATTAAAATTGCTCAATCCTTCAATCCCTGTGGGATTGACCTCACTCATGTGAGTAATTACTACTTGATGCAACCCGGTACACTTGCCGGTGAGTTTTAGGTGTTGGAATTTCGGTTTCAACCCATCAAATGTTATCATCCATTACTTGATCTTCCTCCTCTAATTCCTCTTCACCAATAACTCCCTTTCCTCTTGCATCTCTTCTCAATCTTCGGAGGGTTCTCTCATCAAGGTTAAAAGATGTGGATTCACGTCTTCTTCCTCCTGACATAAAATACAAAACCAGAAACCAAAATGAAATACTCTACTGCTAGAGTGAAGTTAGTGTTAGCTTAAGCAAAAACTCAAACAGTTAGTGTGCTTAGTAAAAATAAAAAGGAAATGCTTAATCTAGATTATCACCCTACTTAATGATTGTCAATCTAAATCAATCCCTGGCAACAGCGCCAAAAACATGATGAGCAAAAAATGATTCCACACAAAACTCACCAGCAAGTGTACCAGGTCGCTGATAAACCCCGATTTTGTGGTTTATCTTGTGCTTAATTTGGGGGATTTTATCACCTTTTCTCACATTTATTCAATGAAATAGCATGGTTTTGCAATTCTCCCTTGATTTGTGCTTAAATGTGAAAACATGTTTTTTAGGCCTTAAAATAGCTAAATTTAATTCACTTTAATTCCATTCGATGCCTTGATATGTTTGTTAAGTGGTTTCAGGTTTAGAAGGCAAGTATTGGATGGAAGAAGTGAGGAGAGAAGCATGCAAATTGGGAGAACTCATGAAGAAATGAAGGAACCGTAAAGCTGTCAAGCCTGACCTCTTCACACTCAATCAACCATAACTTGAGCTATAGAGGTCCAAATGAGGCGGTTCCAATTGCGTTGCAAAGCTAACATCCGGGGCTTCGAAATGATATAAAATTTTCCACATGTTTTATCGCGTTTAGGGGCGCACACGCGCCATGTACGCGTGGATACCGATGCTGCTCGTGGCCCACTAAAGATGAAATCGCTAGGGGTAATTTTTGAAGCACTTTGGGCCCAACCCAACTCATTTCTAATGCTATTTCATGCAGAATTCAAGCTTGGGCAAGAGGAGAGCAATTGTTTGGTAGTATAGCATCATGTAGGTTAGTTTCTAGAGAGAGAAGCTCCCTCTTCTCTCTAGAATTAGGGTTCTTAGGTTATTCCATCTTAGATCTAGGTTCATGTTCATGTTCTCATCTTGTTTCCTTTACAATTTCTTGTTCTACTACTCTATTCTTCTTAGTTCTCTTGTCAATTTTACTTTTATGTCTCTTTTATATTTATGAATGCTCATATTGGATTTTGTTTACTTTTAATGAAATTTAATGTTGATGTTTCTTTTATTGATGATTTGAGTTGTTGATTTACTTTTCTTGCAATTGGTAGTTGGTAGATTTATTATTCTTGTATTTTTACTATGCTTTCCTTTTATGCCTTCCAAGTGTTTGACATAATGCTTGGTTTGTCTTTAGAGTAGATTTTGAGCATTCTTGGCTTGGGAAGAGTAATTGGGCAATCTTGAGTCATTAATACCCAATTTAGATTGGTGATCTAGAGTTGTTAGTTAATATGATTTCCATTGACTCTAATCTTTTGCTAATTCTATTAGTGAGTTGATTAGGACATTTGAATTGAGATTAACTAGTCTTGTTTGACTTTCTCTCATGGAGGATAACTTACACCTTCTTCCAATGTTCGGGATGACGAAATGAGATAGATTCTTGTTATTATTGTGATATGATTGATTAGTCTTGTCTGAAATTCTCCCTATGTGAAGATAACATGATACCTTCTTCCATTTGTTGAAGTTGACTAAATAAGATGAATTAATCATTGTATGACTAGGATAGAAAGCCTATGATCTCAATTCTTGCGATGCATGTCTCTCTTTATTAATTGTTTTCTTTAATCACTCTCTTTACTTTTCTTGTCATTTATTTTATTGCCCCTTCTATCATCCAAACCCCCTTGTTCTTCATAGCCAATAATTGACCACTTCATTGCAATTTCTTGTGAGACGACCCGTAGTCTAAATACTCCG
The DNA here is from genome assembly GCF_059453495.1 of Arachis ipaensis. NCBI lineage: Eukaryota > Viridiplantae > Streptophyta > Magnoliopsida > Fabales > Fabaceae > Arachis > Arachis ipaensis. The sequence continues at coordinate 52,853,762 of NC_142439.1, read as the reverse complement.
GTTAATTTTCATTGGGTTTTAACTTGTGACAAAACAAAAAATTTAATTTGATGGGAGAGTTGTTTGTTGGTTTGGAGGTATGCTTACAACGAAGTAATTCCTTTCTTTAGGAAGAAAATCTAGACCGACAATGATTTTTCACCATCAAATTAATGGCGCCATTGCCAGCGAGTTGCAATGGTGTTATGTTATTGGCTATTATATATATGTGAATATGCTTCTTTGCTAGTTTTTGCTTGCTTTAGGAGTTAGTTTTTATTAGTTCTTATTAGTATTAGTTTTTATTCTCTTTTGCTATTATGAATTCTCACTGTTTTTGCTATGAGTTTGGCTCAAATTATGTTGTAGGGAATGGGAACTATAATAGTAACATACATCAAGGATTTGGGAATCAAAGATGGGAGGAGCCTCAAAGGATTGATAAACCTTATTGGCAACAACCCCCTCTTGTTTCTTATGGGTATAATTTAAATCCTAATGCATATCAATCTAATGGATGTGGTGACCCTTATTATGATTGTCAACAACCACCACCACATGCCTATGAACCACCTCCTCAACATAACTTTGAACCACCTTACTCACAAGCCCCTACCACCAAACACCTCATTAAGACCCTAATTTTTATCCATCACACCAACCACCTTATGAACTATATGAACCACACATGGAACCATCACCATTCCAACACAATTACTCTCAAGAACCACCTCAATATTACACCACCTCTATACCCTTGCCAAGATTAACTAACTTCCAATTATGAAACCTCCTTCCCAAACAATGAACCTTATTTTTCCACACCACCTCCAATGGATGATCATCTCCAAGAATGTGTTAGTTCTTACATTCGAAGGCAAGAAGAGAACCAAAAGGAGTTTAAGGAGCTAGAAGCCAAGATGGCTATACTAGCGGAAGCCGTTAGCAATATGGTCTCCTCCCGCCTAAGCTTATGCGATCAAGGAACTCCTATTGTTGAATGTGGAGAAGCAATCAAGGAGCCTAGTGAGGGAGTGAGTTTAGAGCTTCAATGTGTAGAAGAAGGGTTGAAGCAAGAATTATCACAAGGGGAGAAAGTTAAGACAATTGAGCGGGAAGGAGTGGTTGAAAACATAGGAGATGTTAGAAGTCCATGGGGATGTAGCATTAGAGAGACCTCTTCCAAGAAGCTTGATATTGATGTTGAGGAGGGTGTACAACCTCCAAGGCATATCATGATGGAAAACTTTGAAGAGGTTGATCAAGAGACGAATTCAATCATTGATGAGTTCTTATGTACAATTGAATCCTCCCCCATTGGGCTTGACATGGAGATTAAGGAAGAAGACACCTTACCTCCCATACCCTTGGTAAGCAGTCAAGAAGAAATTGAATTAGAAGCGAGCCACCAAGAGGAAGAGGTTGAAGTTGAGGAAAGTTGTAAAGAGGTGGAGATAGTCAAGGAAGGGCACAAGGGAGTGGAGCTTGCAAGATCATTGGAACCACCCCTTCCTAAGTCACCATCCTACACAACATTCAAGTGGGTAAAATTCCTATCCTTGAGCTTTACTTTCTCACTTGAATATGGGTTGCTTGAAAATGAAGGTGAACTTAGAGCTCTTTGTGGAGTTAAGAGTCAGAGAGAGTTGTGTAGTGGTTAGAAACATCGATGGTTGCATACTCAAAGTTGAATAGTAATGGTTGGTGTAGAACCAAATTGCATGGGTCTAGGAGAATGTTTGGGGGCTTAATTGAGAATTCTAAGGTCACGCCACCCAATTAGAATCATGATGATCAATTTGAAGATGGGGGACAAAACAAAGTGTGGGATCCCGGATCGCACAAGGAGAATCAAATTTGGGAGCCCGTGGCTTGTGTGGAACTCCATCAAGGCTTGGAGTTATCATCTTTGAAGACTAAAGCTTATTGGAGATTGAAGCATTGGTGGATGTTCAAGGATAGCTTCAAGCACAAGCCACCTTATGAGGAGCTCCCCAAAAGTCCAACTTAAGGACAATAAACAAAAGTGCTAGGTGGAAGACACCCCACCAAGGTAATATCTTTTCATATTCTCTTTTGTAAATATTGGTAATTAGTTTAATTTCATGTTTTGTTGAGTTTGTTGAGTATAATTGGTAGTTTAGTAAGTTAAATAAGGTTTTATGGTGTTTGGGTAGCTGATTGGAGGTTCAGAAGGCTTGGTTCGGTCCAAGAATTTGAAAAGAAAATTTTGAAAAACAGAGCATCACTCGCGCGTGCGTCCATTTGGTGCGTACGCGCGCCTCAATCATTTCCGATCATCCAGCCAAAAACCAGAGAGTTATGCCCAGTTTGTGCCTATTCTGTGCCTGCGACTCACGTGTTAGCGTGTACGACGCGTCCGCGTCGGTCGCCATCTTCACATCCACGCGTGCGCGCACCTAGCGTGTACGCGTCCTTCGGCCAAACTGTGCATTGGCGCGTAAGCCTGCATGATGCGTCCGCACCGCAAAAGAAAAAAGAGAAGAATTTTTTTCCCTTCTTCTATTTTCTTTTGTTTATCGCATTCGTATACTTCTATTCTTTACATTTCAATTTTGTTTCTATAGCCTGTTTTCAATTTTTTTTCTAAGTCTCTTCTTTCAATAATGGTGTTGAATTTTCTTACTCAATTATTGAGAATTTCTTGGTTAATCTTGGTGCTTCTAGACTTGTTTGATATTGAAGGGTAATGAAATTTCTAATTCAATGCTTAACCTTTGATGATCCTTGTACCCTTTGTGCATTGATATGAGCTTACATGCCTTTCATGACCCACTCTCTCTTGTTTGAACTTGATGCTCAACATGCTCTTCATGTCATGTACCTATGCTTTGACTTTCCTCTTGCATCCAGTATTAATTGATATGTCCTTTGCCTATATTGTTTTCTCGCTTACATGCGTAGCAAACATGTAGTGAGTACCCTATTCTTATTTGGCATTAGCCTCCGCCTATGTTTTATTGCTTTGATATCTTTATTGTAGGCTTAATTTTCTTTCTTTTTCTCTCCTTTGAGGTTGGCCACCAAGAAGGAATGGAATGGAAAAACTTCAAATGGGGTAATAAACAAGTTTACCCGCACAACCTTTTGAAGAAGCTCATCTATTGTAGCAACCCGTCCACCTTGCTCTTCTTTGCATGCACCGAGGATGATACAAATTTCTAAGTGTGGGGAGGTCGTCCGACCGATCTCCATGGGTAACAATTTCTTTCTTTCAACACCAATTTTTAATTTCCTTTGTTAGATTAGTTGTTACATTGCATGTTAGTTAGAATTTGTACATATTTATACCACTTCCTTTTTATGTTAGGACTACTTGGTTAGGGTGACGATTTCTTTTCCAAGACAAATTTTTTAGGGCACCCAACTGATGACTTGCATCATCTACCCTTCTTTGAGATGAGTATTATGGTACACTGCTTTGAGATGAGTTGTGCTAAATTTCAGGTGAAAAAGACATCAAAAATGGGTAGAAGACAAACAAGAAGCTGGGCATGTGAAACTGGCGTGCCACTTCGAGCAAACGCCACAAAAATGCACTGGCGTAGCACGCCAGGAGCTAGGCGTGGCACACTAGTACTAAATTCCAGAAGGGAAGTCCAAGCATGCATGTGGGCATGGCATGCCAGGGACTGGGCATGGCACGCTAGTACAAAGTTCTAGAGAGCAACAATGGATGAGACTAAAGGAGCGTGGCACGCCAGGTTGGGCGTGGCACGCCTAATCCATCAACTACTATGGGCGTGCCACTTGAGCAAAGGGGTGTGGCACGCCAATTCACCATTCCAAGAAGAACCCCACTATGGCGTGCCACTTGGTATCGAAGGCCTGGCACGCCTGCTCCAAGAAGTCACTTGGGCGTGCCACTTGAGAACCCAGGCGTGGCACGCCAAGCTTGAAGAGTTCACAAATCCATGGGCATGCCACTTGAACAGCATGGCGTGGCATGCTGGTACAATAATCCAGAGAAGGGGCTGAGGGCAATTGAAGACTAGGCGTGCCACTTGAAGTCGAAGGCGTGGCACGCCAACCCCTCAACCTCACTTAGGCGTGCCACTTGAGCAACCAGGCGTGGCACGCCAATGCACAAAGAGATCAAAATCAAGGACTGGGCGTGCCACTTGGTATCGAAAGCGTGGCACGCCAACCCAAGCATGTCACTATGGCGTGCCACTTGAAGGCTGAGGCGTGGCACGCCAACTACTGGAACCAATACAAGATCATGGGTGTGGCACGCCAGCCTTTAGGCGTGGCACGCTGGTATAAGTTCTCAGAGAGGATGAAGTAGCGCAATTATATGGGGCGTGCCACTTGGTATCGAAGGCGTGACACGCCACTCACTATTTTCCACTTAAGCGTGCCATTTGAACCCCAGGCGTGGCACACCAGTGCCATTCAGAGAGCAAAGAAGCATTGGTGCGTGCCACCTGAGTTCGTGGCGTGGCACGCCAAACAGAGGAACCACTCACTCACAAAGGGGCGTGGCACGCCAGACCCTGGGCGTGCCACGCTAGTGCAACTTTCCAGAGAAGCTTAGCCAAGCATAGAGCAAGAGCGTGGCACGCCAGACTCTGGGCATGCCACGCTAGTTCAAGTTTCCAAAGGACAAGGGAAAAGGAAAAAGGCTATGGCGTGCCACTTGAGCTCGAAGGCGTGGCACGCCAAGGTTGTTAGAGCGACGAGCGTGCCACTTGAAGGGCTGAGCGTGGCACGCCAGGCTAAAATGAAAAGGGCACGTGGCACGCCACCAGAACGCCAATCACACGCCAGCTGGGAGGTCACACTTATTGAGCTTCTTTTCCCTCCAAAATGTAATTTTCCTTTTTCACTTTTGTAATTCTTTTATTTTACTAGAAGTAGTATAAATACCCCCAAGGAGTATTGAAAGGGGGTTAAGCAGTTAATTTTAGATCCACTTTTACACTTCACTTTTGACTACTTTTTGAGCTGAGTAGCTAACTTCCCTCTTATTGAGAAAGGGAGCTCTGTTGTACTTGATGGATTGATAATAGTGAAATTCTTCTTTTCATCATCTTCTCTTTGATTTTCTAGAAGGAATTTCATTCTTAATGCTTAGTGTTCAATTATATTGGAAAAGAGATTGAATGCAATTGGGTTTCATGGGAACCATGGGAACGGGAACGTGAAACCATGCTTGAAATCCCTTCTCACACTTGAGTAGAATATGGGTTTTGGTGTTTGGATATGTGACATATAATCCTCCCTCTACTTGGACCTATAATGGTGTGTGGTATAATCAGGGACCAAGCATATCTCCCTTCATGAGCAATTAGACCAAGGAATTGGCTATTGATCAAGATCTGAGAGATTGAGTCACCAAGGGATTGGGGCTCAATCAATCATGATTGCTAAGAGGTCAATGAGTTGCATGATTGAAGAGAATATAAGCTAGTTTTGATCCAAAGAGACAACATCTCCCAATCTCAATGAATTTCCCCATTCTCATCTATCCCTTTCTTTATAGCTTAATTTTACATTCAGCAATTCCCCATTCCCATTTACATTCAAGTCATTTATGATTCTGTACTTTATATTCTGCCATTTATATTTCTCCACTTTATTGCTTTTCTTTATATTCTAGTCATTTACATTTATGTCATTTACAATTCTGCACTTCACAATCTTATTGATCCGCTTGACTAATTCATCAATTAATTAAAATTGCTCGAATTCACCAATCTCTGTGGATACGATCCCACTCCATTGTGGATTATTACTTGACGATAATTTTGGTGCTCTTGCCAAAGGAACTAATTCACCAATTTTTATATGTAGGTAGTGAAATCCGGTCATCAAGTTTTATGGCGCCGTAGCCGGGGATTGGCTTAAATTTTGACAGTGACTAAATTGATTGGCGAGCTAGATTAAGCAATTTAGATTCCTTGTTATTTTATTTTATTTAGCGCCCTTTATTTTTTCTTTTGAGTTCTATTTTTTTTTCTTCATTGATTATTTTTATTTGTTATCCATATTCCCACTCTTCTAACTGTTCGATTCATTGCATCAACAAAACTAACCACTAATCTCAACAAGGTTTTCCCTATTACACTTGTTCTCTATTGGTTATTTGCCAATTGTATGACAGGTAGAAGAGGAGAGACTTCATCTCCCCTTGATAGTGAAATTGAAAGAACCTTCCTTAGGCGAATGAGGGAAGCAAGAGGCAAGGGCATAATTAGAGAGGAACTAGTGGAGGAAAATCTAGAAACCACCATGGAAGAAGAAGCACATAACCACATTGAAGAGGAGGCTGGCAATCATACTGGGCAAGAAAGGAGAGTCTTAGGCTCCTACATCAACCCAAACCCAGAAAATTGTAGCAGCAGCATCCTGAAGCCAACAATTCATGCCAATTATGTGATACTATAATTAGGACATGTGATACTGTAAAGTCTAATGGGGTATACCCAGACATCTACAAACTACTTTTGTTCCCTTTCTCACTTAGAGATGAGGCAGCAAAGTGGTTGGAATCATTCCCCAAGGATAGCCTAACTACATGGGAGGAGGTCGTGAATAGATTGCTTCCAAGATTTTACGCTCCACAAAGAATCAACAGGCTGAGAGCTGAGGTGCAAACCTTCAGACAACAAGATGCAGAAACACTCTATGAGGTATGGGAGAGATTCAAAGATCTGACAAGAAGATGCCCACCCAAAATGTTCAATGAGTGGGTACAACTACATATCTTTTATGAGGGGCTATCCTATGAAGCAAAGAAGGCTGTGGATCATTCTTCAGGAGGCTCACTCAACAAGAAGAAAACCATTGAAGAAGCCAAAGATGTCATTGAAACTGTAGCTGAAAATGAGTATTTCTATGCTTCAGAAAGGACTCAGAAGAAAGGAGTGTTGGAACACAACTCTGTAGATGCTTTGTTAGCTCAGAACAAGGCAATTGTAGCACAAATAGCAGCCTTAACCAAGAGGATAGAGGCCAATCAAGCCTCAGTCATCAAGACCAAACTCCTCAATAAGAAGGAAATGCACCAGAATCTGAAGGTGACTGGGAACAAGCTAATTATGTGAACAATTCATCCAGACCACCATATGACCCACACTCTAAGATATATAACCCAAGTTGGAAGAACCACCCAAATTTTGGGTGGAGAAATCAACAAAACCACAACCAGGACAACAACAAGCCTTATTCATCAAATCAGCATTCCAACCACAACCCCAACCATCAAACAGGGAACCATAGACCCTACCATAACTCACAAAACACATCATACCATAGCAACCAACCCATACACAACAACCTCAATCAAGATGCACCATCTTCAACTATGCAACCATGTGAAATCAAAAGCAACTTCGAGAGGATGGAGGCTGCAATAGCACAATTGCCATCACAGATTGCAGGGGCAGTCTCCACCCTCATGGATAGACAAGCACAAACTGAAAGAAGGCTAGACGCTAATCAAGAGGAATACAGGTCAAATCTGAAAAATCAAGGCGCAGTAATCTCAAAGTTGGAAGCACAAATGGGGATTTTATCCAAGCAAATCCCACTTTCCACACACATATTTCCTAGTGATACCATGGCTAACCCAAGAGGGGAATGCAAGGCCATTACACTAAGAATTGGGAAGGTTGTGGAAGAAGGAATCCCAAGCAAAGACAACCAAGAAGAAGTTGCAGAAAAGCATGGGAATAAGGATGAAGAAGAGATCCCTGCTCCACCTCAACCAAAACCAGTCTTGAAGCCTTATGTGCCAAAAGCACCATACCCACAAAGACTGGAAAAAGTTGGGAAGGATAGCGAATTCTCTAAGTTCCTAGAGATCTTCAAGAAGCTCCAAATCAACATACCATTTGCTGAGGCATTAGAACATATGCCACTCTATGCCAAATTTTTTAAGGAGCTTAAACAAGAAAGAGGAAATGGGAGGCAAAAGAGACCATAGTATTAACTGAGGAGTGCAGCGCCATCATACAGAAAAAGCTACCCCAAAGTTGAAAGACCAGGGAGTTTTCAAATCCCCTACATCATAGGGGATATCACCCTTGAGAAAGCTTTGTGTGACTTGGGAGCTAGCATAAATCTCATGTCCCTAACCATGATGAGATGAATGAAGATTGTGGAAGCCAAGCCTACAAGAATGGTACTCCAATTGGCTGACAGAACATTTAAGTTTCCACATGGGGTGGTGAAAGACTTGCTAGTGAAAGTAGGAGAATTCATTTTTCCTGTTGATTTTGTTGTGCTAGACATGGAAGAAAAGGCCAACACGTCAATTATCCTAGGATGACCATTTCTAGCTACTGCTGGAGCCATCATTTATGTGCAGAAAGGGGAACTAGTCTTGAGATCGCATGAAGAGAAAATGGTCTTCAATGTCTTTAGAGCAATGAGTTATCCCAAGGAATCTATAGGAGAATGCATGCTGGTAGACACCATGGAACATATAGTTCAAGAAGTCTTGGAAAAAGAACAACGTGGAGGAACTAGTGAGCTGGAACAAGCATCAGATGGAGAACCACCACAAGCAACCATGAGAAACTCAATCATGCCAACCACCACAGACAACAAAGATGCAGAGTCACCAAAACTAGAGCTGAAAACCTTACCACCCAGCTTGAAATATGCATATTTGGGTGCCAACAACACTCACCCAGTGATCATAAATTCAATTCTGAGTAAGGAACAAGAAGAGGAGCTTATCCAAGTGCTGAGACAACACAAGGATTCCATAGGTTGGACACTTGCAGATTTAAAAGGGATCAGTCCTTCAATGTGTATGCATAAAATCCTGCTTGAAGAAGATGCCAAACCTTCAAGGCAACAACAAAGGAGGCTGAACCTAACTATGAATGAAGTAGTTCAGAAAGAAGTGTTGAAATTGTGGCAAGCAGGGGTGATCTACCCTATCTCAGACAGCCCTTGGGTAAGCCCGGTGTAAGTAGTTCCTAAGAAGGGAGGGATCACTGTTGTGGCAAATGAGAAGAATGAATTGATACCCACAAAGACAGTGACCGGAAGGCGTATGTGCATTGACTAAAAAGGTGTCAAGAAATTAACCTGGTTTTAAACTGGGAGAAGTACCATTTTATGGTGACTGAAGGGGTGGTTCTTGGTCACAAGATTTCAAAAGATTGCATAGAAGTGGACAAGGCAAAAGTGGAAGTAATTGAAAAATTACCTCCACCTTGCAATGTCAAAGAAGTCAGAATTTTTTTGGGACACGCTGGGTTCTATAGGAGGTTTATCAAAGACTTTTCAAAGATTGCAAAACCCCTTAGCAACCTACTTGTCTCAAATACTCCCTTTGTTTTTGATAGAGAGTGCATGGTAGCTTTTGATGAACTTAAGAAGAAACTTTCCTCTGTACCTATTATAGCACCACCAAACTGGGATCTTTCCTTTGAACTAATGTGTGATGCATCTGATTTTCCTATTGGTGCTGTTCTAGGACAGAGGAAAGACAAGCTAGTACATGTTATTTATTATGCTAGCAAGGTCCTTAATGAGAATCAAAGGAACTATACCACCACGGAAAAAGAACTTTTAGCCATAGTTTTTGCTTTTGATAAGTTTAGATCATATCTCATTGGCTCAAAAGTAATTGTGTTCACTGATCATGCAACACTCAAATACTTGCTTACCAAACAAGAATCTAAGCCCAGACTAATAAGATAGATTCTACTGCTCTAAGAATTTGATATTGAGATTAAAGATAGGAGTGGAGCAGAAAACAAGGTAGCTAACCACCTCTCAAGGATCCCACAAGAAGAAGAAATGTAGCAAGTAGCAGTAAATGAAAGCTTTCCTGATGAACAATTGATGATGATTCGAGTAGCCCCTTGGTTTGCAGACATAGCTAACTTCAAGACTATTGGGGAACTACCAACTAACATCAATAAGCACATGAGGAGGAAGCTAATTAAAGATGCCAAACACTACATCTGGGATAACCCCTATTTGTTCAAAAAGTGTGCTGATGGAATCCTAAGAAGGTGTATATCTTGTGAAGAAGGGCAGGAAGTGTTATGGCAGTGCCCTGGATCCGTATATGGAGGTCACTTCAGTGGAGAAAGAACAGCAACAAAAGTGCTTCAATCAAGATTTTACTGGCCAACAATGTTTAAGGATGCCAAGGAAATGGTGTCAAGGTGTGATGAATGCCAAAGAGCTGGTAATCTAACCAAGAGAGATGAGATGCCACAACAATTCATACTAGAGCTGGAGCTATTTGATGTATGGGGGATTGACTTCATGGGACCCTTCCCAACCTCCTACTCAAATAGCTACATATTGGTGACTGTTGATTATGTCTCAAGGTGGGTAGAAGCTATAGCCACTGCAAAAAATGACAATAAAGTTGTGATAGCTTCTTGAGAACGAACATCTTCAGCAGATTTGGAGTTCCCAGAGCTCTCATTAGTGATGGAGGGACACACTTCTGCAACAAACAACTTGAGACACTCCTTCTCAGATATGGAGTCAAACACAAAGTGGCAACTCCATACCACCTACAGACCAATGGGCAAGCTGAAATTTCCAACAGAGAGTTAAAACGAATCCTTGAAAAAACTGTTGGGAGCTCAAGAAAGGATTGGTCTAAGAAGCTGAATGATGCACTATGGGCCTATAGAACAGCCTATAAGACTCCCATTGGATGTCTCCATACCAACTAGTATATGGCAAGGCTTGTCACTTACCAGTTAAACTTGAGCATAGAGCATTTTGGGCTCTAAAAATGTTAAACTATGATGAGCAAGCTGCTGGAGAAAAGAGATTAATGCAACTCAATGAGCTGGAGGAGTTTAGAAATCAAGCATATGAGAATGCAAAAATCTACAAAGAAAACACAAAAAGGTGGCATGACCAAAAGATAGCAAGAAGGGAGTTCACTAAAGGACAGAAGGTGTTACTCTACAACTCAAGACTCAAGTTCTTCCTTGGGAAAGTTAAGTCTCGATGGTCAGGACCTTTCACCATACTCAAGGTGTTTCCCTATGGACATGTAGAGCTAATGGAGGACAAAACTCACAGAACTTTTACTGTCAACGGCCATAGACTCAAACACTACTTGGGAGGCTCCTTAGAGGAGCAGAGAGTGAGCTACAAGCTCAGCTAAAGATGAAGGGATATCAAGCTAATGACAATAAAGAAGAGCTAGTTGGGAGGCACCCTAACAACTTTATCCTTTTTGATTTATTGCTTTTCTTATAAATAGTTTAAATTCTATTGCTAGTTATACTTTCAGTCTCACATTGATGTTACATTATCAAATTAGGATTAGTTTACAATTGTAGTAACATAAATGACACTAGTAACATATTTATTATGAGAATAAGACATGTATAATGAGGCCTTAGCATTGCTAAAGTCATCAAAGAGTGCTAGTGCTAAGCTGCACCAGTAAACTGTGAACTCGGTTAAACCGATTTTCTGTTTTTAACTAAAACTGACCAGGTAACCTTATAATATCATTTGAGAAGCTTCTAATACTAATATAATGATAATATCATCCTATTATCTCTCTTCTCTCATAAATTGAGTCCAGTTTGTCAAACTGAGACTATTTACAAAAAACCGAATCAAAACTCCTAACTGATACGGTTCAAAAACTAGGTTCTTCGTGACCGCATTATCGAGCTTGCCTCGGAAAAGGTTCTAACTTAAAGATAACATAATGACAATGAGGATTGAGATACTTGATGATATATCAAAGGTTTTCCCCTTACTAATCTTCTGGAGTTTTCCGTACTTTCAGAAAAGATCTCGCGTACTCAAAAATCGGGGTTGTTACATGGCACGCCTAATCCATCAACTACTATGGGTGTGCCACTTATGCAAAGGGGCATGGCATGCCAATCCACCATTCCATGAAAAACCCCCACTATGGCGTGCCACTTGGTATCGAAGGCGTGAAACGCCAGCTGCAAGAAGTCACTTGGGCGTGCCACTTGAGAACCCAGGCGTGGCACGCCAAGCTTGAAGAGTTCACAAATCCATGGGCATGCCACTTGAACAGCACGGCGTGGCACGCTGGTACAATAATACAAAGAAGCGGCTGAAGGCAATTGAAGACTGGACGTGCCACTTGAAGTCAAAGGCGTGGCACGCTAATCCCTCAACCTCACTTAGGCGTGCCACTTGAGCAACCAGGCATGGCACACCAATGCACAAAGAGAACAAAAGCAAGGACTGGGCGTGCCACTTGGTATCGAAGGTGTGGCACGCCAACCCAAGCATGTCACTATGGCGTGCCACTTGAAGGCTGAGGCGTGGCACGCCAACTACTGGAACCAATACAAGATCATGGGCGTGGCACACTGGTATAAGTATCCAGAGAGGATGAAGGAGGGCAATTACATGGGGCGTGCGACTTGGTATCGACGGCGTGGCACGCTACTCACTATTCTCCACTTAAGCATGCCACTTGAACCCCAAGCGTAGCATGCCAGTGCCATTCAGAGAGCGAAGAAGCATTGGGGTGTGGCACTTGAGTTCGTGGCGTGGCACGCCAAACAGAAGAACCACTCACTCACAAAGGGGCGTGGCACGCCAGCCCTGGGTGTGCCACGCTAGTGCAACTTTCCAGAGAAGCCTAGCCAAGCATAGAGCAAGAGCGTGGTACGCCAGACTCTGGGTGTGCCACGCTAGTGCAACTTTCCAGAGAAGCTTAGCCAAGCATAGAGCAAGAGCGTGGCACGCCAGACTCTGGGCGTGCCACGATAGTTCAAGTTTCCAGAGGACAAGGGGAAAGGAAAAAGGCTATGGTGTGCCACTTGAGCTCGAAGGCATGGCACGCCAAGGTTGTTAGAGAGACGAGCGTGCCACTTGAAGGGCTGGGCGTGGCACGCCAAGCTAAAATTAAAAGGGCACGTGACACGCCACTAGAACGCCAATCACATGCCAGCTGGGAGGTCACACTTATTGAGCTTCTTTTCCCTCCAAAATGTAATTTTCCTTTTTTCACTTTTGTAATTTTTTTATTTTACTAGAAGTAGTATAAATACCCCCAAGGAGTACTGAAAGGGGGTTAAGCAGTTAGATTTAGATCCACTTTTACACTTAACTTTTGAGTACTTTTTGAGCTATGAGTAGCTAACTTCATTCTCATTGAGAGAGGGAGCTCTGTTGTACTTCATGGAGTGATAATAGTAAAATTATTCTTCTCTTCATCTTCTCTTTGATTTGCTAGAAGGAATTTCGTTCTTAATGCTTAGTGTTCAATTATCTTGGAAAAGAGATTGAATACAATTGGGTTTCATGGGAACCTTGTGAAAGGAAACATGAAACCATGCTTAAAATCCCTTCTCACACTTGAGTAGAATATGGGTTTTGGTGTTAGGATTTGTGACATATAATCCTCCCTCTACTTGGACCTATAATGGTATGTGGTATAATCCGGGACCAAGCATATCTCTCTTCATGAGCAATTAGACCAAGAAATTGGCTATTGATCAAGATCTGAGAGATTGAGTCACCAAGAGATTAGTGCTCAATCAATCATGATTGCCAAGAGGTCACTGAGTTGCATGATTGAAGAGGATATAAGCTAGATTTGATCCAAAGTGACAACATCTCCCAATCTCAATAAATTTCCCCATTCTCATCTATCCCTTTCTTTATAGCTTAATTTTACATTCAGTAATTCCCTATTCCCATTTACATTCAAGTCATTTATGATTCTGCACATTACATTCTGCCAATTATATTTCTGCACTTTATTGCTTTTCTTTATATTCTAGTCATTTACATTTATGTCATTTACAATTCTGCACTTCACAATCTTATTGGTCCGCTTGACTAATTCATCAATTAATTAAAACTGCTCGAATTTGCCAATCTCTGTGGATACGATCCCATTCCACTGTGGGTTATTACTTGACGATAATTTTGGTGCGCTTGCCAAAGGAACTAATTAACCAATTTTTATATGTGGGTAGTGAAATCCGGTCATCACCTACCAATTTGAAAAAAAAAAATTCTGGTTCTCTTGCTTGAAGAATTTATTTTAGAACATGGTTTTTGAGCTAAGGACACAACCATGTGAGTTTTGAGCCCAATTGTGTGGTTACATCTTATAACCACTTATCTTCATTCTTGTGTGCATTATTCTTTTTCTATGATTGTAATCTTTGATTTGTTTGATTCTTTATGTCCATTATTCCATGTATGAATGCATTTATATGATTGAGGCCATCATTTCATTTAGCTCATTTACCCAAATAGCCTACCTTTCATCAACCATTGTTAGCCAAATTTGACCCTATTTAGTCCCTTTTATTCTTAATGTTAGCACATCACTACCCCCTAAGTGAAAAACAATAAATATCCCTTAATTTAGATTTTTGATTAGCTTAGGCTAGTGAGGGTATGTATCATTTGGGTAAGGGAAACTTGGGACATTGGTTGAGGTAAAAGTGTAATTTTTATTTTTGTTAAAAATATTGGGAATTGGGTACATATTCATGCACTATATGTAAAACCATATGCACTGATACGTTAGTATATACTTTAGAAAAAAAATGATAAAGAAAAAAGAAAAAGAACATATATATATATAAAGGGAGAAAAAGAAATAAAAATAAAAAGGGGACAAAAATGCCGCAAAGTAAAGTCAATAAAAATCAATGCATATGTGTGTTAATTAAAGAGAATGCATGAGTATGTGAAAAAAAGTGGGAATCATGGGTAGCTAGGCATTGTATTAGAATTGTATAGGTTGTTATATGTGTTAAGTGAGAGCTTAGGCTAATCAAAGATCCAAATCTCAAGCTCACTTGACCATATGCATCCTACCTTGACCCTAGCCCCATTACAACCTATGAATAAGTCCTCATGATGAATGTATGCATGCATTGAATAATTGTTGATTGTTAGAAGAAAAACAAATCTTGGAAAGCATGATTAGAGGAGAATTGAGTGAATCGACCCTATATACTAGAGCGACTAGAGCGGATACACTTCCGGTGAGGGTGCGATGCTCAATTCCTTGTTCTTGGCTTTCATGAGCTTTCTTCTTGCAAATCTATTTGAATTTCATTTTGATATTTGAATTAGTAGAATTCATGAATCATCATATGATCTTAGCCCTACTTGTTCATATATATGTTCTTGGGGATTGATTTACTTTTAATCAAGAAGGTAGAATCATTTTGCATTTAGTTACATTCATATAGATAGATGCATATAGTTTATTTGCATTGAATAAATGTTCATAACCCTTTTCTTGTCCTTCTTTATTCTTAGCATCAGGACATGCTTGGTTTAAGTGTGGGGAGATTTGATAAACACAGATTTTGTGGTTTATCTTGTGCTTAATTTGGGGGATTTTATCACCTTTTCTCACATTTATTCAATGAAATAGCATGGTTTTGCAATTATCCGTTGATTTGTGCTTAAATATGAAAACATGTTTTTTAGGCCTTAAAATAGCTAAATTTAATTCACTTTAATTCCATTCGATGCCTTGATATGTTTGTTAAGTGGTTTCAGGTTTAGAAGGCAAGTATTGGATGGAAGAAGTGAGGAGAGAAGCATGCAAAGTGGGAGAACTCATGAAAAAATGAAGGAACCGTAAAGCTGTCAAGCCTGACCTCTTCTCACTCAATCGACCATAACTTGAGCTACAGAGGTTCAAATGAGGCAGTTTTAGTTGCGTTGGAAAGCTAACATCCGGGGCTTTGAAATGATATTAAATTTTTTATATGTTGCTTCGCGTTTAGGGGCGCACACGCACCATGTACATGTGCATTCAGATGCTGCTCGTGGCCCACTAAAGATGAAATCGCTGGGGGCGATTTCTGAAGCACTTTGGAGGAAGGGCAGGAAGTATTATGGCAGTGCCATGGATCTGCATATGGAGGTCACTTTAGTGGAGAAAGGACAGCAGCAAAAGTGCTTCAATCCGGATTTTACTGGCCTACAATGTTTAAGGATGCCAAGAAAATGGTGTCAAGATGTGATGAATGCCAAAGAGCTGGTAATCAAACCAAGAGAAACGAGATGCCACAGCAATTCATACTAGAATTGGAGCTGTTTGATGTATTGGGGATTGATTTTATGGAACCCTTCCCAACCTCCTACTCAAATAGCTACATATTGGTGGCTGTTGATTATGTCTCAAGATGGGTAAAAGCCATAGCCACTGCAACAAATGACAACAAGGTTGTGATAAGCTTCTTAAGAAGGAACATTTTCAGTAGATTTGGAGTCCCTAGAGCTCTCTCATTAGTGATAGAGGGACACACTTCTGCAACAAATAACTCGAGGTACTCCTTCTCAGATATGGAGTGAAGCACAAAGTGGCAACTCCATAGCACCCATAGACAAACGGGCAAGCTGAAATTTCCAACAGAGAGCTAAAAAGAATCCTTGAAAAGACTGTTGGAAGCTCAAGAAAGGATTGGTCTAAGAAGCTGGATGATGCACTATGGGCCTACAGGACAGCCTATAAGACTCCCATTGGGATGTCTCCATACCAACTGGTATATGGCAAGGCTTGTCACTTGCCAGTTGAACTTGAACATAGAGCCTTTTGGGCTCTAAAGATGTAAAACTATGATGAGCAAGCTGCTGGAGGAAAGAGATTAATGCAACTCAATGAGCTGGAGGAGTTTAGGAATCAAGCATATGAGAATGCAAAAATCTACAAAGAGAACACGAAAAGGTGGCATGACCAAAAGATAGCAAAAAGGGAGTTCACTGAAGGACAGAAAGTGTTACTCTACAACTCAAGACTCAAGTTTTTCCCTGGAAAACTGAAATCTAGATGGTTAGGACCTTTCACCATACTCAAGGTGTTTTCCTATGGTCATGTGGAGCTCAAGGAGGACAAGACTCAGAGAACTTTTACTGTCAATGGCCATAGACTCAAACACTACTTGGGAAGCTCCTTAGAGGAGCAGGGAGAGAGCTACAAGCTCAGCTGAAAATGAAGGAATGTCAAGCTAATGACAATAAAGAAGCGCTAGTTGGGAGGCACCCCAACACTTTATCCTTTTTGATTTAGTTACTTTTCTTAGAAGTAATTTAAAAATTTGTTGCATTAGGTAGTTTACTTTTCAGTCTCTCATTTATCTTATATTGCCATATTAGGTAGTTTACAATTACAGATTCAAACGTTGATTTTAGCTTTGGTAGCAAGATTTTCTTTACATTTTTTCTATTCCGAAATTACAACTTGATGAAGGCATTGATCATAATGAGTGAATGGGCTGAAGACTAGCTAAAATGCTAAGTTTGGTGTGGCCTCTCACCCACTTAATCTAGGCTTACAGACAATTTATATCTTGATTTGAAGAGTAAGCCCAAGGATTAAGTTTGGTGTGGCCACCACCAAGAATCATCTAGCAGCCCAAGTCACCCAATTTGAAAGCACTTAATGCTTTGGGTAAAAACATGAATGTGGTTTAATGAGTTCAGAGGAATTGGAATCAAAATGAAATGAAAAGAATGATGTTACTCCACTCCTATGAACACATTAAATACACAATGATAAAACCAATTTATTGAGATGCCAAAGAATTAAGTTTGGTGTCCCAAGGGACACCCATCAGTTGCAATCCAATTCACTTTATGATTCTGCACTTTACTTTCTTCCATTTATATTACTGCACTTTATTGCTTTTCTTTATATCCTAGTCATTTACATTTATATCATTTACAATTCTGCACTCTACAATCCTATTGATCCGTTTGACTAATTCATCAATCGATTAAAACTGCTCAAATTTGCCAATCTTTGTGGATACGATCCCACTCCACTGTGGGTTATTACTTGACGATATTTTTGGTGTGCTTGCCAAAGGACTAATTCACCAATTTTGAATGGGGTGTGAATTCCGGTCATCAAGGGGTTAGGTTTCGTGTATTAAGGTTGGATTTTGGGAGGGAAAGGATTTTGAATTTGGAGGTACGTGGGGGTTTTGGGGAAGAGTGGATAGATGTGAGTGGTGAAGAGTATTTAGGGAAGAGGGGTGGAGGTGATTGGTGAAGGGTATTTGGGGAAGAGTGTTATGAAAGGGTGTGAAAAGGAGAGAAGAAGAGGTGGGGTAGGTGGGGATCCTGTGGGGTCCACAGATCCTGAGGGGTCAAGGACTTAGCATCCCTGCTCCATTTAGGCGTGCAAAATGCCTTTAGAATTCACTTCTGGCATTAAACGCCAGGTTGCTGCTTGTTTCTGGCATTTAACACCAGCTTTTCTCCCATTTCTTGCGTTAAACGCCAAGTAGATGCTCTGTTATGGCGTTAAAAGCTAGTTTGGTGCTTGTTTCTGGCGTTTAACGCCAGCTTGATACTTCTTTCTGGCGTTAAATGCCAGTCTGCTGCTTCTTACTGGTGTTTAAATGCCAGTAAGCTCTTCCTCCAAGGTGAGCTGTTTTTAATGTTGTTTTTCATTCTGTTTTTTATTTTTCAGTTGTTTTTGTGACTTCACATGATCATCAACCTAATGAAAACATAAAATAACAATAGAAAATAAATATATATAATTAAATAACACTGGGTTGCCTCCCAACAAGTGCTTCTTTAATGTCAATAGCTTGACAGTGAGCTCTCATGGAGCCTCACAGATAATCAGAGCAATGTTGGGGCCTCTCAACACCAAACTTAGAGTTTGGTTGTGGCCTCTCAATACCAAACTTAGAGTTTGAATGTGGGGGATTTGTTTGACTCTGTATTGAGAGAAGTTTTTCATTCTTCCTCTCCATGGTTACAGAAGGAGAACCTTGAGTTCTGAATACAAGGTAGTCCTCATTCAACTGAAGGACCAACTCTCCTCTGTCAACATCAATCACAGCTTTTGCTATGGCTAAGAAGGGTCTGCCAAGGATGATGGATTCATCCTCATCCTTCCCAGTGTCTAGGATTATGAAATCAGCAGGGATGTAAAGGCCATCAACCTTCACTAGCACGTCCTCTACTAGTCCGTAAGCCTGTTTCATTGATTTGTCTGCCATCTCTAGTGAGATTTTTGCAGCTTGTACCTCAAAAATTCCCAATTTCTCCATTACAGAGAGTGGCATGAGGTTTATCCCTGACCCCAGGTTACACAGAGCGTTCTCAAAGGTCCTGGTGCCTATGGTACAAGGTATGAAGAATTTTCCGGGATCCGGTTTCTTCTGAGGTAATGTCTGCCTTATTAATGCATTTAGTTCATTGGTGAACAAGGGGGGTTCATCCTCCCAAGTCTCATTTCCAAATAAATTGGCATTTGATGTGCGGAAAACGATCCAACACGAAACTAACCGGCAAGTGCACCGGTTCGCATCAAGTAATAATAACTCACGGGAGTGAGGTCGATCCCACAGGGATTGAAGGATTGAGCAATTTTAGTTTAGTGGTTGATTTAGTCAAGCGAATCAAGATTTGGTTGAGAGATTTGTGATTTGCAGAATTTAAATTGCATGGAAAATAAAGGGAATGGGTAATTTGCATGAAATTAAAGAGAACTGAAATTTAAAGTGCTAAATCTTAAAGGGCAAGAAATTAAATGACAGAAACTTAGAACGCAAGAAATGTAAATTACAGAATCTTAAAGTGCAAGAAATGTAAATGGCTTGAACTGTAAAGGGAATTGAGAATTGGATTTGCAGAAATTAAACAAGGAAGAGTAAAATTCAACACACAGAAGAGTAGAAGATGCCTTGGGTTGAATCGGATCTAAATCAGAAATATAAAAGAGCTTGAAAAGCAGTAAACAGAGAAATTGAGAATGGGAATCCAGATCTCAGGACTCAAGAGACTAGATAACCAAGTCTAGATCTCAATGCCTTCCTAGATCCAACAAGAGCAATTGCAAAGGAAATGTAAATTGCAGAGAAAGTAGAAGAAGAAGCAATTAACAGAAACTGAAATTCAATTGTGCAGTAAGTAAACAGAGAGATCTCAGGATGAGATTGAAACAGAATTCCTTCAATTCTCCAACCCAAGATCAAAGCAAATGTAATTGAAACTGAAAGCAAGAAAACTAAGAGGAAGGGAATTCAATTATCCTTCCCCGAGACTTAGAAACTCAAAATTACTCAACACCAAAAGCTCTCCGAAAACTACCTACGAAAACTAAAGGAAAGCTTTCCTAAAAAACTTAAATCCTAAGCTATTTATATTCACTTTCTTCAAATGGTCTTCAAGCTTTGAATTGGGCCTTTGCTCTTGATGGAATTGGGTTGATAGAGGCCTTGGTTGATTGCTCTTGGAGTTGGAGAGAGAACCGAAGTGAACCGGGTTGGGAATTATAAAAGCTTCAGTAAAAGTTTGAGTAAAAGTTTGAGGCAAACTTTTACTCAAACTTTTTACACCAGCTGCCCCATTCTTGCTGCTACCAACGTTTTAGCTAAAGTTTGGGGTCAAACTTTTGCTCAAACGTTGGCCCCCTTATGCACACTCATGGCGCCAACGTTTGCCAAAAAGTTTGAGGCAAACGTTGGCGCAAACTTTTTCTCTCCAGGGTGTGTTGCTGATGGCGCCAACGTTTGCCAAAAAGTTTGAGGCAAACGTTGGCGCAAACTTTTGTCCTCCAGAGTATTGATTTGTGATGCCAACGTTTGCCAAAATGTTTGAGGCAAACGTTGGCTCAAGCTTTTCTCCCAAAAGTTTGAGCTAAAGTTTGAGGCAAACTTTTGCTCAAGCTTTTTGTTCCCTGGTGTGTTTTCACTTATTCCGAAAGTTTGAGCTAAAGTTTGAGCCAAACTTTTGCTCAAACTTTTTGTTCTCTCTTGCTCCTAGCTATTCCTTCTTGCTTCAACCTTTCTCCAAGCTTTCTTCACCTATCATCAATCAACCAAACACATCAAAGCTATGCTCAAAATCATGAGTTTGTCATTCTTTCATAATATGTGGAAATTATAGCATAAATCCTCATGAAATTGCATTAATTCATCTATGGTTGATTAAATCAAAGGAAACATGGAAATCTACCCAATTGGCTTGCTTGTGGCTCAAGAAAGTGCATAAATCAATTGAAAACAAATGAAAAAAGCTAGTGAAACTAGGCTAAGATGACTTGTCATCACAACACCAAACTTAAAGCTTGCTTGTCCCCAAGCAAGAAATGAATTATTGAGAAGAAAGAATGAAATGGAAGATGATGTTCATGCTAGCAGAGTATTATTGGTAGTTCATGGGGTTTTATGTGGATATGTAAACACTCACTTCTTATTGACTCTTAGGCCTAGAAAGTCTTCTTCAAGCATCAAGCAACACACTGCTATGACCTCTCATTATTCCTTTATCCTTGGCTATTATTTTGTTCATAAGCTTTATTTGAGTGTCATGTGTAACAAGTTCATTGATTTCTTTATACTTGACACATTATTCACTATAGACACTTGGCTCACATTCCTTCTTAAAACATTGATGCCCAGCACCTCTTTGGGTTACTAAATGCCTTGTAGTTAGGTTGCTCTTGATAGTGGACTTTCAGCTGATGATCCCGGGTTAGTTAACCCAAGTCACCAAGTGTTGATGCACTCCAAAGAGCTTAATAATCCAAGCAGATCCTAGTACAAAGAAACCACAGGCATATATTCTAAGGTTCAAGTTATTGGTGTCTAGCTTTGTTTCTTTTTGTTTTTCTTTTGTTCGTTGCCATTTTTGGCTTTTTCTTTTCTCTTTTTTTCGGTTTTCTTTTTAACCAAGGACTTTTATTTGATTGAGATTCATAGACAGTAGGCCACTTTCTACTTAAGAGGAGACACCCTAGTTCTCTTATTCATTAAAAGTGAGCTATCATACAATCACACATTCATACCACCACTTACTTTTATTGTACTTCTATCTAACAAAGAACTATCTCACTCTATATTCCAAATATTTCTTTTATTGAATTAAAGATGCAGGGGACAAAGCATGCTTTTTGTTCAGTGAAAGTAAACACGCAAGCACACACATAGACTAGCTTACTTATTTTAAGAGAAACAAACATAATGCAAAGACTACTAAACTAACAGTTACTGTTAAGATGGGCATATTCACACTTCCAATTTAAAGCAATTCAATGCTGATGGAGTTAAGTGACAATACAACATCTTGGTGGCTTCTTCTTCTTTTCTCTCAGCTAATGGTGTGTAGTCCTCCCAAGAGAGTAATTGAATTCCTGCAGTGTTAATGGAAGTTGCTTGTTTCTCAAGCCCTTAGGTGACTGATTAGTGTGTAAGACTTTCTTGTAAGCGTTTGAACTTACATTGGTGTGTGAACACCAAACTTAATCCCTTGTCATGGTTCTTATGCATTAAAATATCCATATGTGAAAGCCTAAGTCTTTGCTAAAGGTAATAAAACTAAAAACTGGAAACAGACAATGATTAAATGATTTATCAGATTGCTTGGAGCTAGTAACCCTTTGTGCAGAAGGTGAGAATATGCTTTGAAATGAGATTTTGGTGGAACACCAAACTTAGAATCCTTTATTCTCCCTTAAATTGTTTTGGTATGAAACACCAAACTTAGCTCCTTGCAATACATACCAATCATTCAACCTTTTTATTGAAATAGCTATAAAACGAAAATTACCTCAGGTTGGGTTGCCTCCCAACAAGCGCTTCTTTATTGTCATTAGCTTGACATTCTTCAATTCTTTTCAAGAAGGTTGTAGGTTCTGAACCTCTTTTTCCTTATCCCATTGTCCCCCCAAGTACATCTTTGCTCTGTGACCGTTTGCTGTAAATTGACTCTTTGTTGCTTCATCTAGCAATTCAATACTCCCATAAGGAAAAACCTTTGTCACCAAGTACGGGCCAGTCCACTTAGACTTAAGTTTGCCAGGGAAGATCTTAAGCCTTGAGTTATACAGGAGCACTTGTTGTCCTGGCTTGAACTCCTTCTTTGTGATCTTCTTATCATGCCACCTCTTAGCTCTTTCCTTGTATATCTTAGCACTCTCATAGGCTTCTAGCCTGAATTCATCTAACTCATTTAGTTGTAACAACCTTTTCTCTCCTGCAGCTTGGGAATCAAGGTTGAGGAGTTTAGCGGCCCAAAAAGCTCTGTGTTCCAGCTCTACAGGGAGGTGACAGGATTTGTCATATAATAACTGAAAGGGTGACTTGCCAATAGGGGTTTTGTAGGCTGTCCTATATGCCCATAAGGCATCTTCTAACTTCCTAGCCCAATCCTTTCTCGTGCTTCCCACTGTTTTCTCTAGGATCTTCTTCAGTTCCCTATTTGCGAGTTCAGCCTGGCCAGTAGTCTGAGGGTGGTAAGGTGTGGCTACTTTATGGATTACTCCATATTTGTGGAGGAGTTTCTCCATCTGTTTGCTGCAAAAGTGACCACCACCATCACTAACCAGCCGCTTGGGCACTCCATATCTTGTGAAAATGTGCTTTTTAAGGAATCGGAGGAGAATCTGTGCATCACAGGTGGTTGTAGCTATGGCTTCCACCCACTTTGATACATACTCTACTGCGACCAGGATATATCTGAAAGAGTAGGAAGGAGGAAAAGGTCCCATGAAATCAATGCCCCATAAGTCAAACACCTCCACTTCCAGGATGAAGTTTTGAGGCATCTCATTTCTCTTTGTCAATCCTCCAGTTCTTTGACATTCATTGCATTGGTGAACAAACTCCCTGGCATCCTTGAAGATGGTTGGCCAATAAAACCCACTCTGTAATACCTTTGCAGCTGTTCTCTCTGGTCCAAAGTGTCCACCATATGCTGAGCCATGGCAATGCCATAGTATGTCCTTCATTTCACTTTCAGGGACACACCTCCTAATCATTCCATCAGAGCATCTCTTGAATAGAAAAGGTTCATCCCACAAGAACTTCCTTGCTTCATTGAGTAATTTCTTTATTTGTTGCTTGGAAAATTCTTGAGGTATCTTCCTTCCTACCTTGTAGTTTGCTATGTCAGCAAACCAAGGTGTTTGTTGAATTTGGAAAAGATGTTCATCAGGGAAGTTCTCATTTACTTGATGTGGTTTGTCTTGCTTAGCTTCTTGTGGCACTCTTGATAGATGATCTGCTACTTGATTTTCACTTCCCTTCCTATCCCTCACTTCAATATCAAATTCTTATAGCAGCAACACCCACCTAATAAGCCTTGGTTTTGAATCCTGTTTAGACATTAAATACTTGAGAGCATAATGGTCAGTGTATACTATAACTTTTGAACCGATCAAGTATTGTCTAAACTTATCAAATGCATATACAATTGCTAAAAGTTCTTTTTCAGTGGTGGTATAATTTTTCTGTGTTTCATTCAACACTTTTCTAGCATAATATATGACATGATGTAATTTGTCCTTCTTTTGCCCCAGTACAGCACCGATAGCAAGGTTGCTTGCATCACACATAAGTTCAAAAGGTAAATTCCAATCAGGGGGTGTGATGATTGGTGCTGTAATGAGCTTTCTCTTGAGAGTTTCAAAGGCATGTCTACAGTTATCATCAAAAATGAAGGGAACATCATTCATTAGTAAATTGCTCAATGGTTTTGCTATTTTTGAAAAGTCCTTGATGAACCTTCTGTAGAAGCCAGCATGCCCAAGAAAACTTCTTACTGCTTTCACATTAACAGGTATAGGGAGTTTTACAATAACTTCTATTTTAGCTTTATCAACTTCTATACCTCTACATGACACTTTATGCCCAAGAATTATTCCTTCCGGAACCATGAAATGGCATTTTTCCCAATTCAACACCAGATTAGTTTCTTGGCATCTTTTCAAAACAAGAGTTAAGTTATGCAAGCAGGTGTTAAATGAATTGCCAAAAACAGAAAAATCATCCATGAAGACTTCTAAAAATGTTTCCACCATATCAGAAAAAATAGAAAGCATACACCTTTGAAAAGTGGCTGGGGCGTTGCACAGCCTAAAGGGCATCCTTCTATGGGCAAAAACTCCAAATGGGCATGTGAAGGAGGTCTTCTCTTGATCCTTGGGGTCCACCACTATTTGATTGTAACAAGAATACCCATCCAGGAAGCAATAAAAAGCATGGCCTGCTAGTCATTCCAACATTTGATCGATGAATGGCAAAGGAAGGATCTTTTCTTGTTGCATCATTCAATCTCCTGTAGTCTATGCACATTCTCCACCCAGTCACTGTCCTAGTGGGGATCAACTCATTCTTTTCATTGGTGATGACTGTCATTCCTCCCTTTTTTGGCACAACTTGAACCGGACTCACCCAAGAGCTGTCTGAGATTGGGAAAATTATCCCTGCATTCCATAGCTTCATCACTTCTTTTTGAATCACCTCTTTCATGGTTGGGTTGAGTCTTCTTTGAGGTTGAACCACAGGTTTTGATTCTTCCTCCAATAAAATTTTATGAATGCAAATAGCAGGGCTGATGCCTTTGATGTCCTCAATTGTCCACCCCAAGGCTATTTTGTGAGTTTTTAATACTTCAATCAACCTTGCTTCCTCATCCATGTTCAAAGAGGAATTTATAATCACTGGTAATGCCTCTGCTTCCCCAAGAAACACGTATTTGAGGTGAGGAGGGAGAGGTTTCAACTCCTGTTTTGGTTTATCCTCTTTCTTGTCTTCAATGAGTATTTCTATCACTTCCTCTCTTTGTTCTTTCTGATGCTCCAAATAGTCGTCTTCAAACATTTCTTCTACCAGCCCTTCTATCATATTCACATTCATGTAGTTTTCTTGCTCTGAGGGGTGTTGCATTGATTTGAAGACATTGATTACCATTTGTTCATTATGCACCCTGAAGGTCATTTCTCCCTTCTCCACATCAATAGTGGTTCTTGCTGTGGCTAGAAATGGTCTCCCCAAAATGATTGAGCTGCTTCCTTCCCCTTCTGTGTCTAAGATTACGAAGTCTGCGGGGAAGATAAACTTTCCAACCTTCACTAGTAAATTCTCCACAATACCATTGGGTGTCTTGATTGATCTATCGGCCATGACTAGTGACATCCTGGTGGGTTTAATTTCTTCTATGGCAAGCTTTCTCATCAATGATAGAGGCATCAAGTTGATGCTGGCACCTAGATCACACAGGGCATTTTCCAATGTTATATTGCCTATGGTGCATGAGACTATAAAACTCCCTCGATCTTTGAGCTTTGGTGGGATACCCATCTGGATCACAGCGCTACATTCTTCAGTGAGCATGATAGTTTCCTTTTCTTGCCAACTTCTCTTCTTGTTGATTAGCTCCTTCATGAACTTGGCATATAGGGGCATCTGCTCCAGTGCCTCAGCCAAGGGAATATTTATCTCCAACTTCTTGAAAGTCTCAAGGAACTTGTGAAATTGTTGGTCCTTTGCCTCCTTGTTGAATCTCTAGGGATATGACAGTGGAGGTACAAAGGTCTTCTCTGCTTGTTGCTTTTGATTCTTTGTTGGCTCTTCAATTGCTTCATTCCCCTTTTTTGGAATTTTTTATTGTTCCTCATTTTCTTGAGTTTTCTTTGAAGCTTGCTCGCTTGCCATTGCATCATCATCATTGGCTTCCTCTGTGTGTGTTGGCTGTTCCTCTTCTAGTGGTCTTTTGCTGCTCTTCAATGTTCTCCCACTCCTTAATTGTATTGCCTTGCATTCTTCCTTAGGATTTGGGATTGTGTCACTCGGCAGTGAGCTTGAAGGTCTCTCAATAGAAATCTTTTTGGAGATTTGCCCAATTTGCCTCTCTAGGCTCTTCATGGAGGCTTCATGGTTCTTGGTTGTCATTTCCTGGTGTTTCAACATTTTGTCTATCAAGGTCTCCAGGTTAGTGAGTCTTTGAGATTCAGGTGATGCTTGTGGTGGGTTGTGAGATGTGGATGGTGGATGGTAGGCATTTTGGTTGGTGGGTTGGTTATTAGATTGGTACTGGATGGGGTTGGGGTAGTTGTTTTGAGGTTTTCTGTAGGGGTTCTGGTTATTTTGCTGCTGGTTGTGGTTTTGGTTGTTTCTTGAAGTGTTTTGGTTTGAGTTCCTCTGCCATGGTTGTTGGTTTTGGGTGTGATTATCTCCCCATCTGAGGTTTGGGTGGTTCTTCCAGGATGGATTGTATGTATCACCATACACTTCATTTGGTCCTTGGTTGTGCATATACTGTACTTGCTCTTGTTGTTGTTCTTCTTGAGTTTCTTCATTTTGCCCCCATGTGGATGATGGTTGGCTTGTGTTAACTGCTGCAACTTGGAGGCTATCAATCCTCTTGGCCATTTGCTCAAATTGTTGTTGATTTGCTGCTGCATCATCTTGTTTTGAGCCAAGATTAAGTCCACCCCTTCTAGCTCCATTACTCCTCTCCTTTGTGATGGTTGGCGATTTCTTTGATGAGCAAAGAAATATTGATTGTTGGCTACCATGTCAATAAGATTTTGAGCTTCTTCTACTGTTTTCATCAGTTGCAATGATCCTCCAGCTGAGTGGTCAAGTGATTCTTGAGCCTTTAGAGTGAGTCCTTCATAGAAGTTCTGTAGCTTGTCCCACTCAGTGAACATTTCTGGTGGACATTTCCTCAGCAGAGCCTTGTATCTCTCCCATGCTTCATACAGATTTTCAGCATCCAATTGCGTGAATGTTTGCACCTCAGTCTTCAGCCTGATGACTCTTTGAGGTGGATAGAATTTGGCTAGAAATTTAGTCACCAAGTCATCCCAGCTAGTGATGCTTCCTTGAGGAAAGTTTCAAGCCATTGTGCAGCCTTGTCCCTTAATGAGAACGGGAACAGCAGAAGCTTGTAAGTTTCAGGATTCACGCCATTGGACTTGACAGTGTCACAAATCCTTAAGAAGGTAGATAGATGCTGATTTGGATCCTCCAATGGTCCTCCCCCAAACGAGCAGTTGTTTTGGACCAATGTAATGAGTTGTGGCTTCAATTCAAAGTTATTTGCATTGACATTAGGAGTGAGAATGCTGTTTCCACAATGTCTAGCATTTGCAAAGGTATAGGAGGCCAATACTCTCCTCTGCTGTGGGTTATTGTTAACCCCTCCTCCTGGATTAGATGGATCTCCTTCCATCTCGTGATATTCTTCCTCAGATTCTTCCTCTCCAACAATATTTTTCCCTCTTTCAGCTCTTCTCAACCTTCTAAGAGTTTTCTGGTCAGTTTCAGATAAAACAGGAATGGATCTCCCTGTACCTGACAAACAAACAAAACAAAAGAAACACCACCAGTAACTCTTCAGTCTATTGCTAGAACGAAGTTTAGTTTAAGCAAAATTTCAAACAGTTAGCGTGTTAGTCAAAGATTAGAGAAACAGAAAATAAAAATGCTAGATCTAGATCACCACCTCACTTAATCATTGTCAATCTAATCAATCCCCGGCAACGGCGCCAAAAACTTCATGTGCGGAAAACGATCCAACACGAAACTAACCGACAAGTGCACCGGGTCGCATCAAGTAATAATAACTCACGGGAGTGAGGTCGATCCCACAGGGATTGAAGGATTGAGCAATTTTAGTTTAGTGGTTGATTTAGTCAAGCGAATCAAGATTTGGTTGAGAGATTTGTGATTTGTAGAATTTAAATTGCATGGAAAATAAAGGGAATGGGTAATTTGCATGAAATTAAAGAGAACTGAAATTTAAAGTGCTAAATCTTAAAGGGCAAGAAATTATACGGCAGAAACTTAGAACGTAAGAAATGTAAATTGCAGAATCTTAAAGTGCAAGAAATGTAAATGGCTTGAATTGTAAAGGAAATTGGGAATTGGATTTGCAGAAATTAAACAAGGAAGAGTAAAATTCAACACACAGAAGAGTAGAAGATGCCTTGGGTTGAATCGGATCTAAAACAGAAATATAAAAGAGCTTGAAAAGCAGTAAACAGAGAAATTGAGAATGGGAATCCAGATCTCAGGACTCAAGAGACTAGATAACCAAGCCTAGATCTCAATGCCTTCCTAGATCCAACAAGAGCAATTGCAAAGGAAATGTAAATTGCAGAGAAAGTAGAAGAAGAAGCAATTAACAGAAACTGAAATTCAATTGTGCAGTAAGTAAACAGAGAGATCTCAGGATGAGATTGAAATAGAATTCCTTCAATTCTCCAACCCAAGATCAAAGCAAATGTAATTGAAATTTAAAGCAAGAAAACTAAGAGGAAGGGAATTTAATTATCCTTCCCCGATACTTAGAAACTCAAAATTACTCAACACCAAAAGCTCTCCGAAAACTACCTACGAAAACTAAAGGAAAGCTCTCCTAAAAAACTTAAATCCTAAGCTATTTATACACTTTCTTCAAATGGTCTTCAAGCTTTGAATTGGGCCTTTGCTCTTGATGGAATTGGGTTGATAGAGGCCTTGGTTGATTGCTCTGGAGTTGGAGAGAGAACCAAAGTGAACCGGGTTGGGAATTATAAAAGCTTGAGTAAAAGTTTGAGTAAAAGTTTGAGGCAAACTTTTACTCAAACCTTTTACACCAGCTGCCCCATTCTTGCTGCTACCAACGTTTGAGCTAAAGTTTGGGGTCAAACTTTTGCTCAAACGTTGGCCCCCTTATGCACACTCATGGCGCCAATGTTTGCCAAAAAGTTTGAGGCAAACGTTGGCGCAAACTTTTTCTCTCCAGGGTGTGTTGCTGATGGTGCCAACGTTTGCCAAAAAGTTTGAGGCAAACGTTGGCTTAAGCTTTTCTCCCAAAAGTTTGAGCTAAAGTTTGAGGCAAACTTTTGCTCAAGCTTTTTGTTCCCTGGTGTGTTTTCACTTATTCCGAAAGTTTGAGCTAAAGTTTGAGCCAAACTTTTGCTCAAACTTTTTGTTCTCTCTTGCTCCTAGCTATTCTTTCTTGCTTCAACCTTTCTCCAAGCTTTCTTCACCTATCATCAATCAACCAAACACATCAAAGCTATGCTCAAAATCATGAGTTTGTCATTCTTTCATAATATGTGGCAATTATAGCATAAATCCTCATGAAATTGCATTAATTCATCTATGGTTGATTAAATCAAAGGAAACATGGAAATCTACCCAATTCGCTTGCTTGTGGCTCAAGAAAGTGCATAAACCAATTGAAAACAAAAGAAAAAAGCTAGTGAAACTAGGCTAAGATGACTTGTCATCAGCATTCAACTTCATGATTGCTCCTAGATACTTAGCAACTTGCTCTTCAATGGTGTTTTCATCCTCTTCAGAGGAAGAATAGTCATCAGAGCTCATGAATGGCAAAAGGAAGTTCAATGGAATCTCTATGGTCTCTGTATGAGCCTCAGATTCCTTTGGTTCCTCAAAGGGGAACTCCTTCCTGTCCAAAGGACGTCCCATGAGGCTTTTCTCACTGGGACTCACGACCTCCTCACTCTCTCCAGGTTTGGCCATGTTGGTCATGGTTATGACCTTGCACTCTCTCTTGGGATTTTCTTCTGTATTGCTTGGGAGAGTACTGGGAGGAGTTTCAGTAATCTTCTTACTCAGCTGACCCACCTATGCCTCCAAATTTCTAATGGAGGACCTTGTTTCATTCATGAAACTTAGTGTGGTCTTGGATAGATCAGGGACCATGGTTGCCAGGCCAGAATGGCTCTGTTCAAAATTCTCTTTCTGTTGCTGAGAAAATGATGGAAAAGGTTTGCTATTACTAAACATATTTCTTCCACCATTATTGTTGAAGCGTTGTTGAGGCTTCTGTTGGTCCTTCCATGGGAAATTTGGGTGATTTCTCGATGAAGGATTATAGGTGCTTCCATAGGGTTCTCCCATGTAATTCACCTCTGCTATTGTAGGGTTCTCAGGGTCATAAGCTTCTTCTTCAGAAGATGCTTCTTTAGTACTGTTGGACGCAGCTTGCAATCCATTCATACTCTGAGATTGACACGGCAGCATCTCAAACACCTGACTAGTCAGACACGGCAGCACCGACCAGTACCGAAGGTCTCGTCCGAGATTGACCTTCAGTTTCAGGTAACCCCCAAAACATTGGCATCATTGCTGGGGAACCTGGAAGTTATTCCATCATCATGGCAGACAACCTTGACAACGATCACAACTCTAACTTAGAAAATAGAACGCCGCATAAAAACACGGATACCAAATCCAAGGATACACCTCAACTCAAGGGAGACAAGCAGTCTCCAAACACAGATATTTTAAAAGCCCTCTGAGAACTGCAAGATCGTCTCAAGCAGCTCAAAAAAGAGGTTGAACATCAGCGAGAAGCCGAAAGAGATCTCCAGAGGGAAACAAGACGGTGCCGAGAGTTAGAGGACAAGCTCCTAAAGCTCGAGGCCAACCTCAAGACCAAAACCATTCAATCTACTCATGAAGATAGCCTCCACAAGGATCAAGACCCCTTCACTAAAGAAATCATGAAAGCTAAAGTCCCAATGGATTTCAAAGCTCCTGACATGACCCTATACGATGGCACATCCGATCCAACCCATCATCTCAACAATTTCAGAAGCAGGGTGTACCTCACGGATGCCTCGGACGCAATTCGATGCAAAGCTTTCCCGACTACCCTCACTAAGACGGCAATAAAGTGGTTTGATAGTTTGCCTCCGAGGTCAATCGTAAGTTTTGACGACCTTGCTAAAAAGTTCCTCGCCAGGTTCTCCATCCCGAAGGATAAAGCCAAACATGCTCCAAACTTACTAGGAATTAAACAAGGAGATCGAGAAAGCCTTCGCAACTACATGGAAAGATTCAACAAAGCATGCCTCAACATACAAAATCTTCCAACAGAAACGGCCATCATGGGGCTTATCAACGGCCTAAGAGAGGGACCTTTTAGCCACTCAATATCCAAGAAACACCCAACATCTCTAAATGAAGTTCCAGAAAGGGCAAAAAAATATATCAATATGGAGGAGAACTCTCGATTGAGGGATAGCTCGAAAATCGGATTTTCCTACCCACCACAGGACAAGGATAAAGACTCCAGGAAGAAAGAAGATCAACCCAATGAGAAACCTAGAAAATACCACAACTACACCCCTCTTCTGGTGTCATTTGTGGATGTCTACTGAGAGATATGCAACACTGAGAAGATCCCACCGCCTCGCCCGATTAAACACAAAAGAGGAGGAAGTCGGACAGAGTATTGCGAATACCACCGAAGAAAGCGGATGAAGAGGCGACTAGATCGATTCTTAGCCAGTAAAGCAGATGGACCAAGAAAGAGAAGAAGGGATGAAGAGGCCGGACGAGTTGAACGTCCACCACACACTCCTGAGAGATATATTCATATGATAAATGGAGGATTCACAGGAGGAGGGATCTCTAAATCATCTCACAAAAGACACCTTAAAGAGGTATATCATGTCAGAGAAGGGGACAAGTCACCCGACCTCCCCACTATTACCTTTACCCAAGAAGATGACACATGCATCATCCCGGGGCACGATGATCCCATGGTCATTACCATCATACTCGCCAATGCTAATCTCCACCAAACATTGGTAGACCAAGGAAGCTCCGCAGATATCTTATTCAAATCTGCCTTTGATAAACTCGGTCTGCAAGATAAAGAGCTCAGAGCATATCCGAATAGCTTGTTCGGACATGGAGACACCCCAACCCAACCACTAGGATATATCTCACTGCAGACAACCTTTGGAAAAGGAACTCGGTCAAGGACATTGAACATAGACTACATCGTAGTCGACGTGAGCTCAGCTTATAACACCCTAATAGGTCGGACAACGCTGAACTAGCTCACTGCAGTAGTCTCCACTCCACATCTGTGCATGATGAACTGGTTTCTGCTAGTAAAGAATTTTATAAGAATAATCGTGTTGTAAGTATAGTTTCTAAACTAACAGAGAATCCTTTCGTACAAAAACTTTGGTTGTCACAAGTAACAAAATCCAATAAAATTTATAACCGAAGTATTTAAACCTCGGGTTGTCTCTCAAGGAATTGCAGGGAGGTGTGTTATTATTGGTTATGGGTTTTCCGAGAATTTTTAGAGTTGGGTAATAGAAAAATAAATAATTATAAATTAAGGCAGTAAAAATTAACAAAGAGGTTTTATGTAATTAAATTCAATTAAAAAGCCTTGATCCGGAGAAGATTAATTGGAAGTTTTATCCTTGTTGGATTTTCCAACTGTAATGGTAATTCGTTGTTGTTCTACTTAGTTATCCTTTACTAAATAAAGGAAAATCAAGTTGGGAGCCAACTTCTATTCACAAGTCCAAATCCTCACCCTTGTGTTTGGATTAGCGTTAGTGGCCAGAGAGCCAATCACAATTAACTCTTGAGTTTTCCAACTCAAGGGTCTCTAAATATTAATCAACTCCAAAATCAAGTTGGGGGCCTACTCCATTGACATGGATGCCAATTTCACATAATAAATGACTAAATAAATACTCGAAGATAATCAAACAAATAATGAGGTAAATAGAAAAATACTCTTTGCATTAATAATGTGATAAAAGCTTCCCAACTGTAACTCTGAATAAGGATTAAAGATATAAAAGAGTAAGGGACAAGATAAATGAAAATTAAAGGAATAAGGAAATAGAAAACAAACTAGAATAATATAGTCTTCAATGGAGGTAGTAATATTCAACTCAACAACATAAAAGTAGGAATCCTAATTCCTAGAGAGAGGAGAGAGCCTCTCTCTCTCTAAAAACTACATCTAAAACCTAAAATTGTAAATATGAAAGTTGTATGTTGTTTTATCTATGAATGGATGCATTCCCGCACTTTATAACCTCTAATCTGCATTTTCTAGGTCGAGAACTGGGCCAGAAACAGCCCAAAAATCGCTGAGACGAAATCTGCCACGCTGATTTTCGTAGATGCGATGCGTCCGTGTGATGCACGCATCTGCGTCATCTATATATCATTTCGAATCCCCGGATGTTAACTTTCCAACGCAACTAGAACCGCCTCATTTGGACCTCTGTAGCTCAAGTTATGATCGATTTAGTGCGAGAGGGTCAGGCTGACAGCTTTGCAGTTCCTTCAACTTCTTGCATTCCTTCCACTTTTGCATGCTTCCTTTCCATCCTCTGAGCCATTCCTGCCCTATAAATCCTGAAATCACTTAACACACATATCATGGCATCGAATGGTAATAAGAGGGGATTAGACATAGCAAAATTAAGACCAAAGAAACATGTTTTAAATCATAGCACAAAATCAGGAAGGAAAACGTAAAACAATGCAATTAGTATGAATAAGTGAGTAGAGAATTGATAAAAACCACTCAATTGAGCACAAGATAAACCATAAAATAGTGGTTTATCAGAAAGTCAAGTTGATAAATTAACTTGGTTCCACAAGTCCTAGCCAACTCCTAAGGAAAAACTAGCTTTAGTGGTATCCAAGTCAATTAGCAATCTCTAATTATCAATCAACAAAAGAGTTTGATAACTCAAGTGTCACTAATTACTTTACCAAGGCCAAGAGGAATAAAATCTAACTAATAACTAGAAGAAGCATTTCATCAAACACATAGAAGGCAGTAAAAGTAAACAACCTGAACTGCAAGAATTAAAGAGAGATCTAACTAGAATAGCAAGAGATCAACAATAGAAAAGGAAAACAATTATGAAACAACAAAGAAGTTACCAATTATATTGAAGAAGAAATGTGGATCTACAAAAGAAAGTTCATAAACTAAAACTAACAATACAAAGGAATTACAAGATAAGAAGAATTCTACAACTACAAGAGAACAATTAAGGAAAGAAAAGGAAAAGTAGAAGGGAGAAGAAGAACTAGATCTAGATCTAAACCTAATCCTAGAAACTAATTAAAAGCATGTGAAAACTAAACTAAAACTCCCTAACTAACTAGATGTCTCATCCCTCTTCAATCCTTGGGTTAAATAGCATCAGAAAATGTGTTGGATTGGGCCCAAAGTGCTCCTAAAATCGCTGGCCACGAGTTGCATTAAATAAATCACGTGCACCATCGGCGCGTACGCGTACAGTGCAGTACGCGTCTCTATATGGGATGCAACTATGGCAAATCTTATATCATTTTGAAGTCCCAAATGTTAGCTTTCCAAAGCAACTGGAACCGCATCATTTGGATCTCTGTAGCTCAAGTTATGATCGAATAAGTGCGAAGAGGTCGGCTTGGCAGCTTTTGCGATTCCTTAATCTCTCTATGAGTTCTCCATTTTTACATGCTTTTTCTTCATTCCCTCAATCCAATCTTTGCCTCCTAAACCTGAAATCACTTAACAAATATGTCAATGCATCTAATGGAATCAAGGTGTATTAAATTTAGCTTTTTTGAGACCCAAAAAGCATGTTTTCACTCTTAATCACAATTAAAGGAGAATTTACAAAACCATGCTATTTCATTGGATACATGGGAGAAAAGTTGACAAAACCCTCTAAATTCAACACAAGATAAACCCTAAAAATGGGATTTATCAACCTCCCCACACTTAAACCATAGCATGTCCTCATGCTAAACCAAGAAGGATAAGAGAAGGGGTATGGATATTTATTCAATGCAAATAACCTAAATGCATCTATCTATATGAATACAACTAAATGCAAAATAATTATACCTACTTGGTTAAAAATAAATCAATCCTCCAAGAGCATGTATAAACGGGTAGGGCTAAGGTCATATGGCGACTCATGAATCCTACCAATTCAAGTATAAAAATGAAGTTCAAGTAGACTTGCAAGAAGAACGCTCATGAAAGCCGATAATCAAGGAACTGAGCATCGAACCCTCACCGGAAGTGTTTGCACTCTAGTCGCTCAAGTGTATAGGGTCGATTCTCTCAATTCTCCCCTAATCATGCTTTCCAAGATTTGTTTTTCATCTAACAATGAACAATTATTCAATACATGCATACATTCATCATGAGGTCTTCTCATAGGTTATAATGGGGTTAGGGTCAAGGTAGGATCATATATGGATAAGTGGACTAGAATTTGAATCTTTGATTGACTTAAGCTTTCCGACCTAATCTATATAGTAACCTATACAATTAAGTGCTAATCTAACTACCCATCCTTCACTTTTTCACATGCTCATGCATTTTTGGTGCACAGAATTGTGATCACACTTTTCACAACTCCGGTACAATTAACCAGCAACTGTACTGGGTCGTCCAAATAATAAAACCTTACGCGAGTAAGGGTCGATCCCACAGAGATTGTCAGCTTGAAGCAAGCTATGGTTATCCTGTAAATCTTAATCAGGCGGATTTAAATAGTTATGAGGTTTTGATAGTTAAGAGATAAATAAAACATAAAATAAAATAAAGATACTTATGTAATTCATTGGTGGGAGTTTCAGATAAGCGTTTGGAGATGCTTTGTTGCTTCTGAACCTCTGCTTTCCTATTGTCTTCATCCAATTATGCGTGCTCCCTTCCATGGCAAGATGTATGATCCTCTCAGTGAAAATGGTCCAAGTACGGTTTCTGCACGGCTAATCAACTGTCGGATTTCTCGTCTCGGATGAAAAATACCAGGTACAGCTACCGCACGGCTAATAATCTTTTGGTTCTCACTTGTGTCAGAATAGGATCTCTCTATCCTTTTGCACACTGTCACTGCGCCCAACATTCGTGAGTTTGAAGCTCGTCACAGTCATCCCTTCCCAGATTCTACTCGGAGTACCACAGACAAGGTTTAGACTTTCCGGATCTCAGGAATGCTGCCAATTGGTTCTAGCCTCTACCACGAAGGTTCTAATCTCACGGAATCTGTCCCTGGATTATATACCCAAGAGACTATACTCTGGCTATCATCCAATGACTACGTTGAACATCATGTAGACCGCTTGTGGTTGTCAGGCACGCGGATCTTGGCTAAGCGAGTAACGAAGATAGTGGGTGATTGTCACGGGTCACCCCTTCATTCTGACTTAACTGAATTAAGTACGAGAGTATATCTTGGAGAAGAAGTAAGCGTGAATTAAAAGAGAGACAATAGTACTTGCATTAATTCATGAAGAACAGCAGAGCTCTGCACCTTAATCTATGAGGTGTAGAAACTCCACCGTAGAAAATACATAAGAGAAAATGGTCTAGGTATGGCCGAATGGACAGCCTCCCAAATGTAAAATAGAAGTCCAAAGATCAGATCTCTAATCTCTAGATCTGACCAAAGTCCCTAGATCTCTAGTAAAAAGTGCTATTTATACTAAACTAGTTACTAAGGATTATAGAAAATAAGTAACTAAGTGCAGATAGTGCAGAAATCCACTTCCGGGGCCCACTTGGTGTGTGCTTGGGCTGAGCATTGAGCTTTACAAGTGCATAGGACTTTTCTAGAGTTAAACGCCAGGTTTGATGCCAGTTTGGGCGTTTAACTCTAGTTCTGGTGCCAGTTCTGGCGTTTTACGCTAGAAAAGGGTCTCTGGCTGGCGTTTAGATGCCAGTTTGGGCCATCAAATCTCGGGCAAAGCATGGACTATTATACATTGATGGAAAGCCCAAGATGTCTACTTTCCAACGCAATTAAGAGTGTGCCAATTGGGCTTCTGTATCTCCAGCAAATCCACTTCAAGTGCTGGAGGGTCAGAATCTAATAGCATCTGCAGTCCTTTCTCAGCCTCTGGATCAGATTTTTGCTCAGGTCCCTCAATTTCAGCCAGAAAATACCTAAAATTACAGAAAAACACACAAACTCATAGTAAAGTCTAGAAATGTGATTTTTGCATAAAAAATAATAAAAATATAATAAAAAGCAACTAAAACATACTAAAAACTACCTAAAAACAATGCCAAAAAGCCTATAAATTATCCACTCATCACAACACCAAACTTAAATTGTTGCTTGCCCCAAGCAAACAAAAACAAAATAGGATAAAAAGAAGAGAAAATATAATAAATTTCAAAAATATCAATGAAGATTGTTTTAATTAGATGAGCGGGACTAGTGGCTCACTTTATCCTTTGAAGTTCAGAATGATTGGCATCCATTGGAACTCAGAATTCAGATAGTGTTATTGATTTTCTTAGTTTAGTATGTTGATTCTTGAACACAGCTACTTTATAAGTCTTGGCCATGACCCTAAGCATTTTGTTTTCAGTATTACCACCGGATACATAAATGCCACAGACACATAACTGGGTGAACCTTTTCAGATTGTGACACAGCTTTGCTAGAGTCCCTAGTTAGAGGTGCCCAGAGTTCTTAAGCACACTCTTTTTGCTTTGGACCACGACTTTAACCGCCCAGAGTTCTTTAGGGACAGCTTGATTTAGCAGCTTAGGCCAGGATTTTATTTGTTTGGGCCCTTCGTATGCGATATTGTTACTCAGGTTGTGAATTATTGTTCGAAATTGATTCCCTGGCGATGGCACCAAAAACGGATGCACAGAACCATGGTCTAAACATATCTTCACAACTTCGCATAACTAACCAGCAAGTGCACTGGGTCGTCCAAGTAATAAACCTTACGTGAGTAAGGGTCGATCCCACAGAGATTGTTGGTATGAAGCAAGCTATGGTCACCTTGTAAATCTCAGTCAGGCGGATATAAAATAGTTATGGAGTTTTCGAAATTAATACTAAAATAAGGATAGAAATACTTATGTAAATCATTGGTGAGAATTTCAGATAAGCGTATGGAGATGCATTCATTCCTCTGAACCTCTGCTTTCCTGCTGTCTTCATCCAATCAGTTTTACTCCTTTCTATGAATGGCTTTGTGTAAGGATGTCACCAGTGCCAATGGATACTTTCAATCCTCTCGGGAAAATGGTCCAAATGCTCTGTCACAGCACGACTAATCGTCTGGAGGCATCACCCTTGTCGTTGGTTGCATCCTATTCCTCTCTGTGAAAATGGTCCGATGCGCTGTCACTGCATGGCTAATCATCTTGGAGGTTCTCGATCATACTGGAATAGAATTTACTATCCTTTTGCATCTGTCACTACGCCCAGCACTCGCGAGTTTGGAGTTCGTCACAGTCATTCAATCCCAGAGTCCTACTCGGAATACCACGGACAAGGTTTAGACTTTCCGGACTCTCATGAATGCTGCCATCAATCTAGCTTATACCACGAAGATTCTGATTAAGAGATCTAAGAGATACTCATTCAATCTAATGTAGAACGGAAGTGGTTGTCAGGCACGCGTTCATAGGGAATGATGATGATTGTCACGTTCATCACATTCAGGTTGAAGTGCGAATGAATATCTTAGAAACTGAATAAGTTGAATTGAATAGAAAACAGTAGTACTTTGCATTAATCCTTGAGGAACAGCAGAGCTCCACACCTTAATCTATGGAGTGCAGAAACTCTACCG
This sequence comes from Arachis ipaensis, assembly GCF_059453495.1. Lineage (NCBI taxonomy): Eukaryota > Viridiplantae > Streptophyta > Magnoliopsida > Fabales > Fabaceae > Arachis > Arachis ipaensis. The sequence goes on along the minus strand of NC_142439.1, from coordinate 52,814,688 downwards.
TTGAAAATATATAAGTGATAATGGAGTTCATTGGTCTCAGCCCCAGAGGGGAACCGGAGTAACCAAGACTACGAATACAATGATAAAAAGTTCTATTTATAATAAACTAGTCACTAGGGTTTATAGAAGTAAGTAATTGATGCATAAATCAACTTCTGAGGCCCACTTGGTGTGTGCTTGGGCTGAGCTTGAAGTCTACACGTGGAGAGGTCATTCTTGGAGTTGAACGCCAGCTTTTGTGCCAGTTTGGGCATTGAACTCCACTTTGCAACTTGTTTCTGGCGCTGGACGCCAGAATTGGGCAGAGAGCTGGCGTTGAACGCCAGTTTGCGTCGTCTAAACTTATGCAAAGTATGGACTATTATATATTTCTGGAAAGCCCTGGATATCTACTTTCCAATGCAATTGGACGCGCGCCATTTTTAGTTCTGTAGCTCCAGAAAATCCATTTTGAGTGCAGGGAGGTCAGAATCCAACAGCATCAGCAGTCCTTCTTCAACCTCTGAATCTGATTTTTGCTCAAGTCCCTCAATTTCAGCCAGAAAATACCTAAAATCATAGAAAAACACACAAACTCATAGTAAATTCCAGAAATGTGAATTTAACATAAAAACTAATGAAAACATCCCTAAAAGTAACTAGATTCTATTAAAAACATACTAAAAACAATGCCAAAAAGCGTATAAATTATCCGCTCATCACAACACCAAACTTAAATTGTTGCTTGTCCCCAAGCAACTGAAAATCAAATAGGATAAAAAGAAGAGAATATACTATAAATTCCAAACTATCAATGAAACATAGCTCCAATCAAATGAGCGGGACTTATAGCTTTTTGCCTCTTGAATAGTTCTGGCATCTCACTTTATCCATTGAGGTTCAGAATGATTGGCATCTATAGGAACTCAGAGTTTAGATAGTGTTACTGATTCTCCTAGTTCAGTATGATGATTCTTGAACACAGCTATATTCATGAGTCTTGGCCGTGGCCCTAAGCACTTTGTTTTCCAGTATTACCACCGGATACATAAATGCCACAGACACATAATTGGGTGAACCTTTTCAGATTGTGACTCAGCTTTGCTAAAGTCCCCAATTAGAGGTGTCCAGGGTTCTTAAGCACACTCTTTTTTTGCTTTGGACCTTGACTTTAACCGCTCAGTCTCAAGTTTTCACTTGACACCTACACGCCACAAGAACATGGTTAGGGACAGCTTGGTTTAGCCGCTTAGACTAGGATTTTATTCCTGTAGGCCCTCCTATCCACTGATGCTCAAAGCCTTGGGATCCTCTTTATTTGCCCTTGCCTTTTGGTTTTAAGGGTTATTGGCTTTTTGCTCTTGCCTCTTGGTTTTAAGAGCTTTTCGCTTTTTCTGCTTGCTTTTTCTCTTTCTTTCTATTTTTTTTTCGCCGCTTTTTTTTTCTTTTTTTCTGCATGCTTTGTTCTTTGCTGCTTTTTCTTGCTTCAAGAATCATTTTTATGATTTTTCAGATTATCAAACAACATGTTTCCTAGTCATCATTCTTTCAAGTGCCAACATATTTAATATTCTTAAACAACAACTTCAAAAGACATATGCACTGTTCAAGCATACATTCAGAAAACAAGAAGCATTGTCACCACATCAATATAATTAAACTAAGTTCAAGGATAAATTCAAAACTCATGTACTTCTTGTTCTTTTGAATTAAAACATTTTTCATTTAAGAGAGGTGATGGATTCATAGGACATTCATAACTTTAAGATAAAGTTACTAACTACTAATGATCATGTAATGAAGACACAAAACATGGATAAGCACTTAACATAGAAAACGAGAAACAGAGAAAGTAAGAACAAGGAATGAGTCCACCTTAGTGATGATGGCATTTCCTTCTTGAGGAACCAATGATGTTCTTGAGCTCTTCTATTTCTCTTCCTTGCCTTTGTGGCTTGATTCCTTGTGATTTTTGGTATTTCTATCCTCAGTTGCTTCCAATAACTATGTGGAGGGAAGTGCATCCCCTGAGGTATCTCAGGTATCTCTTGATTTGCAGCCACATGTTCTACCACTGAGCTATAGATCCTTTACATAATTGTTTTACCACACCAAACTTAGAATGTTGCTCGCCCTCGAGCAAAAAAAGAAGGAATAGATGAAGAAGAAGATGTGGAAAAAAAAAAACTAGGATTATGAGGAAGGAAGGCAGGGATTCTGTGGGGTCCACAGATCCTGAGATGATCCTGTGAGGTCCACAGATCTTGAGGTGTCAAGGCATTTACATCCCTGCACCAATTTAGGCATGCAAAATGCCCTTGCACACAACTCTGGGCGTTCATCGCCAGGTTGGTGCCCATTTTTGGCGTTCAACGCCCATTTGTTGCCCATTTCTGGCGTTGAACGCCAGAACCATGCTTGTTCTGGGCGTTCAGCACCAGCTCTTCTCCAGGGTGCAATTCTGGCGTTCAGCGCCCAGATGCTGCCCATTTTGGGCGTTCAGCGCCCAGATGCTGCCCATTTTGGGCGTTTAGCGCCCAGATACTGCCCATTTTGGGCGTTCAGTGCCAGAACCATGCTCTGTTCTGGCGTTGAACGCCAGACAGGTGCTTCCTCCAGGGTGTGATTTTTCTTCCGCTGTTTTTGATTCTGTTTCTAAATTTTTCGTTTATTTTGTGACTCCACATGATCATGAACCTAAGAAAACATGAAAGACAAAAATAAAATTAGATAAATAAACATTGGGTTGCCTCCCAACAAGCGCTTCTTTAATGTCAATAGCTTGACAGTGGGCTCTCATGGAGCCTCACAGATGTTCAGAGCTTTGTTGAGACTTCCCAACACCAAACTTAGAGTTTGGTTGTGGCCTCCGAACACCAAACTTAGAGTTTGACTGTGGGTGCTCTGGTTGACTCTGTAGTGAGAGAAGCTTTTCATGCTTCCTCTCCATGGTTGCAGAGAGAGAACTTTGAGTTTTAAACACAAGGTTATCCTCATTTAGTTGAAGGATTAATTCTCCTCTGTCCACATCAATCACAGCTCTTGCTGTGGCTAGGAAGGGTCTTCCAAGGATGATGAATTCATTTTCATCCTTCCCAGTATCTAGGATTATGAAATCAGCAGGGATGTAAAGGCTTTCAACCTTTACTAACATGTCCTCTACTTGTCCATAAGCCTCTTTTCTTGAGTTGTCTGCCATCTCTAATGAGATTTTAGCAGCTTTCACCCCATAGATTTCAAGTTTCTCTATTACAGAGAGGGGCATGAGGTTTATTCCTGAACCAAGGTCACACAGAGCCTTAAAGATCATGGTGCCTATGGTACAGGGTATGAGGAACTTTCCAGGATCCTCTTTCTTCTGAGGCAATCTCAGTAAATCCAATGCATTTAATTCATTGGTGAACAGGGGAGGTTCATCTCCCCAAGTCTCATTACCAAATAATTTGGCATTCAGCTTCATGATTGCACCAAGGAACTTGGCAACTTGCTCTTCAGTGACATCCTCATTCTCTTCATAAGAGGAATACTCATCCGAGCTCATGAATGGCATAAGGAGGTTCAATGGAATCCCTGTGGTCTCTAGATGAGCCTCAGGGTCCTTTGGTTCCTCAAAGGAAAACTCCTTATTGATCACTGGACGTCCCAAGAGGTCTTCCTCCTTGGGATTCACGTCCTCTCCTTCCCTTACAGGTTCGGCCATGGTGATTAATTCAATGGCCTTGCACTCTCCTTTTGGATTCTCTTCTGTATTGCTTGGGAGAGTACTAGGAGGGATTTCAGTGATCCTTTTACTCAGCTGGCCCACTTGTGCTTCCAAATTTCTAATGGAAGACCTTGTTTCATTCATGAAACTTACAGTGGCCTTTGATAGATCAGAGACTAAGTTTGCTAAATTAGAGGTATTTTGTTCAGAGTTCTCTTCTGTCTGTTGCTGAGTGAATGATGGAAAAGGTTTATTATTGTTAAACCTGTTTCTTCCACCATTATTAAAGCCTTGTTGAGTCTTTTGTTGATCCTTCCATGAGAGATTTGGATGATTTCTCCATGATGGATTATAGGTGTTTCCATAAGGTTCACCTAAGTAATTTACCTCTGCTATTGCAGGGTTCTCAGGATCATAAGCTTCTTCTTCAGAAGATGCCTCTTGAGTACTGTTGGATGCAGCTTGCATTCCATTCATACTCTGAGAAATCATATTGACTTGCTGAGTCAATATTTTATTCTGAGTCAATATGGCATTCAGAGTATCAATTTCAAGAACTCCCTTCTTCATAGGCGTCCCATTACTCACAGGATTCCTATCAGAAGTGTACATAAACTGGTTATTAGCAACCATGTCAATGAGTTCTTGAGCTTCTGCAAGCGTTTTCTTTAGGTGAATGGATCCACCTGCAGAAGTATCCAATGACATCTTTGATAGCTCAGATAAACCATCATAGAATATATCCAGGATGGTCCATTCTGAAAGCATGTCAGAAGGACACTTTTTGGTCAGCTGCTTGTATCTTTCCCAAGCTTCATAGAGGGATTCACCTTCTTTCTGTCTGAAGGTTTGAACATCAGCTCTAAGCTTGCTCAGCTTTTGAGGAGGAAAGAACCTGGCTAAGAAAGCCGTGACCAGCTTATCCCAAGAGTTCAGGCTGTCTTTGGGTTGAGAGTCCAACCATATTCTAGCTCTGTCTCTTACAGCAAAAGGGAAAAGCATGAGCCTGTAGACTTCAGGATCTACTCCATTAGTCTAAACAGTACCACAGATCTGCAAGAATTCAGTTAAGAACTGAAAAGGATCTTCAGATGGAAGTCCATGAAACTTGCAGTTCTGCTGCATCAGAGAAACTAGCTGAGGTTTCAGCTCAAAATTGTTTGCTCCAATGGTAAGAATGGAGATGCTTCTTCCATGTAAATTGGAATTAGGTGCAGTAAAGTCACCAAGCGTTCTCCTTGCATTATTGTTGTTGGGTTCGGTTGCCATCTCCTTTACTTGTTCGAAATTTTCAATAAGGTTGTCTCTGGATTGTTTTAATTTACCTTCTCTTAGTTTTCTCTTCAGAGTCCTTTCAGGTTCTGGATCAGCTTCAACAAGAATACCTTTTTCTTTGTCCCTGCTCATAAGAAAGAGAAGAGAAAAAGAAAAGAAGAGGAATCCTCTATGTCACAGTAAAGAGGTTCCTTATTGTTAGTAGAAGAAAAAAAGGAACAGGGGTGAAGAAGAATGAAGAATCCAAACACAAAGGTGATGATAGGAGCAGAGATGTGAGATGAAGAGAAGTGTTAGTAGATGAATAAATAAATAGAAGGGGATGAGAGGAGGAGAGAATTTTTGAAAATAATTTTTGAAAAAGAGTTAGTGATTTTCGAAAATAGTTTTTGAAAAAGGTTAGTAGTTTTTCGAAAATTCAAATAAAAAATAAAATAATTAGTCTAATTAAAAAGAAATTTTGAAAAAGAGGGAAGATTTTTTCGAAAAATAGAGAGAGAGAGTTAGTTAGGTAGTTTTGAAAAAGGTAAGAAACAAACAAAAAGTTAGTTAGTTAGTTGAAACAAATTTTGAAAAGATAAGAAGTTAGGAAGTTAGAAAATATATTTTGCAATCACTTTTTTAAAAAAGGTAAGATAAGAAGATATTTTTGATAAGATATGATAGAAATTAGTTTTTGAAAAAGATTTGGTTTTTAAAATCTCAATTAATGACTTGATTCACAAGAAATCACAAGATATGATTCTAGAACTTAAAGTTTGAATCTTTCTTAACAAGTAAGTAACAAACTTGAAATTTTTTAATCAAAACATTAATTGATGATGTTATTTTCGAAAATATGATGTAAAATTAAGAAAAAGATTTTTGAAAAATATTTTTGAAATTTTCAAAAATAACTAAAAAAAATTGAAAAAAGATTTGATTTTTGAAAAAAGATTTTGAAAAAGATAAGATTTTTTTAAATTGAAAATTTGATTTGACTCATAAAAACAACTAGACTTTAAAAATTTTTGAAAAAGTCAAATCTAATTTTCGAAATTTTAAGAGAGAAAAAGGGAAAGATATTTTTTTGATTTTTGAATTTTTATGATGAGAGAGAAAAACAAGAAAAATGATGCAATGCATGAAAGTTATGGATCAAAACAATGAATGCATGCAAGAATGCTATGAATGTCAAGATGAACACCAAGAACACTATGAAGATCATGATGAACATCAAGAACACATTTTTTGAAAAATTTTTAATGCAAAGAAAACATGCAAGACACCAATCTTAGAATTTTTAATGCTTAGACATAAAGAATTCAGGAATGCATATGAAAAACAAGAAAAGACACAAAACATGCAAATGCAAAGATCAAACAAGAAGACTTACCAAGAACAACTTGAAGATCATGAAGAACACTATGAATGCATGAATTTTTTCGAAAAATGCAAGATGAACATGCAATTGACACCAAACTTATAACATGACTCAAGACTCAAACAAGAAACACAAAAAATATTTTTGATTTTTATGATTTTCTAATTTTTTTTGTATTTTTTCGAAAATTATTTGAAAAACAAAAATAAGGATTCCAAAATTTTTAATATAAATTCCAGGAATCTAGCATTCTTAGTCTAAGCTCCAATCTGAGGGTTAGGCATGGCTTAATAGCCAGCAAAGCTTTAGCATATAACATCAGAGAATATACTGCTCATTACTTATCAAAGCAACTTGCCTCTATGCTGATGGTTTGGAAGCCTCAGTCCAACAGAATTTAGACATGGCTTTATAGCTAGTCAGGCTTCAACATGCTTCATGAAACACTAGAATTCATTCTTAAAAATTTTGAAGAAAAATATATTTTTGAAAACATTTTTTTTTCGAAAACAAAGGAGAAATTTTTGAAAGATTCTTGAAAACTTTTTGAAAAGAAAACAAAAAGAAAGTTACCTAATCTGAGCAAAAAGATGAACCGTCAGTTGTCCAAACTCGAACAATCCTCGGCAACGGCGCCAAAAACTTGGTGTTGTTGACGGATCAAACTTGGCACTGATGTTACCGGACCAAAAGCTTGTCGAAAACTCGAACAATCCCCGGCAATGGCGCCAAAAACGTGGTATGCGATATTGTTACTCAGGTTATGAATTATTGTTCGAAATTGATTCCCTGGCGATGGCACCAAAAACGGATGCACAGAACGATGGTCTAAACATATCTTCACAACTTCGCATAACTAACCAGCAAGTGCACTGGGTCGTCCAAGTAATAAACCTTACATGAGTAAGGGTCGATCCCACGGAGATTGTTGGTATGAAGCAAGCTATGGTCACCTTGTAAATCTCAGTCAGGCGGATATAAAATAGTTATGGAGTTTTCGAAATTAATACTAAAATAAGGATAGAAATACTTATGTAAATCATTGGTGAGAATTTCAGATAAGCGTATGGAGATGCATTCATTCCTTTGAACCTCTGCTTTCCTGCTGTCTTCATCCAATCAGTCTTACTCCTTTCTATGGATGGCTTTGTGTAAGGATGTCACCGGTGCCAATGGCTACTTTCAATCCTCTCGGGAAAATGGTCCAAATGCTCTGTCACAGCACGGCTAATCGTCTGGAGGCATCACCCTTGTCGTTGGTTGCATCCTATTCCTCTCTGTGAAAATGGTCTGATGCGCTGTCACTGCATGGCTAATCATCTTGGAGGTTCTCGATCATACTGGAATAGAATTTACTATCCTTTTGCGTCTGTCACTACGCCCAGCACTCGCGAGTTTGGAGTTCGTCACAGTCATTCAATCCCAGAGTCCTACTCGGAATACCACGGACAAGGTTTAGACTTTCCGGACTCTCATGAATGCCGCCATCAATCTAGCTTATACCACGAAGATTTTGATTAAGAGATCTAAGAGATACTCATTCAATCTAATGTAGAACGGAAGTGGTTGTCAGGCACGCGTTCATAGGGAATTGACTAGAAAACAGTAGTACTTTGCATTAATCCTTGAGGAACAGCAGAGCTCCACACCTTAATCTATGGAGTGCAGAAACTCTACCGTTGAACATACATAAGTGATAATGGAGTTCATTGGTCTCGGCCTCAGAGGGGAACCGGAGTAACCAAGACTACGAATACAATGATAAAAAGTTCTATTTATAATAAACTAATCACTAGGGTTTACAGAAGTAAGTAATTGATGCATAAATCCACTTCCGGGGCCCACTTGATGTGTGCTTGGGCTGAGCTTGAAGTCTACACGTGGAGAGGTTATTCTTGGAGTTGAACGCCAGCTTTTGTGCCAGTTTGGGCGTTGAACTCCACTTTGCAACTTGTTTCTGGCGCTGGACGCCAGAATTGGGCAGAGAGCTGGCGTTGAACGCCAGTTTGCGTCGTCTAAACTTGGGCAAAGTATGGACTATTATATATTGCTGGAAAGCCCTGGATGTCTACTTTCCAATGCAATTAGAAGCGCCCCATTTTGATTTCTGCAGCTCTAGAAAATCCATTTTGAGTGCAGGGAGGTCAGAATCCAACAGCATCAGCAGTCCTTCTTCAACCTCTGAATCTGATTTTTGCTCAAGTCCCTCAATTTCAGCCAGAAAATACCTGAAATCACAGAAAAACACACAAACTCATAGTAAAGTCCAGAAATGTGAATTTAACATAAAAACTAATGAAAACATCCCTAAAAGTAACTAGATTCTATTAAAAACATACTAAAAACAATGCCAAAAAGCGTATAAATTATCCGCTCATCAGCCCTCCTATCCATTAATGATCAAAGCCTTGGATCCTTTTTACCCTTGCTTTTTGGTTTAAAGAGCTATTGGCTTTTTCTGCTTGCTTTTTCTTTTTCTTTCTTTTTTCTTTATTTTTTGCCAAATTTTTTTCACAAGCTTTGAGTTTTTTACTACTTTTTCTTGCTTCAAGAATCAATTTTATAATTTTTTAGATTATTAATAACATTTCTCTTTTTCATTATTCTTTCAAGAGCCAACAATTTTAACATTCATAAACTTCACTATCAAAATTATGCACTGTTCAAGCATTCATTCAGAAAACAAAAAGTATCGCAACCACATCAAAATAATTGAACTATTTTCAAGATAGAATTCGAAATTCATGTACTTCTTTTTCCTTTTCAAAAAACATTTTTCATTTAAGAAAGGTGAAAGATTCATGGAACATTCATAGTTTTAAGACATAGACACTAACCAATAATGATCATGTAATAAAGACAAAAAACATAGACAAAGCATAAAGCATAGAAACAAAAAAATAGAAAAATAAGAACAAGGAAATTAAAGAACAGGTCCACCTTAGTGATGGCGGCTAGTTCTTCCTCTTGATGATCCTATGGAGTGCTTGAGCTCCTCAATATCTCTTCCTTGCCTTTGTTACTCTTCCCTCATGGCTCTTTGATCCTCTCTGATTTCATGGAGGATAATGGAGCGCTCTTGGTACCCCATCCTTAGTTGCTCCATGTTGGAACTCAAATCTCCTAAAGAGGTATTGAGTTGCTCCCAATAGCTTTATGGAGGAAAGTGTATCCCTTGAGGCATCTCTGGGATTTCTTGATGAGGAATTTCCTCATGCTCTTGTTGAGGTCCATGAGTGGGCTCTCTTGTTTGCTCCATCCTTTTTTTAGTGATGGCTTGTCCTCTTCAGTGAGGATGTCTTCCTCTATGACAATTCCAGCTGAATTGCATTGGTTACAGATGAGATGAGGGAAGGCTAACCTTGCCAAAGTGGAGGGTTTGTCAGCCACCTTGTATAGTTCTAGAGGTATGATCTCATGAACTTCTACTTCCTCTCTATTCATGATACTATGGATCATGATAGCCCGGTCCACCGTAACTTCAGATCGGTTGCTAGTAGGAATCATAGAGCCTTGGATGAACTCTAACCATCCTCTAGCCACAGGCTTGAGGTCAAGCCTTCTTAGTTAAACCGGCTTGCCTTTGGAGTATCTCTTTTATTGAGCTCCTTCCACACAGATGTCCATGAGGACTTGGTCCAACCTTTGATCAAAGTTGGCCCTTCTAGTGAAAGGATGAGGATCTCCTTGCATCATTGGTAAGTTGAAGGCCAACCTCACAGTTTCTGGACTAAAATCCAAGTATTTTCCCCGAACCATTGTGAGCCAATTCTTTGGGTTCGGGTTCACATTTTGATCATGGTTCTTAGTGATCCATGCATTAGCGTAGAACTCTTGAACCATTAAGATTCTGACTTGTTGGATAGGATTGGTGAGAGCTTCCCAACCTCTTCTCCGAAACTCACGTCGGATCTCCGGATATTCACTCTTTTTGAGCATGAAGGGGGCCTCGAGAATCACCCTTTTCTTGGCCACAACTTCATAGAAGTGGTCTTGATGGACCTTTGAGATGAATCTCTCCATCTCTCATGACTCGGAGGTGGAAGCAACTACCTTCCCTTTCCTCTTTCTAGAGGTTTCTCCAGCCTTAGGTGCCATTAATGGTTATGGAAAAATAAAAAGCAGAGCTTTTTCCCACACTAAACTTAAAAGGTTTGCTCGTCCTCGAGCAAAAGAAGAAAGAAAGGAGTAGAAGAAGAATAAATGTAGGAGATAGAGCAGTGTCTAGAATTTGGCCAAGGGGGGTTTAAGTGTTTATGATGTGTGAAATTGAAGGTGGTAAGGAGGGGTATTTATAGGGTAAGAGAGAGAGAGAATTCGTGTAAGAAGGGGTTGGGTTTAGGAAAGAAATGTTTTGAATTTGAATGGTGAGGTAGGTGGGATTTTATGATGGGTTTTGGGGAATAGTGGATGGATGTGAGTGGTGAAGAGATTATGGGGAAGAGAGTATGACTTGATAGGTGAATAGTATTTGGGGAATAGGTATTGATGTGATTGTTCAAGGGTATTTGGGGAAGAGTGTTTATGGAAAGGTGTGAAGAGGAGAGAGAGTGAGTTGGGGTAGGTGGGGATCCTGTGGGGTCCACAGATCCTGAGGTGTCAAGAAATTCTGCTCCCTGCACTTTTCTGGCGTTTAAACGCCCTCTGTGTGCCATTTTTGGCGTTTAACGCCAGCTCTGCTGCCTTTCTTGGCGTTAAATGCCAGCCTGATGCCCCTTTCTGGCATTTAACGCCAGCCAGACACGCTTTTCTTGCGTTAAACGCCAGTCTGTCTGCCAATTCTGGTGTTTAACACAAGCCAGACACCCTTTTCTGGCGTTAAACGCCAGTTTGTCTACCAATTCTGGCATTTAATGCCCAGAATACTGCTGATGCGGGGAAAACTTGTCTCTCAACAAATCTTCCTTCGGCAAGTGTACCGAAGTTGTCGTCAAGTAAAAACTCACAATAGAGTGAGGTCGAATCCCACAGGGATTGATTGATCAAGCAACTTTAATTAGAAGAATGTTCTAGTTGAGCGAATCCAGAAATTGGGTTGAGAGTTGCAGAGAATAAAATGGCGGGAATGTAAATAACGGAAAAGTAAATGCTAGAATTAAAGGACTGGAAGTAAATGACTGAAAATAAATTGCAGAATTATAAATGGGAATGGGGGATTTGCTCATAGAAGTAATTCGCAGAAATTAAAGAGAATGGGTAAGATTAGAGATGGGGAGTTCATTGGGCTTAGGAGATGTTGCAATTCTCCGGATCAAGTTCATTTTCATCTCTTCCTCAATCAATGCACTCATTGATCTCCTTGGCAATCTTAAGTGATTGAATTGCAATTCCTTGCAATTCAATCTCTCAAATCTTGATCAATAGCCAATTCCTTGGTCAATTGCTCATGAGAAGAGATGAAGTATGGTCACTGATTATACCACATGCATTTCCCAAACCAAGTATTGAGAGGGTTACAGTCACATACCCATCCAAACCCAATTTGGTCCAGCATGAGAAAGCATTTCTAGCTTGATCTCTTCATTCCTCTTCCAAGGATCAAAAGAGATCCAAGTTTGAATAGCTTCTCTTCCAAGATAACTACTCAATTGGATGAATATCGAAAGCTTTCAAGTAAAATCAAGAGGAAAAATAGAAGAAGAACAATGAAAATTAGTATTGATCCATCAAATTACAACAGAGCTCCCTAACCCAATGAAAGGGGTTTAGTTGTTCATAGCTCTTGAAAATGAAAACAAAGATGGAGAATACATCATAAAACTAGAAATTGCAAAGAAAGTAAAATACAGAGAGTGGTTCTTCAGCCTCCCGAACTATTTTACAATTCAAAGCTACTCCTATATATACTACTCTTCTCAGCTTCTAGTTCACTCTTCAAGTCTTGGGCCTTTGGATCTTGAGTTTGAAGCAGTTCCTTTCTTTATTTGGGCTTGGCTTTACTTGCAGAGAGAAAGTGCGGAGTGGGCAGAGACTTAAGCTCAGGGCGTAAAGAGTGTTAATCATTTAGTGAAAGTCCAAGTACGGGAGCGTTAGTGACACTTAACATTGTCACTAACGTTCCAATGCACCCCTTTTGCCTTACGTTAAAACCCACGTTAACTAGGTTAACGTGGCTTTTAATGTTGCCTTGTCAACCTTCGAGAACGTTAGTGACACTCAACATTGTCACTAACGTTCGAGTGTGCCCCTTCTTGCTTCACGTTAAAGCTCACGTTAACTAGGTTAACGTGGCTTCTAACGTGGCCTTTGCCATCCTTTGAGAACGTTAGTGACATTCAACATTGTCACTAACGTTCCAATGTGCCCCTAGGTCTCACGTTGGAGTCCACGTTAACTAGGTTAACGTGGCTTCTAACGTGGCCATCTTTTAGCCATCCCAACGTTAGTGACAATGTTGAGTGTCACTAACGTTGGCTCATCCTTCATTTCTCATCGTTAGCTTCCACGTTAACCAAGTTAACGTGGAAGTTAACGTGACTCTTGGGGGTTGTGTGGTTGCTTCAACGTTAGTGACAATGTTGAGTGTCACTAACGTTGTCGACAACTCTTCATCCTCTACGTTAGTTCCCACGTTAACCAAGTTAACGTGGGAGTTAACGTGGTACTTTGCACCATAGGCCAACGTTAGTGACAATGTTGAGTGTCACTAACATTGGCTTCTCTTCCCCCCTTTAACGTTAGAGGCTACGTTAACTAGGTTAACGTGGCTTCTAACGTGGCCACTTATGAGTGATTGCCAACGTTAGTGACAATGTTGAGTGTCACTAACGTTGGCTCAACTTCTCTTCTCCACGTTAGAGTTCACGTTAACTTGGTTTAGGGTTTAGGGTTTAGGGTTTAGGGTTTACGTGACTCTCTAACATGGGCATTGATGGCTTTTTTTGAGAGTGTTATTGGCAATCACTTTTCTCATTAATCTTTGCAAGTTACCTCCCCTTTCTTGCTCCTTTTTGGTCCTGAAATCAAGCAACAAAGTGCATCAAAGCTCTAGTCCAAGTCATGAGTAATGCAACATAATATTTGTCACTAAAATTAGGCAAAATCCTCATGAAATCATGTAAAATGCACAATGTATGCTTGAGTAAAGGCATAAGTGAATATTTACCCAAAACTAGCTTATTTCCTAAAGAAATGCATGAAACTAACCTAAAAACAGTAAAGAAAAGGTCAGTGAAACTGGCCAAAATACTCTGGCATCAACTGCTAGACTGGGCGTTAAACGCCCATTCTACTATCCTTACTGGCGTTTAAACGCCAGTAAGCCTATCCTCCAGGGTGTGCTGTTTTTTATGCTATTTTTGATTCCTCTTTAATTCTACAGCTGTTTTTATGACTCCACAAGATTATCAACCTAAAGAAAACATAAAATAATAGTGGAAAATGACATGAAAAGTAATTAACATAGATAACTAAAATTGGGTTGCCTCCCAATAAGCGCTTCTTTAATGTCAATAGCTTGACAGTGAGCTCTTAGAGAGCTTCACAGAGACTCAGAGCTTAATTGTGGCTTCCCAACACCAAACTTAGAGTTTGAGTGTGGTGGCTCTGTTTGACTCTGTATTGAGAGAAGCTTTTCATGCTTCTTTTCCATGGTTACAACAGAAGATCCTTGAGCCTTAAACACAAGGTAGTCCTCATTCAATTGAATGACTAACTCTCCTCTGTCCACATCAATCACAACCCTTGCTGTGGCTAGGAAGGGTCTTCCAAGGATGATGGATTCATCCTCATCCTTTCTAGTGTCTAGGATTATGTAGTCAGCAGGGATGTAAAAGCCTTCAACCTTCACTAGGACATCCTCTACAAGTCCATAAGCCTGTTTCATTGATTTGTCTACCATCTTTAGCGAGATTCTTGCAGCTTGTACCTCAAAGATCCCTAGTTTCTCCATTACAGAGAGTGGCATGAGGTTTATACCTGACGCCAGGTCACACAGAGCCTTCTCAAAGGTCATGGTGCCTATGGTACAAGGTATTAAGAACCTTCCAGGATCCGGTTTCTTCTGAGGTAATTTCTGCTGAACCAAGGAATTCAGTTTCATGATTGCTCCTAGATATCGAGCTACTTGCTCTTCAACAATATCTTCATCCTCATCAAAGGAAGAATCTTCATCAGAGCTCATGAACTGCAGTATTAAGTTCCATGGAATCTCTATGGTCTCTATATGAGCCTCAAATTCCTTTGGTTTCTCAATAGGGAACTCCTTATTGGTCAGTGGACGTCCAGTAAGGTCTTCCTCACTGGAAATCACTGCCTTTTTACTCTCTCTAGGTTCGGCCACTTTGGATATAGTTATGGCCTTGCACTCTCTTTTGGGATTCTCTTCTGTATTGCTTGGGAGAGTACTAGGAGGGTCTTCAGTAACACTTTTATTCAGCTGACCCACTTGGATATAGTTATGGCCTTGCACTCTCTTTTGGGATTCTCTTCTGTATTGCTTGGGAGAGTACTAGGAGGGTCTTCAGTAACACTTTTTGATGGAGGACCTTGTTTCAATCATGAAAATGATAGTGGTCTTAGATAGATCAGAGACTATGGTTGCTAAGTCAGAGAGGCTCTGCTTAGAATTCTCTGTCTGTTGCTGAGAAGATGATGGAAAAGGTTTGCTATTGCCAAACCTATTTCTCCTACCATTATTATTATTGAAGCCTTGATTAGGCTTCTGCTGATCCTTCCATGAGAAATTAGGATGATTCCTTCATGAAGGATTGTAAGTGTTTCCATAGGATTCTCCCATGTAATTCACCTCTTCCATTGTAGGATTCTCAGGGTCATAAGCTTCTCCTTCAGAGGAGGCTTCTTTAGTACTGCCAGATGCAGCTTGCATTCCAGTCAGATTCAGAGAAATCATATTGACTTGCTGAGTCAATATTTTATTCTGAGCCAATATGGCATTCAGAGTATCAATCTCAAGAACACCTTTCTTCTGAGTCATCCCATTATTCATAGGATTTCTTTCAGAAGTATACATGAACTGGTTATTTGCAACCATTTTAATGAGTTCATGGGCTTCTGCAGGTGTTTTCTTCAGATGAAGAGATCCACCAGCAGAGTGGTCCAATGACATCTTGGACAATTCAGATAGACCGTTATAGAATATACATAAGATGCTCTATTCTGAAAGCATGTTAGAAGGACACCTTCTGATCAATTGCTTGTATCTTTCCCAAGCTTCGTAGAGGGATTCACCTTCCTTCTGTCTGAAGGTTTGAACTTCTACTCTAAGCTTGCTCAACTTTTGAGGTGGAAAGAATTTGGCCAAGAAAGCATTGACCAACTTTTTCCAAGAGTTCCGGTTTTCCTTATGTTGTGATTTCAACCATATCCTAGCTCTGTCTCTTACAGCAAAGGGGAAAAGTAGAAGTCTGTAGACCTCGGGATTAACCCCATTGGTCTTAACAGTGTTACAGATTTGTAAGAATTCAGCTAAGAACTTATGAGAATCTTCCAATGGAAGTCCATGAAACTTGCAATTCTGTTGCATTAGAGAAACTAATTGAGGCTTAAGTTCAAAGTTGTTTGCTCCAATTACAGGAATTGAGATGCTTCTTCCATAGAAGTCGGAAGTTGGTGAAGTAAAGTCACCAAGCACCTTCCTTGCATCTCCACCATTGTTGTTGGGTTCGGCTGCCATGTCTTCTTCTTTTTCGAAATTTTTTGTATGGTCCTCTCCAGAGTGTTGTGCTTTAGCTTCTCTTAGCTTCCTCTTCAGAGTCCTTTCAGGTTCAGGACCAACTTCAACAAGAATGTCCTTATCCTTGTTCCTGCTCATATGAAAAAGAAGAGAACAGAAAAGAAGAAGAATCCTCTATGTCACAGTATTGAGATTCCTTTATGTGTCAGAGGAAAAGAAGAATAGAATGAAGAAGGAAGAAGAAGAAATTCGAACAGAGAGAGAGAGAGGGTTCAGATTATTAGATGAGTAGAAGAGAAGTGTTAGTAAATAAATAAAATAAATAGAAAGAGATGAGAGAGAGAGTATTCAAATATTAATTAAAAAAAAAGAAAAATATTTTTGTTTTTATTTTAATTATAAGTTAGAATTCGAAATTTAAGAAAAGAAATAAAAGCAAATTGAAAACTAAATAAATTAATTAATTAAAAATATTTTTGAAAAATTTGTTAGTTAGTTTTCGAAATTAATGAGAGATAAAAGTAGTTAGGTGATTTTGAAAAAAGATAAGAAATAGTAAACTTTTTAAAATTAAAACAAACAAATCAAGTAATTAGTTGAAAAGGTTTAAAAGTCAAATTTTTTAAAAGATAAGAAGTTAGAAGAAGGTTTTGAAATTAAATTTTGAAAAAGATATGATCGAAATTTATTTTGGAAAACAATTGAAAAGAAATTAAAAAGATTTGATTTTTAAAAATTAAAGTTGATGACTTGACTAACAAGAAACTAAAAGATATGATTCTAGAATTTAAAGGTTGAACCTTTCTTAAAAAGAAAGTAACAAACTTGAAATTTTTTAATCAAAACATTAATTGTTAGTAAAGTTTTTGAAAATATGAAATAAAAATAAGAAAAATATTTTCAAAATTTATTTAAGAAATTCGAAATATTAAGAAGAAAAATGAAAAAGATTTGATTTTTGAAAAAGATTTGAAAAGATAAAGCTTTTAAATTGAAATTTTGACTTGACTAACAAGAAACAACTAAATTTTAAAAATTTTTTACCAAGTCAACTTAAAATTTCGAAAATTATGAGAAGAATAAGGAAAAGATATTTTTTTAACTTTTGAATTTTTAATGAGGAGAGAGAAAAATAACAAAATGAAACAAAACAGAAAAATTTAAGATCAAAACAAATAATGCATGCAAGAACACTTTGAATGTCAAAATGAATACCAAGAACACTTTGAAGATCATGATGAACATCAAAAACATATTTTTGAAAATTTTTTAGAAAAGAAAGACATGCAAGACACCAAACTTAAGAACTTCTGTACTAGGGACACTAACAATTCGAAAATGCATAAGAAAAATAAGAAAAGACACAAAACAAGAAAACTTAAAGATCAAACAAGGAAAATCATCAAAAACAACTTGAAGATCATGAAAAAAACACATGATGAATTTTCAAAAATTTAAGAAAAATTAAAAACATGCATGGTGCATGAAATTGTGATCTCAATGGCGCCAATAACTTGGTATACACAATCGTAATCTCAATTCTTCTTCACAGCTTCACACAACTAACCAGCAAGTGCACTGGGTCGTCCAAGTAATACCTTATGTGAGTAAGGGTCGATCCCACGGAGATTGTCGGCTTGAAGCAAGCTATGGTCATCTTGTAAATCTCGGTCAGGCAGATTCAAATGGTTATCAGGTTTTGATAATTAAAAGATAAATAAAACATAAAATAAGATAGAGATACTTACGTAATTCATTGGTGAGAATTTCAGATAAGCATACGGAGGTGCTTTGTTCCTTCTGGATCTCTGCCTTCCTACTGCCTTCATTCAATCATTCATACTCTATTCCCTGGAAAGCTGTATGTTGGGGGATCATCGTTGTCAATGGCTACCGTCCGTCCTCTCAGTAAAAATGGTCCAAATGTGCTGTCACCGCACGACTAATCATCTGTCGATTCTCACTCATGTTGGAATAGGATCCATTGATCCTTTTGCGTCTGTTACTACGCCCAACACTCGCGAGTTTGAAGCTCGTCACAGTCATCCCATCCTAGATCCTACTCGAAATACCACAGACAAGGTTTAGACTTTTCGGATCTCAAGAATGCTACCAATTGATTCTAGCTTATACCACGAAGACTCCGATCTTTCGGAATGGAGCCTGAGAGATACACACTCAAGCTATTGCAGATAGAACGAAAGTGGTTGTCAGGCACGCGTTCATAGGTGAGAATGATGATGAGTGTCACGAATCATCACATTCATCAGGTTGAAGTGCGAGTGAATATCTTGGAATAAGAATAAGCTTGAATTGAATAAAAAAACAATAGTACTTTGCATTAATTCATGAAGAACAGCAGAGCTCCACACCTTAATCTATGGGGTGTAGAAACTCCACAGTTGAAAATACATAAGTAATGAATGTCCAGGCATGGCCGTGAGGCCAGCCTCCAAACGTGTACAATATGATCTATGATAGCATAAAACTGATCAAAGATATAAAATAAATCATTAAAAGTAGTTTTTATACTAAACTAGTAGCTAGGGTTACAGAAAATAAGTAACCAAGTGCAAATAGTGCAGAAATCCACTTCTGGGGTCCACTTGGTGTGTGCTTGGGCTGAGCATTGAAGCTTTCACGTGTAGAGACTCTTCTTGGAGTTAAACGCCAGCTTTGGTGCCAGTTTGGGCGTTTAACTCTAGCTTTTATGCCAGTTCTGGCGTTTAACGCCAGAATAGGGTAGAAAGTGGGCGTTCAAATGCCAGTTTGCGTTATCAAAACTCGGGCAAAGTATGGACTATTATATATTTCTAGAAAGCCTAGAATGTCTACTTTTCCAATGCAATTGAGACCGTGCCAATTGGGTTTCTGTAGCTCTAGAAAATTCATTTCGAGTGCAAGGAGGTCAGAATCGAACAGCATCTGCAGTCCTTTTTCAGCCTCTGAATCAGATTTTTGCTCAGGTCCCTCAATTTCAGCCAGAAAATACCTGAACTCACAGAAAAACACACAAACTCATAGTAAAGTCCAAAAATATAAATTTTTCTTGAATACTAATAAAAACATAGTAAAAATTAACTAAAACATACTAAAAACTATGTAAAAACAGTGCCCAAAAGCGTATAAATTATCCGCTCATCACAACACCAAACTTAAATTGTTGCTTGTCCCCAGGCAACTAAAAACAAAGTAGGATAAAAAGAAGAGAATATACAATGAATTCCAAAGACATCTATGAAGACCAGTCTTAATTAGATGAGCGGGGCTCTTAGCTTTTTGCTGTGAACAGTTTTGGCATCTCACTTTATCCTTTGAAGTTCAGAATGATTGGCATCTATAGGAACTCAGAATTCAGATAGTGTTATTGATTCTCCTAGTTCAGTATGTTGATTCTTGAACACATCTACTTTATGAGTCTTGGCTGTGACCCTAAGCATTTTGTTTTCAATTATTATCACCGGATACATAAATGCCACAGACACATAACTGGGTGAACCTTTTTAGATTGTGACTCAGGTTTGCTAGAGTCCCCAATTAGAGGTGTCCAGAGCTCTTAAGCACACTCTTTTTGCTTTGGATCATGACTTCAACCGCTCAATCTCAAGCTTTTCACTTGACACCTTCACGCCACAAGCACATGGTTAGTGATAGCTTGGTTTAGCCGTTTAGGCCAGGATTTTATTCCTTTGGGCCCTTCTATCCATTAATGCTCAAAGCCTTGGATCCTTTTTACCCTTGCCTTTTGGTTTAAAAGGTTATTGGCTTTTTGCTCTTGCCTTTTGGTTTAAAGAGCTATTGGCTTTTTCTGCTTGCTTTTTCTTTTTCTTTGTTTTTTTTTTCCGCCATTTTTTTTCGCAAGCCTTTGTTCTTCACTGGTTTTTCTTGCTTCAAGAATCAATTTTTTTATTTTTCAGAATATCAATAACATTTCTCTTTTTTATCATTCTTTCAAGAGCCAACAAATTTAACATTCATAAACAAAAATATAAAAAAATATGCACTGTTCAAGCATTCATTCAGAAAACAAAAAGTATTGCCACCACATCAAAATAATTAAACTATTTAAAATTCGAAATTCATGTGCTTCTTTTTCTTTTTCAGAAAACATTTTCTTCATTTAAGAAAGGTGATGGATTTATGGAATAATTCATAACTTTAAGACATAAACACCAGACACTAATAATCATGTAATAAAGGCACAAACATAGATAGAACATAAAGCATAATTTTCAAAAAACAAAAAAATAATAGCAAGGAGATTAAAGAATGGGTCCACCTTAGTGATGGCGGCTAGTTCTTCCTCTTAAAGATCCAATGGAACACTTGAGCTCCTCTATGTCTCTTCCTTGTCTTTGTTGCTCCTCCCTCATGGCTATTTGGTCTTCTCTAATTTCATGAAGGAGGATGGAATGCTCTTGGTGTTCCACCCTTAGTTGTTCCATGTTGGAACTTAATTCTCCTAGGGAGGTGTTAATTTGCTCCCAATAATTTTGTGGAGGGAAGTGCATCCCTTGAGGCATCTCAGGGATTTCATGATGAGGAATTTCCTCATGCTCTTGTTGAGGTCCATGAGTGGGCTCTCTTGCTTGCTCCATCCTTTTCTTAGTGATGGGTTTATGAGGTGAATCTCTCCAACTCCCATGACCCGGAGGCGGAAGCAATTGCCTTCCCTTTCCTCTTTCTAGAGGTTTCTCCGGCCTTAGGTGCCATTAATGGAAAAATAAAAAAGCAGTGCTTTTTCCACACCAAACTTAAAATGTTTGCTCGTCCTCGAGCAAAAGAAGAAAGAAACGAGGAGAAGAAGAAGAAATGGAGGAGATGGAGTGGTGTATGGTATTGGCAAGGGGGTTTGAGTGTGTATGATGGGGTGGGTTTGGGAGAAAAAAAAAGAGTTTTGAATTTGAAGGTAGGTGGTATTTTGGGGAAAAGTGAATGAGGTGATTGGTGAAGGGTATTTGGGAAGAGATATGGAGGTGATTGGTGAAGGGTATTTGGGAAAGAGTGTTATGAAAAGGTGTGAAGAAGAGAGAGTGAGTTGAGGTTGGTGGGGATCCTGTGGGGTCCACAGATTCTGAGGGGTCAAGGACTTAGCATCCCTACTCCATTTAAGCGTGCAAAACGCCCTTAGGGTGCAATTCTGGCGTTTAACGCCAGGTTGCTGCTTATTTCTAGCGTTTAACGCCAGCTTTTCTCCCTTTCTTGGCATTTAACGCCAACTTGGTGCCCTGTTCTGGCGTTAAACGCCAGTCTGGTGCCTATTTCTGGCATTAAACACCCATAATGGTGCCAGACTGGGCGTTTAACGCCCATGCTGCTACTCTTACTGGCGTTTAAACGCCAGTAAGCTCTTCCTCCAGGTTGAGCTATTTTTAATGTTGTTTTTCATTTTGTTTTTGATTTTTTAGTTGTTTTTGTGACTTCACATGATTATCAACCTAAAGAAAACATCAAATGACAATAGAAAATAAATAGATATAATTAAATAACATTGGGTTGCCTCCCAACAAGCGCTTCTTTAATGTCAATAGCTTGACAGTGAGCTCTCATGGAGCCTTACAGATAATCAGAGCAGGGTTGCGGCCTCTCAACACCAAACTTAGAGTTTGATTGTGGCCTCTCAACACCATGCTTAGAGTCCGGTTGTGGCCTCCCAACACCAAACTTAGAGTTTGAATGTGGGGGTTTTGTTTGACTTTGTATTGAGAGAAGCTTTTCATGCTTCCTCTCCATGGTTACAGAAGTAGAACCTTGAGTCTTGAATACAAGGTAGTCCTCATTCAACTGAAGGACCAATTCTCCTCTGTCAACATCAATTACAGCTTTTGCTGTGGCTAGGAAGGGTCTGCCAAGGATGATGGATTCATCCTCATCCTTCCCAGTGTCTAGGATTATAAAATCAGCAGGAATGTAAAGGCCTTCAACCTTCACTAGCACGTCCTCTACTAGTCCATAAGCATGTTTCATTGATTTGTCTTCCATCTCTAGTGAGATTCTTGCAGCTTGTACCTCAAAGATTCCCAGTTTCTCCATTACAGAGAATGGCATGAAGTTTATCCCTGACCCCAGGTCACATAAAGCCTTCTCAAAGGTCATGGTGCCTATGGTACAAGGTATGAAGAATTTTTCGGGATCCGGTTTCTTCTGAGGTAATGTTTGCCTGATTAATGCATTCAGTTCATTAGTGAACAAGGGGGGTTCATCCTCCCAAGTCTCATTACCAAATAAGTTGGCATTCAACTTCATGATTGCTCCTAGATACTTAGCAACTTGCTCTTCAGTGATGTCTTCATCCTCTTCAGAGGAAGAATATTCATCAGAGCTCATGAAGGGCAGAAAGAGGTTCAATGGAATCTCTATGGTCTCTGTATGAGCTTCAGATTCCTTTGGTTCCTCAAAGGGAAACTCCTTTCTGTCCAAAGGACGTCCCATGAGGCTTTTCTCACTGGGACTCACGTCCTCCTCACTCTCTCCAGGTTCGGCCATGTTGGTCATGGTTATGGCCTTGCACTCTCTCTTGGGATTTTCTTCTGTATTGCTTGGAAAAGTATTGGGAGGAGTTTCAGTAATCTTCTTACTCAGCTGACCCACCTGTGCCTCCAAATTTCTAATGGAGGACCTTGTTTCATTCATGAAACTTAGTGTGGTCTTGGATAGATCAGAGACTATGGTTGCCAGGCCATAATGGCTCTGTTTAGAATTCTCTGTCTGTTGCTGAGAAGATGATGGAAAAGGTTTGGTATTGCTAAACCTATTTCTTCCACTATTATTATTGAAGCCTTATTGAGGCTTCTGTTGGTCCTTCCATGAGAAATTTGGATGATTTCTCCATGAAGGATTATAGGTGTTTCCATAGCGTTCTCCTATGTAATTCACTGCTGCCATTGCAGGGTTCTCAGGATCATAAGCTTCTTCTTCAGAAGATGCTTCTTTAGTACTGTTGGATGCAGCTTGCAATCCATTCAGACTCTGAGAAATCATATTGACTTGCTGAGTCGATATTTTTTTGAGCCAATGTGGCATTCAGAGCATCAATTTCAAAAATTCCCTTCTTCTGAGACATCCCATTATTCAAAGGACTCCTTTCAGAGGTGTACATGAGCTGGTTATTTGTAACCATTTCAATGAGTTCCTGAGCTTCTGCAGGGGTTTTCAGATGAAGAGTTCCTCCTGCAGAATGGTCCAATGACATTTTTGATGCTCCATTATGGAAGCATGTTAGTAGGACATGATAAACCCCGATTTTGTGGTTTATCTTGTGCTTAATTTGGGGGATTTTATCACCTTTTCCAACATTTATTCAATAAAATAGCATGGTTTTGCAATTCTCCCTAGATTTGTGCTTAAATATGAAAACATGCTTTTTAGGCCTTAAAATAGCTAAATGTAATTCACTTTAATTCCATTCGATGCCTTGATGTATTTGTTGAGTGATTTCACGATCATAGGGCAAGTATTGGATGGGAAAAGTGAGGAGAAAAGCATACAAAGTGGGTGAACTCATGAAGAAATGAAAGAACCGTAAAGCTGTCAAGTCCGACCTCTTCGCACTCAATCGACCATAACATGAGCTACAGAGATTCAAATGAGTCGGTTCTAGTTGCGTTGGAAAGCTAACATCCGGGGCTTCGAAATGATATAAAATTTGCTATATGTTACTTCATGTTCAGGGGCACAGACGCGCCATGTACGCATGCGCGCTGATGCTGTCTGTGGCCCACAAAAGTGAAATCGCCCCCAGCGATTTCTGAAGCACTTTGGGCCCAACCCAACTCATTTCTAATGCTATTTCATGCAGAATTCAAGTTTGAGCAAAGGGGGGAGCAATTTTTTGGTAGCTTAGCATCATGTAGTTTAGTTTCTAGAGAGAGAAGCTCCCTCTTCTCTCTAGAATTAGGGTTCTTAGGACACTTCCATCTTAGATCTAGGTTTAATTCATGCTTTGATTTACTTTTCCTTTACAATTTCTTGTTCCTCTAATCTTTCTCTCTAATTTTTAATTTCATTCTTGTAATTGCTTGCTTTGTTGTTGATGCACTCTTCCTTCTTCTATTTTCTTTTAATGCAATTTATGATTCATGTTCTTTTATCATTGATTTGCTTTATTGTTGTTTAATTCCTTGTAATTGAGTAGTGTAGATTTATATTCCTTGCAATTTTACTATGCTTTCCTTTTATGCCTTCCAAGTGTTTGATAAAATGTTTGGTTGGATTTTAGAGTAGATTTTAGTGCTCTTGGCTTGGGAAGGTAACTTAGGAACTCTTGAGTCACTAATGTCCAAGTGATTGACGATTGGGAGCTATTAATGCTAGATCTCACCAATTGATTAGGTGTAGAACTAGGACTTATGGACTTGGATTGACATAGCTCATTTGACTTTCCTTTATTAGTTAGAGGATGACTTAGTGGGGTTGATCCTTGCCAATTCTCATGTTGTGGTTAGTGATTAGGATAGAGATCCTTGACCACCAACCCTTGCCAAGGCCTTTTTGTTAGTTTATTTCCATTGCCATTTACCTTACATGCCTCTTATCCCAAAAACCCCAAAATACCTCATAGCCAATAATTGATCTTGGCTCATTGCAATTCCTCGTGAGACGACCCGGAGTCCAAATACTCCGGTTAATTTTCATTTGGGGTTTGTACTTGTGACAAAACCAAATTTTTGCATGAAAGGACTATTGATTGGTTTAGAAACTATACTTTACAACGAGAATTAATTAGTGGAATTCTATACCACATAAAAGTTCGTTCATCAAAATGGCACCGTTGCCGGGGAGTTGCAATGGTGTTATTTGGATTGCTTGTTAGTTTTTGCTAGTTTTAGAACTTTGTTTCATTATTTCTTGTTAGCTTTTATTTCTTATTTTCACTTTTCACTATGAATTCTCACTTTGGCTATGAGTGTGATTACAACTATGTTGTAGGAAATGGGAACTTCAATGAAGATGTGCATCAAGGATGGGATAACCAAAGGTGGGAGGAGCCATATGCATATGATCAATCCTCTTGGCAACAACCTCTACTAATGCACTATAAAAAAGAGCCATTCTATGATGTATACCAATCTAATGGTTATGGTGAATCCCCTTGTGACTTCCAATAACCACCACCATACATCTATGAGCTATATCCTCAACATAGCCATCAACCATACTCACAAGCCACCTTTCACCAACCATCTTCATATGACCCTAATCCATAACCATCCTACCAACAATCATATGAGCCATATGAACCACACATAGAGCCACCACCACTCCAACATCAACATTTTCAAGAGCCGCCCCCTCCATATTATTACCAAAAAGAACCACCTTCTGACTATAATACCTTTCCCTTAAACAATGAACCCTCTCTTCCACCATCACCCCCCGATGAAGCCTTTATGCTAGAATTAAGGGATCTTGAATCTCATATCTTAAGGCAACACGAAGAGGATGAAAAGAAATTTGTGGAGTTAAGAGCAAAAATGGCTATCATGGTAGAAGCCATTGGCAACATAGTCTCATCCCGTCTAAGCCTATGCAATCAAGACACTTCCATTGTGGAATGTGGAGAAGCAACCAAGGAGCTTAGTGAGGGAGTGAACTTAAAGCTCCAAGGTGAAGAAGAGGAGTTAAAGCAAGAAATGCAACAAGAGGAGGAGGTAGAGATTATTGAACAAGAGGAAGAAGTGGTTGAAGACTTAGGAGATGCGGAACCACCTTGGGAGTCTAGGATTGAAGAAAACCCCTCCAAAATTATTGAATTTGATGCTAAGGAAGAATGTGCACAACCTCCAAGGCATGTCTCTAATGAAGAATTGGATGGGATAGAGTAAGAATTGAGTCCCCTTGGTGATGAAGATCAAGCATCAAGTCTTATTGGTGAAGAATCCTTTGAGCATGAAGAACCTTCTCCCGATGAGATGGAAAGCAATGTGGAGGTAAATGTCTCTCACCCTCCCAATTATGACTTGAGTAAGGGAAAAGCTTAGATAAAATTGTTGAACAAAGGATTACATTTGAGAAAACTTGTGAAGAGGTGGAAGTCCTTAGAAAAAGGAGGATGGGAATTGAATACGCCTTGTCAAGACCCTTGGAATCACCTTTGCCTAGGTTGCCATCTACACCTTCATTTGAGGGCATGAAACTCATTTCTATTATCTTTATTATCCCACTCGAATATGGCTTTCTTGAAACGGATGGTCAACTTAGGATGCTTTGTGGGATGAAGCTTAAAAGAAAGATGTTTCGTGGTTGGCGTTGTAAGTCTAGGCTCATTATGGTTGAAGCTTCAAGGAGTAAAGGTTGGACTAGTGCTCAATTGGATGGGTCTAGGAGGATAGTTTGTTACTTCCATGATGATTCATCTCTCTTGCCACCCGGAGGAAACCACCATGATCAACTCAAGGACTGGTGTGAAAATAAAGTGTGGGATCCCGGATCGCACAAGGAAGATCAACTTTGAGAGCCTATGGTTTGTGAAGAACTCCATCAAATCTTGGGGTTACTAACTTTGAATGATGAAGCACAATGGAAGTCCAAGCATTGGTGGATGTTCAAGGATGGATTCAAGCACAAGCCTCCTTGATGAGGAGCTCCCCATAATTCCAACTTAAGGACAATAAACAAAAGTACTAAGTGGGAGACACCCCACCATGATAACATCTTTTCATTTTTCTTTTTGTACATATTGGTAAATTAGGTTTAATCTCATGTTTTAATTGATTTGTTAAGTTTGTTTGGTAGTCTAGTAGGTTAAATAAGGTTTTATGATATTTTGGTAGTTGTTTGGAGGTTTGGAATGCTTGGTTTGGTGCAAAAACATCGAAAAATTTTGAAAAACAGAGCACCACCCACGCGCACGCGTACTTCACGCGTACGCGTGAATGAAGCAATTTCAGCCAGCCACGCGGACGCGCCATGTACGCGTACGCGTGGATTAGATATTACGTACTTCAGGCTTTTGGAAGTAGACTTAATGAGCTTGGTTCCTCATAATTGTCAAGATATGGTTGTTAGACAAGGATGGTGACCTCAATTCCCATGCCTAGCCAAGAGTTGCTTTTATTATTCATATTTGAAAACCAAATTTCTCAACTATTTGCCTTAGTTATAGTTACTTGTTTGGTTTATAATAGAATTAAGTGAAATGTTACTTGTTCATTGGAATTGCTCATGTTTCGCTTAGTTAATTGAATTAATTTGTTGCAACCCCGAATTTCTAACCAATGTTGAAGCACATGTTTGCCCATTCCTTGTGAGATGACCCAAGGTTTGAATACTTCGGTTATTTCTATTGGGGTTGAACTTGTGACAACCAAATCCCTCTTCTAAATTTGACACCCGAGGATTGTTGTTGGTAGAGCTATACTTGCAACGCGATCTTATTGAAGAAAATCTTTACCAATACACCCTTGGGGGACCCGTTAGTCGACTCTTTGCTTTGCCATGCATGCGTACGCGCACTGTACACGTACGCGTCGCTTCCATTTTCATCATTCCACGCTTACGCGCACATGACGCGCACACGTGGATTGCCCTGTTTCACTCACCTTCTTTTCTTCTCCTCTTTCCATTTCTTTCCTTCTTCTCTTCTCTTTCCACCCTTCAATCATCATCCAACACCACCAAGCATCATGTAACACCATTTTTTTAGTTAGTTTAACTTTTGTTTTCCAATATAAGTGTTGGATTACTAATCTTGTTTACCATCTACTGCTGCTTATTACTAATGGGATGTTAGTTTAACATCATTGTTGTTATTGTCATTGTTGGATTCCTTTATTGAGGTTGCAATTTATTACTTGGTTTTGAATTTTCATGTTAAACATTTGTGAGCACCAAGTGAATGTTACATTGCCTTTAAGCATCTTAACTCTTTTGAATTGCATGTTTTGGCCACCATGCATTCATCATCTATTGTTAGGCAATTGTATATTATCATTGCATTTTTTTAGGTGATACTTGTTTATGGTTTACCCTTTTTCACGTCACTTATTTCATGCATTGATATTGTGGAATTGTGAGATTGGATCGAAAGCTTACCTAGTGACATATTTTTTAGCTTTGTAAAGCTTTGTGGGCCATGCTTGCTATGTGATTGTTTCCCACTTCTACATCCTTTTTCCTAAGTTCCATAGCATCCATGTGTTTCACCTCTATGTCACTTAGGTGTTGCAACAACTTCAATATGTGTCATTGTTTGATGTGTGAGCTCTCTAGACTATTTTGTTCATCAAATTTACTTACACATCAATCAATGTCCATGCATTATCCAATTTCACAATTGCTTGATTTTTGCTTGAATGCTTTTATGCTTTTTCACTACTTGTTGGGTTATTTTAGCCTACAAATCTTTTAAAGTATCTCAGGCACACTAGAATGAGTGAAGTGCATGTTTTCTTTTGTGTAATTGTGACATAACTTTTTGTACTAGTGTGTGTGTATTCTAAACCGCGCGCAATTTTAGAACCCACATACTTATTTTTCATCAATGTCACACTAATTCACTCACTCCATTCTAGTGGTTCTTACCTCATTCTAACAATTCATGCTTCCTTGCTTTTGTACTTTCTCATCTTATGGTGTTTATTTTATTTTTCATGATCGATGCACCATAAGCAAAAATGGAAGCGAAAGGAAGAACACGCAACATCAGTTGACCTACCAACTGAAGGTAGCAACTAGGAAAGTCGCCGTACCCCCTTGTTCATCTTTGGATGCACCGAGGACGGTGCAAACTTTTAAGTGTGGGGAGGTCGTCCGACCGCTCGGCATTTTTGGGTGACAAGTTCTTAATCCCAACACTTTTGTATTTCATTTTAGGATTTCACAACAAAGCCCAAAGACATTCACAACCATAACCCAATATATTAAAATTCCAATTCAATATCAAACAATTCAAAATAACTCATTCAAGATTAGAATCTCAGTCAACTTATCACAAAAATCAGTAATTCAAATACAATTCACAACCAGATTTCAACCAATTCAGCAATTATCCATACGACAACTTTTCTATAATTAACTCAGCATACTTCAATTTAATAAATTATACTAAATTAATTATTAATCACAGCAGCATCTAAATTCAACCACAGCTCAGAATAATCACAACAATTAACTAACTTCAAATCCATTTCAAGTCATTCATGTCAACTAAAGATTCTTAACCATTTGCACTTATCCAAATAACTTTGTAGGCATTCTAAATTAAAAACGTTGAATCCCCTACCTCAATGTCGAAATTGCAGAGTCTAAACGCCACAACCAAGTATCTCAAAACCACCACCAGCAGCGGCAAATTTAGCATCTCCGATCGACGGCAGCGGCACCCTATCAGGTTCTGACATCCATTTTGTCCCCTTGGCAGCAAACACTGTGTTCTTGGGCAGCTTCAATAACGATTTCCAGAACTCATTTTGTTTCTTGGGTAGCAACCATGGTAGTTTTGAGCAGCTCCAGTGATGGTAGAAAGCTTCAGCATCAGCCAAATAGCAGCAGTAACAATTCAGAGTAGAGCCAGAACAGGGCCAGGCCAACAATAATAGTTCCAGCAGCAGCGGTTGTGTCTTCTCGGAATCCAAAAAACCAGAGGCAGAAGCAGAACTGGCTAGCTTCTCCATTCGGTCCTCCAGCGATGATGTCCGGCGATGCAACGGCTTGGCGATGACGACGACTTCCATCGACGGTAGCAGCGGTGAAGAGACGTGGCTGCAGTGACAGAAGACTTCTCCTTCCTTCTCTGTTGCGTCATATCTCTCTCTCTCCCTCCTCAAATTCGTGCTTTCTCTCTCTTCAGTGATGGTGGCTCGGACCACACCAGCGACAATGAAGACCTCGACGGCGGTGACGAATCGGGATCGACGGAGCGGCGATGACGGCGACGGTGGCGGCGCAAGGATGGCAGCGACAAGGCTGGTTGTGGGTCTCTCTTGTTCGTGCGTCTCTCTCTCTTCGCGATTCTGTCCCCTCAACGACGACCTGTGGACGGATCGGCGGCGACGCGAGCTTATGGCTCCATGGACGGGACGACACCGTGAAGCAGCTCGGCGGCGAGCTCCAGGGAGGCGGCACTGACGGTGAACAGCCCGTGCTTCCTCTATTCTCTTCTCCGTTTCCTCACTCTCCCTCTCTGATTTCCCATTTTTGAAGTTGCACTGAAGGGGGTGAAAGGGGGTGGGGTGCGGCTGTGGTGAAGGGTGCTAAGGGTTAGGGTTTTTTGTGAATTTCGGAATTAGGGTTTTTGATTTCCAATTCGGAAATTAGGGTTAGAAATTAGGGATTTTATAAAAGAATATGGATAGATATGAATAGATATTTTGATAAAATCGGAGGACACTAAACGAGCGTGGCATGTTAGTACAAAGTTCTAGAGAGAAACAATGGAGGACACTAAACGAGCGTGGCACGCCAGGTTGGGCGTGGCATGTAACGACCCAACTCCCAGTATGCCATTGTCATACAAGAAGCTAAGTGTTACCAACTTGTTCTTCCTAATTATTAACTATTACTTAATATATGAGCCTGTTCCTTGTTAGAACGTTGCCAATTTTATCGGATAACTTTTTTTTTGTTACGGATGTTCAGGTAAAATAAACAAGCATACATTGAGAGCAATAGAAGCAAGTGTAGAGAAATATAGACTACAAGAATTTTACGGATGTTCAGGTAAAATAAAAGCATACTTTTACCACCTTAACTTTCAGAAATTACCAAATAACCCCTTAAACACCAAAAATTTTACTTCCTTGCCCTTTTAAGGATCTAAAGCCTGTTCTTCATTGTTCTTCATCACACTCAAAGTGTTCTTCATGTTCTTCATAAGTTCTTCAGATTCTTTCTCTGTTTTTACCTGTTTTTCAGTCTTTTCAGCAACCGATTTTTACTATAATTCATAATAAATTAGCAGCCACTATAACCCCATCTTTTCTACATGATTTCAACACAAATTTAACCTCAATTTAAAATTAGGGTTTCATTTTTCCAGCTACCCCAAGAACATGAACTTTAAAGCTTGAATTTCATTAAATTTCATCAAAATTTCACCAAATTTTCACCAAGAATCAATCATATATGAAACCAATTTTTAGCACAGCCAAATCATACAACATTCACACAACTCAAACACAAATAATCAAGATTAATTTTGTGACACCCTACCTGGTTTTAGCACAGCCAAATCATACAACATTCACATAACTCAAACACAAATAATCAAGATTAATTTCGTGACACCCTACCTGGTTTTGCTGCTTCTAATTCAGTTAGACTTTCAGGTGGTCGTTTAGCACTTTTTCCTCCTAAATCACATTAAGAACAACTTTAAATCCGAAAACTCTCAACTAACCAAATATCCTTTAGCACGTTAGGAGGTGATTTCTAACCTTAGACTTGCTGGAAAGTCACGTTTCTTGGCCCTCAAGTCAAGTTAAGCATGATTCCTAAGGTAGAACATCAAGAAAACACATGTTTAAGCATGTTTCCTTGAAACCGAATCAAAAGAGAGATGGTGCAGCCAAATCACCTTGATTCCAGCCTTGATAAGTCATATGATCATGTAGAGAAAGAAGAGAGGATTATTTTGGTTGGATTGGAATTTTGATTTGAGTTTTAGTTCAGCAGAAATCAAGCTTTGAAGATTTGGAACTAAGAACTTTTCTCTCTTCCTATTTTTGGCCACAAAGTGAAAATGAGCCAGCCTTGGCGGTTTTGGGGGTGTAGGGTGAGTTTTGATTGGTTGGCTTGGAGGTGGATTAAAATAATATTAAAATATCTCATGTGTATAACTACTAAAACTAAATGTATCGGAACACTTGCAAAAACATCTCTAAAAATTATTTTCTGAGCTACTAGCATAAATGACACTAGTAACATATTTATTATGAGAATAAGACATGTATAATGAGGCCTTAGCATTGCTAAAGTCATCAGAGAGTGCTAGTGCTAAGCTGCACCAGTAAACTGTGAACCCGGTTAAACCGATTTTCTGTTTTTAACTAAAACTGACCAGATAACCTTATAATATCATTCGAGAAGCTTCTAATACTAATATAATGATAATATCATCCTATTATCTCTCTTTTCTCATAAATCGAGTCCGGTTTGTCAAACTGAGACTATTTACAAAAAACCGAATCAATACTCCTAACCGATACGGTTCAAAAACTAGGTTCTTCGTGACCGCGTTATCGAGCTTGCCTCGGAAAAGATTCTAACTTAAAGATAACATAATGACAATGAGGATTGAGATACTTGATGATATATCAAAGGTTTTCCCCTTACTGATCTTCCGGAGTTCTCCGTACTTTCAGAAAAGATCTCGCGTACTCAAAAATCGGGGTTGTTACATGGCACGCCTAATCCATCAACTACTATGGGTGTGCCACTTAAGCAAAGGGGCGTGGCATGCCAATCCACCATTCCAAGAAGAACCCCCACTATGGCGTGCCACTTGGTATCGAAGGCGTGAAACGCCAGCTCCAAGAAGTCACTTGGGCGTGCCACTTGAGAACCCAGGCGTGGCACGCCAAGCTTGAAGAGTTCAGAAATCCATGGGCATGCCACTTGAACAGCATAGCGTGGCACGCTGGTACAATAATCCAGAGAATGGGCTGAAGGCAATTGAAGACTGGACGTGCCACTTGAAGTCAAAGGCGTGGCACGCCAATCCCTCAACCTCACTTAGGCGTGCCACTTGAGCAACCAGGCATGGCACGCCAATGCACAAAGAGAACAAAAGCAAGGACTGGACGTGCCACTTGGTATCGAAGGCGTGGCACGCCAACCCAAGCATGTCACTATGGCGTGCCACTTGAAGGCTGAGGCATGGCACGCCAACTACTGGAACCAATACAAGATCATGGGCGTGGCACACTGGTATAAGTTTCCAGAGAGGATGAAGGAGGGCAATTACATGGGGCGTGCGACTTGGTATCGAAGGCGTGGCACGCTACTCACTATTCTCCACTTAAGCATGCCGCTTGAACCCCAAGCGTAGCATGCCAATGCCATTCAGAGAGCTAATAAGCATTGGGGTGTGCCACTTGAGTTCGTGGCGTGGCACGCCAAACAGAGGAACCACTCACTCACAAAGGGGCGTGGCACACCAGACCCTGGGTGTGCCATGCTAGTGCAACTTTCCAGAGAAGCTTAGCCAAGCATAGAGCAAGAGCGTGGCACGCCAGACTCTGGGTGTGCCACGCTAGTGCAACTTTCCAGAGAAGCTTAGCCAAGCATAGAGCAAGAGCGTGGCACGCCAGACTCTGGGCGTGCCATGCTAGTTCAAGTTTCCAGAGGACAAGGGAAAAGGAAAAAGGCTATGGCGTGCCACTTGAGCTCGAAGGCATGGCACGCCAAGGTTGTTAGAGAGACGAGCGTACCACTTGAAGGGCTGGGCGTGGCACGCCAAGCTAAAATTAAAAGGGCACGTGACACGCCACTAGAATGCCAATCACATGCCAGCTGGGAGGTCACACTTATTGAGCTTCTTTTCCCTCCAAAATGTAATTTTTCTTTTTCGCTTTTGTAATTTTTTTATTTTACTAGAAGTAGTATAAATACCCCCAAGGAGTACTGAAAGGGGGCTAAGCAGTTAGTTTTAGATCCACTCTTACACTTCACTTTTGAGTACTTTTTGAGCTATGAGTAGCTAACTTCACTCTCATTGAGAGAGAGAGCTCTATTGTACTTCATGGAGTGATAATAGTAAAATTATTCTTCTCTTCATATTCTCTTTGATTTGCTAGAAGGAATTTCGTTCTTAATGCTTAGTGTTCAATTATCTTGGAAAAGAGATTGAATGCAATTGGGTTTCATGGGAACCTTGGGAAAGGAAACATGAAACCATGCTTAAAATTCCTTCTCACACTTGAGTAGAATCTGGGTTTTGGTGTTTAGATATGTGACATATAATCCTCCCTCTACTTGGACCTATAATGGTATGTGGTATAATCAGGTACCAAGCATATCTCTCTTCATGAGCAATTAGACCAAGAAATTGGCTATTGATCAAGATCTGAGAGATTGAGTCACCAAGGGATTGGGGCTCAATCAATCATGATTGCCAAGAGGTCACTGAGTTGCATGATTGAAGAGGATATAAGCTAGATTTCATCCAAAGAGACAACATCTCCCAATCTCAATGAATTTCCCCATTCTCATCTATCCCTTTCTTTATAGCTTAATTTTACATTCAGTAATTCCCCATTCCCATTTATATTCAAGTCATTTATGATTCTGCACTTTACATTCTGCCATTTATATTTCTGCACTTTATTGCTTTTCTTTATATTCTAGTCATTTACATTTATGTCATTTACAATTCTGCACTTCACAATCTTATTGATCCGCTTGACTAATTCATCAATTAATTAAAACTGCTCGAATTCGCCAATCTCTGTGGATACGATCCCACTCCACAGTGGGTTATTACTTGACGATAATTTTGGTGCGCTTGCCAAAGGAACTAATTCACCAATTTTTATATGTGGGTAGTGAAATCCGGTCATCACCTACCAATTTAAAAAAAAAAATATTTTCTGGTTCTCTTTCTTGAAGAATTTATTTTAGAACATGGTTTTTGAGCTAAGGACACAACCATGTGAGTTTTGAGCCCAATTGTGTGGTTACATCTTATAACCACTTATCTTCATTCTTGTGTGCATTATTCTTTTTCTATGATTGTAATCTTTGATTTGTTTGATTCTTTATGTCCATTATTCCATGTATGAATGCATTTATATGATTGAGGCCATCATTTCATTTAGTTTATTTACCCAAATAGCCTACCTTTCATCAACCATTGTTAGCAAAATTTGAGCCTATTTAGTCCCTTTTATTCTTAATGTTAGCACATCACTACCCCCTAAGTGAAAAACAATAAATATCCCTTAATTTAGATCTTTGATTAGCTTAGGCTAGTGATGGTGTGTATCATTTGGGTATGGGAAACTTGGGACATTGGTTGAGGTAAAAGTGTAATTTTTATTTTTGTTAAAAATATTGGAAATTGGGTACATATTCATGCACTATACGTAAAACCATATGCACTGATATGTTTGTATATACTTTAGAAAAAAATGATAAAGAAAAAAGAAAAAGAACATATATATATATATATATATATATATCTATAACAATATATAATGGCAATACATGGGTTTGGTGTCCAAATTTTTTTTTCAATATTACCCTTTCTAATTAACTTCCCTACTTAACGACAGTTATTCAACTTAAAAAAAACTCCCACTAATTTCTCTCATCTTATATTCACGTTATTAGAGCAATTTTGTACTTTTCATCCACATGTTCTTCTTTCTTATTCCATTATCTTATTTAAGGTCTTCATCTACTTTTATTAATTCTTTTTTATCTCTGTATCTTTCTCCCATTTATTAAATCAATTATATATTGAAATACTTTTATTTTTTTGTCTCTAAAAAAATTGAAAGAAGAAAAAGAACTCATAATTAAGCATACCAAAAACTCCATTACAAATTATTAATAAAAACTCCATTTTTTATGATAACCATAAGAAAAGTAATTATGACATTTTAATAATTTGTGGGTGATGTCAGGTAGTATGAAAGATGTCTATTTATGTTAGATTAAGTCACGGTTAAAGAAGATTGAGATGGAGACTAGAGAAAAAAATTAGTTTTAGTTTATATGATTTATTACTTACTACGTACACTATGATATATATTCTGACCTGCAATTCAGTCTTAACTTTTAACTAATATAAATAGAAAATTCATTATATGCATACATGTATTTTTTTGAAAATAATATTATAAAATGATAAATTAAATTTCTGATTTATAATATTATTTAATTAGTATATACCATTAATAATTTATTTTGTAATTTTGTTAGATAAATATATTAGTTTTATCGTTGGTTTTTATATATCATATATTTAAAAATAAATTAAAATTGTCCTATACATTTAATACTAATTATATTATAGTACTTTTGTTTTAATGAACTAACGTTTTATTCATAAGATAATTTATTTTATTAGCTCACATTTTATTTTACATAATTTTTTATTTTACTATTTGACAACACATAAGTTAACTATTTTAAAGTTTTGTATTAAATCTTAGCTTACAATCTTAATTCTATTTTATTTTGTAATTTTTGTTTAGTTCATTTTTAATCGAATTTGATTTATTAATTTATTCTAAAGTATTATTATTATATTTTTAAAAATCTTATACGCAGTTAATTTATAGTAATTTTAATTTTATAAAATATCATATAACTAAGGCTATGTTAATTTTGAAATGATAAAAAAATACTTATTTGACAAATTTAAAGGGTGAATAATATATTAACACCAATATTAAAATATGATATAAATAAGATCACGCCAATATTAAAATAAAAAAATAGTGACCTAATAAATTTGAAGAACGAATAATATATTAAAAAAAAGCGGCTGAACAGGCACGTTAGTGCCTGTTAAGCCGCTAGTATATATAAAGGGAGAAAAAGAAATAAAAATAAAAAGGGGACAAAAATGCCCCAAAGTAAAGTCAATAAAAATCAATGTATATGTGTGTTAATTAAAGAGAATGCATGAGTATGTGAAAAAAAGTGGGAATCATTGGTAGCTAGGCATTGTATTAGAATTGTATAGGTTGTTATATGTGTTAAGTGAGAGCTTAGGCTAATCAAAGATCCAAATCTCAAGCTCACTTGACCATATGCATCCTAGCTTGACCCTAGCCCCATTACAACCTATGAATAAGTCCTCATGATGAATGTATGCATGCATTGAATAATTGTTGATTGTTAGAAGAAAAACAAATCTTGGAAAACATGATTAGAGGAGAATTGAGTGAATCGACCCTATATACTAGAGCGACTAGAGCGGATACACTTCCGGTGAGGGTTCGATGCTCAATTCCTTGTTCTTGGCTTTCATGAGCATTCTTCTCGCAAGTCTATTGAAATTTCATTTTGATATTTGAATTAGTAGCATTCATGAATCATCATATGATCTTAGCCCTACTTGTTCATATATATATTCTTGGGGATTGATTTACTTTTAATCAAGTAGGTAGAATCATTTTGCATTTAGTTACATTCATATAGATAGATGCATATAGCATACAAATTAGGCATACAACAGCTGAATTAATGAGAATCAAAAAGCTCTTGTGATGATGAGTTGAAACCTCGGTCCAAAAGATTAGACATGGCTTCACAGCCAGCCATACTTCAACAGATCATCATGAAACTTTAAAATTCATTCTTAAAAATTCTGAAGCCATAGAACAATTTTTTTTTGAAAATTTTTCGAAAATAAAAATAATAAAAACAAAAAGCTTAAAATTAAAATAAAATTACCTAATCTGTGCAACAAGATGAACCGTCAGTTGTCGAAACCCGAACAATCCCCGGCAACGGCGCCAAAAACTTGGAGCACGAAATTGTGATCCCCAGCAACGGCGCCAAAAACTTGATGTACGAAATCGTGATTGTTCATTCCCCAGCAACGGCGCCAAAAACTTGGTACGCACGTTCATAATCTCAA
This sequence comes from Arachis ipaensis, assembly GCF_059453495.1. Taxonomy (NCBI): domain Eukaryota; kingdom Viridiplantae; phylum Streptophyta; class Magnoliopsida; order Fabales; family Fabaceae; genus Arachis; species Arachis ipaensis. The sequence goes on along the minus strand of NC_142439.1, from coordinate 52,777,202 downwards.
TTATTCTTCACAACTTCGCACAACTAACCAGCAAGTGCACTGGGTCGTCCAAGTAATAAACCTTACGTGAGTAAGGGTCGATCCCACGAAGATTGTTGGCTTGAAGCAAGCTATGGTCATCTTGTAAATCTCAGTCACGCAGATTCAATTGGTTATGGGATCTTGATAATTGAAATATAAAATATAAAATAGGATAGAGATACTTATATAATTCATTGGTGAGAATTTCAGATAAGCGTATGGAGATTCTTTCGTTCCATCTAAACCTCTGCTTTCATCCAATCATTCATACTCCTTTCCATGGCAAGCTGTATGTTGGGCATCACTGTTGTTAATGGCTACTTCCCGTCCTCTCAGTGAAAATGGTCCAAATGCGCTGTCACCGCACGGCTAATCATCTGTCGGTTCTCGATCATGTTGGAATAGGATCCAGTGATCCTTTTGCGTCTGTCACCATGCCCAACACTCGCGAGTTTGAAGCTCGTCACAGTCATCCCTTCCTAGATCATACTCCGAACACCACAGACAAGGTTTAGACTTTTCGGATATCAAGAATGGCCGCCAATAATTCTTGCTTATACCATGAAGACTCCGATCTTTCGGAATGGAGGCTAAGAGATAAATGCTCAATCCAAGGTAGAACGGAAGTGGTTGCCAGGCACGCGTTCATAGGTTGAGAATAGTGATGAGTGTCACGGATCATCATATTCGTCATGGTTGAAGTGCAAGTGAATATCTTAGAATAGGAATAAGCTTGAATTGAATAAGAAAACAATAGTACTTTACATTAATTCATGAGGAACAGCAGAGCTCCACACCTTAATCTATGGTGTGTAGAAACTCTACTATTGAAAATACATAAGTGATGAAGGTCCAGGCATGGCCGAATGGCCAGCCCCCTAAACGTGATCTCCGAACATAAAAATATTCAAAAGATTGTGAAATAAATCACTAAAAGTAGTTTTTATACTAAACTAGTAGCTAGGGTTACATAAGATAAGTAATTGATGCAGAAATCCGCTTCCGGGCCCACTCGGTGTGTGCTTGGGCTGAGCATTGAGCTTTCATATGTAGAGACTCTTTTTGGAGTTAAACACCAGGTTGTAGTCGATTTCTGGCATTTAACTCTGGTTTGCAACCTATTTAAACTTCAGAATATAGCAGGAAGTTGGCATTTGAACGCTAGTTTGTGTCATCAAAACTCGGGCAAAGTATGGACTATTAAATATTGCTGGAAAGCCCTGGATGTCTACTTTCCAACGCAATTAAGAGCACGCCAGTTGGGTTTCTGTAGCTCCGGAAAATCCATTTCGAGTGCAGGGAGGTCAGAATCCAATAGCATCTGCAGTCCTTTTTCAGCCTCTGAATCAGATTTTTGCTCAAGTCCCTCAATTTCAGCCAGAAATTATCTGAAATCACAGAAAAATATAAAAACTCATAGTAAAGTCCAGAAATGTGATTTTTATTTAAAAACTAATAAAAATATACTAAAAACTAACTAAATTATAATAAAAACTACTTAAAAACAATGCCAAAAAGCGTATAAATCATCCGCTCATCAACCACCTATGGAAGAACCGGAAATTTCCACGTCCACTGGCACCGACAATGAAGATAGCGATAATGGAGAAGGTGATGGACGCTTGGAAGCCGATCAACCACTGCATCTCACTTAAGGCACGGAGGACCGTGCCAACTTCTAAGTGTGGGGAGGTCGGTCGGCTGACCGATCTTCATAGGTAACACCCGAATAAATTTTGAATCTCTTTTGTTAATTAGGATATATTGCATAATTAGGTTTTTCACTTTTTGACATCCTTTGCATGTTAGTTATCTCTTAATAATTCCACTTGGTTAGAGTAATGACTTCTTTCCTAGGAAGCTAGAATTTTATGGCAACCCTACCAATTTTTAAAATTTTGAAATTTTTTTATGCTAAGCTTGTTTGATGAATGTAATTTGGAACATAGATTTTGAGCCAAGAACTCAAGCAAGTGAGTTTTGAGCCTAATTGTGTGGCAACAACTTCTGGCCACTTACTTTCCTTCTTGTGTACATTGTTCTCTCTCTATGATTGTGATCCTTAATTTGTTTAACTCTATATGTCCATTGTTATATGTATGAATGCATGTACATGATTGAGGCCATCAATTCACTTAGCTGCTTACCCAAATGACCTCACCTTATAACAACCTTTGCAACCAACTTTGAGCCTACGCTTAACTCACTTATTCTCAATTTTAGCACATCACAAGCCAAGAAGCGGAAAACTATGAATGTCCCTATTTGAATCCTTAAATAGCTTAGGCTAGAGTGTGTGTGCCATTCAAGTGTGGGAAAACTGGGGGGGGGGGGGTGGGGGCATCGGTTGAGGTAAGAACATGTTGTTGTTTCTGTTCAAAATATTGGGAAGTGGATACATACTCATGTGTTGATTAAATGTATAGACCTTATGCATTGATGTTCTTGTATATAGCTTGAAAAAACAAAAAAAAAAGAGAAAAACAAAAGAAAAAAAATAAATAATAAAAGCGAAAAAAAAGAAGAAAAGAAAAATATATATAGAAAAAGAAAGAAAAAGAGAAGCAATAAAAGGGGACAAAATGCCCCAAAGTAACACTTAAAGACAAATCAATGCATATGTATAATGATCAAAGTTAAATACATGAGTATGTAAAGAGTGAGGAATGGGTAGTTAGGTTAGTACATAATTGTATAGGATGTTATATAGGTTAGGAGGGGAGCTTAAGTTAATCAAAGGATTCAATTCTTAGCCCACTAAGCCAAATATATAACCCTACCTTAACCCTAACCCCATTACAACCTAAAGAAAGACCTCATGATATATGTATGCATGCATAGAACACTTGTCAATTGTTAGAGGAAGAACAACTTTTGGAAGAGCATGAAGTAGGGGAGAATTGAGTGATCAACCCTATACACCGAGCGAATAGAGTGCAAATACTTCCGGTGAGGGGTTCGAAGTTCAATTCCTTGTTCCCGGCTCTTGCGAGCGTTCTTCATGAAAGCTATGCATACTTCACTTTGATGACTAGAATTGGTAGAGTTCATGCATTGCCATCATCTTGCCGTATGTAGCTATATATATGCTCTAGGATGATTGAATTGCTCTTGACCAAGTAGATAGTAGCATACACCCTAATTGCATCCATGTAAGTAGATTGCATCCCATGAGTCTCACTCTCTTGTGATCCTTTGATCTTTTGCTTTCCTTTAGCATGAGGACATGCTATACTTTAAGTGTGGGGAGGTTGATAAACCCCATTTTTAGGGTTTATCATGCATAGATTTTAAGGGTTTTATCAATGATCTTCCACACTTATTCATATAAAACTAGTTAAGTGGTTTTAGAAGTATAGGGCTAAGAGGGATGAAGGAAGCATGCATGAATGGAAGGAGCACCTTACGTGTACGCGCGGATGTGCACCTTCAAAGCCCGCGCGATGGAGCCGAGACGAGAAGCCGGCACGCTTATATGGCTGGGCCATAATTCCTTGGATGCGCACGCGCACTGTACGCCTGTGCGCAGGTCGCGAAAAACCCCATGGACGCGTACGCACACTGTGCACGTACGCGCCAATGGGCAGACGTGATTTTTTAAGAAGAAAATGTGATCAGCGATTTCAGGCAGTTGGAGGCCCTGTTTTGGGGCAGAATTCTGGAAGAAAAAGCTTAAGAAGACCAAGGATTAGGGGGGTTGGGACAATTAGTCATAATTCTAGATATTTTGGGTAGTTAGTTACATTTTGCTTTTAGAGAGAGAAATTCCAACTTCTCTCTAGGATTCTACTCTCTCTATTGCAATTCTCCTTTGATTTCTTCATGAGATCCATTGCTAATTCACTTTTACTTTGATACAAGTTGTAGATTTACTCTTCTTCTACTCTCAATTAGTGTTCTTTTGATTCATGAATTTGGATCTAGATTTTTGACTTTGTTATTTTGGATTTTGGTTAATGAATTGAGGAATTTCATTCAATTGCTTGATTGTTGATGATTGCTTGGATTAGATAGCTTTAATTCAATTCTTTTCTATCAATTTCATCATGTCTTCTAGGATTTCCTACCAATTGTTTGTGAAAATGACAACCCTAGCTTTGGAGTAGATTTCCCTTACTTGGCTTAGGGTTTGAGTTATTGGAGACACTTGAGTAGTGGATATCAATTGTTGATTAGGGATTGAAAATTGCTAATTGACTTGGAGTGCACTAAAGCTAGACTTCCCTAGGGTGAGACTAAGACTTGTGACCCAAGTTAGTTACTTTCATTTGACTTTCCTCCATTATTAAGGGGCTAACTAAGTGAAGCAATAATCAATTCTTATCACAATTGAAGGAAATTACAATGATAGAACTTCCAATACTTACCCTTAGCCAAGGCTTTTATCTCAATTAATTGTTGTTCACTTTTGTTAGTTTGAATTCTTGCACCAACTCTCAAAACCACAAAAGACTTCCTAATCAATGATGTGCATTCTAAGGCAAGTCCTAGGGAGAACGACCCAGGATCAGTACTCTCAGTCATAGATTTTAGAATTGTTTGATGCGATATTTGCATGTCGGTTAGACTATACTCATGATTGGATTCATTGCTAATTTCTATACCGGCATAAGAATATTACGTTCATCATGCCCCGCGTGGTTAAACCAGAACGCTGCCAGATTACATTTTCCCCCTCCCCAAATCCTAATTTCTTTCTTCTTCTTCTGTCTTCTTCTATCTTTTCTATCTTCTTCTTCTTCTTCTCCTTCTCCTTCTTTCTCACTCACACCCTCCATCACCTCTCTCTTTTCATCTTTTTCTCAAGGTTCTTTCTTCCTAACTTCTTTCTTTCCTTCTTACTATTTATCTATTCTTTTTGCATTCTTTTAATTGGTGTTAGAAATTTGAATGGGTGCTTGTTTTCTTCTATATTTGCTTGTGGATATATTACGGAGTGATTTGACAATTAATATTAATTTTTGAGTTGCATGCATGCATGTCTTGATTCCATACTTTTCCTATCATATTCTACATGCATACCAAGTGTTTGTTAAAAGCCCATATGGAATTATGAATTCTTAATTATTCTATTCTTCTACTCTACCTGCCTATTTTTCACAAAACTCTTACCATCTTTTATTAATTAAATATAATTGTCAATACAAATGTGATTGTTAGTTTGTTACATTTGATAATCAAATTGAGCCATTAATGCTTGATCTATGCTACTCATGCCTTTGCCGGCATGCTAATAAACGTCTTGCATCTAATTGTCTTAATTTATCATGCTATATTTCCATTGATGTCCTAATTACACGGAGTCGCGACCATGTGTTTACAACATTCTTCTTTACCTTGGCATTGATTATCACTTGTATTTTCCTCCTCCCAATTTTAGCTATTTGATTTCATGTCCCTTTCTTTTCTCCATTTTTAGGATGGCCATCAGGAAAGGTAAAGAGAAAGCCTCTAACAAGCCACCGGCGAGGAGCGGAACAAAAAGAGCACTAGCGGCGAAAGCACCCTCAACATCAGTCAAGCCATCAACAAAGCGGGTCAAGAAGACCATCAAGGTCGATGAAACTGAGAAAGCCTTTCCAACAAGGGACACTGCGCAGTTCACTAACCACTACTGTGAGTAGATGATATTCTCCATCCTGGTTGAGTGGAACTATAATAATGAGCACCTTCTCATCCTACCCGCCCGCATTGTTGATTTTGTGGAGCCCCGCATTCAGAAGAGACAATGGGGTTTCTTACGGAGGCAGCCATGGCAGGTCAACCTCTCTTAGGTAGTTGAATTCTACTCCAATTTTTACATGCAAGCCCTGCAGTATGTCTATGTCTGTCAGAAGCAAGTTCCTATCTCCGAAGGGGCCATTCAACGAGTTTTGGATCTTTCACCTGCTCTAGAAGGATTGGATGCTGATGAATCAAATTCACACCCCCATTCAAAAAAATTGGTGAATTAGTTCTTTTGGCAAGCGCACCAAAATTATCGTCAAGTAATAACCCACAGTGGAGTGGGATCGTATCCACAGAAATTGGTAAATTTGAGCAGTTTTAATCAATCGATGAATTAGTTAAGCGAAACAGATAGATTGTGATTTGCAGAATTATAAATGGCAGAAATGTAAATGACTAGAATGTAAAGGAAAGCAATAAAGTGCAGAAATAGAAATAACAGAATGTAAAGTGCAGAATCATAAATGACTTGAATGTAAATGGGAATGGAGAATTGCAGAATGTAAAAATAAGCTATAAAGAAAGTGGTAGATAAGAATGGGAAATTCATTGAGATTAGGAGATGTTATCTCTTTGGATCAACTTCAGCTTATATCCTCTTCAATCATGCAACTCATTCACCTTTTGGCAATCATGATTGATTGAGCCCCAATCCCTTGGTGACTCAATCTCTCAGATCTTGATCAATAGCCAATTCCTTGGTCTAATTGTTCTTGAAGAGAGATATGCTTGGTCCCTGATTATACCACACATTATCATAGGTCCAAGTAGAGGGAGGATTATATGTCACCATATCCAAACACCAAAACCCAGATCCTACTCAATTGTGAGAAGGGATTTTAAGCATGGTTTCATGTTTCCTTTCCCAAGATAATTGAACACTAAGCATTAAGAACAAAATTCCTTCTAGAAAATCAAAGAGAAGATGAAGAGAAAAAGTATTTCACTATCATCAATCCATCCAGTACAACAGAGCTCTCTTTCTCAAAGAGAGGGAATTTAGCTACTCATAGCTCAAAGAAAAGTACTCAAAGTAATGAAGATGATGAAGTGTAAAAGTGAATCTAAAACTGCTATCTCTAACTGCTTAACCCCCTATTCAGTACTTCTTGGGGGTATTTATACTACTCCTAGCAAAAATAAAAGAATTACAAAAGTGAAAAAGGAAAATTACATTTTAGAGGGAAAAGAAACTCAATAAGCATGACTTCCCATCTGGCGTGTGATTGGCGCTTCAGTGGCGTGTCACGTGCTCCCTCAATTCTGGCTTGGTGTGCCACGCTCAGTCCCTCAAGTGGCACACTCGTCTTTATAACAACCTTGGCGTGCCACGCCTTCGAGCTCAAGTGGCACGCCCTAGCCTTTTTCCACTTCTCTTTGCCCCTGGAAACTTGTACTAGCATGGCACGCCCAGGATCTGGCGTGCCACGCCCTTGTTGCATGCTTGACCAAGCTCTCTGGGAAGTTGAATTAGCGTGGCACATCCAGGGTCTGGTGTGCCACGCCTCTTTGTGAACAAGTGACTCCTCTGTTTGGCATGCCACGCAACGAACTCAAGTGGCACACCCCAATGGTTTTTTTTCTCTCTGAATGATATTGGCGTGCCATGCCTGGGATTCAAGTGGCACGCCCAAGTGAGGAATAGTGGATGGCGTGCCATGCCTTCGACACCAAGTGGCACACCCCATGTATTTGGCCTCCTTCACCCTCTCTGGAAACTTATACCAGCGTGCCACGCCTAGAGGCTGGCGTGCCATGCCCATAATCTTGCCTTGGTTCCAGTAGCTGGCGTGCCACGCCCAGTACTCAAGTGGCACGCCATAGTGAGATTCTTGGGTTAGCGTGCCATGCCTTCGACATCAAGTGGCACGCCCAGCCGTTGCTTTGGCCTCTTTGTGCATTGGCGTGCCACGCCTGGTTGCTCAAGTGGCACGCCTTCGACTTCAAGTGGCACGCCCAGTCTTCAATTGCCTTCAGCCCCTTCTCTCGATTTTTGTACTAGCGTGCCACGCCATGCTGTTCATGTGGCACGCCCATACATTTGTAGACTCTTCAAGCTTGGCGTGCCACGCCGGGATCCTCAAGTGGCACGCCCAAGTGACTTTTTGGAGTTGGCGTGCCACGCCTTCGATACCAAGTGGAACACCATAGTGAAGGTTCCCCCTGGAGTGATAAGTTGGCGTGCAACGCCCCCTGGCTCAAGTGGCACGCCCATAGTGGCTGATGGGTTAGGCGTTCCACGCCCAACATGGCATGCCACGTCCCTTTTGTGTCCTCCATTGTTGCTCTCTGGAACTTTGTATTAGCATGCCACGCCCAGTTCCTGGCGTGCCACGCCCATATGAATGCTTGGGAATTCTTCTCTGGAATATAGTACTGGCGTTCCACGCCCAGCTCCTGGCGTGCCACACCAGTGCATTTTTGTGGCGTTTGTTCCAAGTTACATGCCAGTTTCACACACCCAGCTTCTTTATTGCTTTCTTCCCATTTTTTATGTCTTTCTTCACCTGAAATTCAGCACAACTCACCTCAAAGTAGTGTACCATAATATCCATCAAATAATGCATGAATTGTACTAATCAAATGAGATTTATGCTCTTTTATGGTCCTCTTTATGCAAGAAAAAAGGGTAAATGATGCAAGTCATCACAACACCAAACTTAAGCTTTGCTTATCCCAAGCAAATCAATGTGAGTAGCCCTTTTATAAATTGAGACCTTGGCCTTTGAATGAATTCAACATAACTAAGGATAGGATTAAGTGTTCACACATGTATGAATGTTTTAATGTCATGAAAAACTCTTAGATCCTTGAGGGTTCTTTCAAGTATAAGCTTCAGGGGTCCTTTCTATTGATTGTCACCTTGAAGTAGTAAGAGTTGTTTCACACTCTCTTTGGTTGTGCTTTCTTGACCACGACTCTAAGTGTTTTGTCTCAAGACAACCGTTTAATTAAGCTTTCAATTAGCACTCCCAAACTGGTTGGTTTTAGGGTATTCGGTGTTGAAACACCCCTAAGAATCTACTTGCCCAGGCCTCTTCTTGACACATCTTCACTACAAGCATCTACTAGGATCCTTAACTCTCCTTTTTTGAGCTTTTTAATGTTTCTTTTCCATCCAAGTAGTTGATGCTCAGAGCCTTGGGTCTTTATTACTTACTACTTCTTGGTTCTATGGATATTCAAGGAACACCCTTTAACCTTTTCTTGTTATACCTTTTAAGACTAGTTGCTTTCCATGACTTATTTTCTTTTTAGTTCATTTAAGGTTCTACACTTAGTTTCTTATTCCTTAGTTTGTTGGATGATCTATCTTTGGCCTTCGTTTCTCTTACTTCCTATTTTTGCACAACTCACAGTAACTCTTATGGAAACAAACTCTACTTTGTTTATGTTGAAGAAGACTTGAAATACATTGCATTTTCTTTCCTGTAATCTAAATGACTCATAAAAACTTCAAACATGATTTCAGAAATTAGATAGTGTCAAACATGGGACTCAACAACCTTGAGCAGCTTCATCTTCAGTTCATTGGCCCCTTTCCTTTGTCCTTCTTATTGGAAGGGGAGGAGCCACCTTCATCTTACTTGGAGGAACCTTCTTGTGCTTTCTTGTCTTTGGGTTTCCAGAATCCTGCCTTGTGCTGAATTCCTCCAATTTCTGCATATAGGTAGGGTATTTGGGGTTCATGTTAGCTACTGCATTGCACAAGTAGCTCAACTTTGTTTGTGCATAGCAGTCATATTCTTCTCTAGCTACAGTTCTTGCTTCATAAAGATGCCTGAACTCAGCTAGGCTCCCTATTTGATGTTGTTGGTGCTTCAGAATCATTCCTATGCTGCTTTGCATCTCTCCCCATTTAAAATGTTCCTGCTGCTCCTTGAGGTTCTCAAAACCCCCTTGGAGTTGTTGTATGTTTTGGTTCACTTGGCTCCATTGTTGTTGCTGAGTCTCCTTGAGTTGATTGACATTTTCTCTTAGGTGGTGTAGGTCCCCCTTCATTTGGTGTACATCTCCTTGTGGTTGTTCCCAGTTGAATCCTTCAGGGAATTATTGGTATTGGTAGTGTGGTGGTGGTTGAAGTGCTAGAAAGTGTGGTTGCTCTTCTGCCTCTTCCTCTTCTTCTTGTTGTTGTGGTCCATGAGCTTGAGCTCTTTGTTCTCTGGCCCTTGAAGTGGGTTAACAGCCACCACTTTGGCCATCTTCTTAGTAGTTATGAATTTGTCTTGCTTCACCATCACCTCATCAATGATCTTTTCAACTCCTGCTTCATCACATAACCTCTATATGATACTATGGAATGCCAACCTTGTGTTGTCACTAGTGCTTTTTAGCACCTTGTTGATGTTGGCAATCATCTCCCCCACATTGACATTCTCACCTTTCATGATGCTGTATATGAGCAAAGCTCTCTCCTTGGTCACCTCTGAAGTGTTGGATGTGGGGTTAAGGACTTCTTTACAAATTCTAGCCACCCTCTAGCTTGGGGGCTCAGATTCCTTCTTCTCAATTGGTTGGGTATCCTATCATTGTCCTTGATCCATTGCACATTCAGCAAGAAAATCTCTTTCAGAATTTCATCAAATTCAGGGTCTTGTTGCTTCATTCTTTCTTCATAGCTCCGGGTGGAGCTTGTCCTCTTCACCATTAAAATCCTCTCTATGCTAGAGTGACTATAGTCAATGGACTTTCCCCTCACATAGCTAATGTAGCCATAGTGTTATCCTGGTTGAGGCACAGCGTTAGCATAAAATTCCCTCACCAAGCTCTCTACTACCTTCCTTGGTGGGTTGAATAGGAGTGACCAGCCCCTACTGTTGATCTCAATGTTGATTTCAGGATGCCCGTTCCTCCCTAATTGGAACCCAACTTCTGGAATGATTTCCCTCTCACTCACCCAACCATAGAATTGATTATGGCTGAATACGGAGAGAAACTTGTATTCGTTGAAAGAGCTTGAGGATCCAGAGGTTGGTTCCTTGGTTTTTCTTTTCTTTGAGGCTGAGCTTTTCGGTGGTGCCATTAGGTTGAGAGAGTGTGTTTGAGGTTGTAAAAAAAATTTGGGGGAGGTTGCAAGAGAGGCAAGAAAAATAAGGTTTTGCTCCAACACCAAACTTAGGACTTGATTGTCCCAATCAAGAGAAAGGGAAAAGAAGTAGGGGAAGAGAGGTAGTAGAAGACAAAAAGAGAAAGGGAGAAGAAGGGTATATGGATTTTCTTCATGTGTGATCAGGGGTTTAAGAGTTGGGAGTGTGAGGCTTTTATAAGGTGTGAGGGGTGTGAATTAAATGGTGGAAAATGAAAAGGGTTAAATGTTTTCCCACTTGGGGAGTGGCGCCTAGTGTGGGAAGAGGCGCCAACTCTTATCTCACTGTGCCTTCTGCATGTGTTGAGTTCCAAAGTATAAGTACACTTTGACTTCCTTGTTTTGTGTGTTACTCAGCATGTGGGTCGCATCTTTTCTCCTAAAATTGAAACTGAAACCGATTAGTAATGACAAAAGAATCCTTCACTTTCCTTCTTATCATGAGTAATTCGGATTGCAACTGATGGGTGTCCCTTGGGACACCAAACTTAATCCTTTAGCATCTTAATAAATTGGATCCATCATTGTGTATTTAATGTGTTCATAAGGATGAAATAACTCCAATCTTTTCATTTTCTTCTGATTCCAACCTCCTCTGAACACATTAAACCACGTTCATGCTCTTACCCAAAACATTAAGTGCTTTCAAATTGGGTAAATTTGGGCTTGCTAGGTGATCCTTGGTAGTGGCCACACCAAACTTAATCTCTCACTTACTCTTCAAAATTAAGCTATTAGAATGCTTGTAAGCCTAGATTAAGTGGCTGAGTGGCCACACGAAACTTAGCATTTTAGCTAGTTCTCAGCCCATTTACTCATTAGTAGTAATGCATTCATCAAGTTGCAATTCCAGAATAAAAAGAAATAAAAGAGTGTAAGAGTATTCTAACTACCAAAACTAGTATTAAACTTCCTAACCTACTATTACAATCTAGCTCTAATTGGTAATGTAACACAAATGTGAGACTGAAACTTGAACTATCTAACGCAATGAATTTTAAACTACTTCTAAGAAAAGTAATAAATCAAAAAGGATAAAGTGTTGGGGTGCCTCCCAACTAGCGCTTCTTTATTGTCACTAGCTTGACATTCCTCCATCTTTAGTTGAGCTTGTAGCTCACTCTCTGCTCCTCTAAGGAGCCTCCCAAGTAGTGTTTGAGTCTATGGCCATTGGCAGTAAAAGTTCTCTGAGTCTTGTCCTCCATGAGCTCTACATGACCATAGGGAAACACCTTGAGTATGGTGAATGGTCCTGACCATCGAGACTTAAGTTTACCAGGGAAGAACTTGAGCCTTGAATTGTACAGCAGCACTTTTTGTCCTTCGGTGAACTCCCTTCTTGCTATCTTTTGATCATGCCACCTTTTTGTGTTTTCTTTGTAGATTTTTGCATTCTCATATGCTTGATTTCTAAATTCCTCCAGCTCATTGAGTTTCATCAATCTTCTTTCTCCAGCAGCTTGCTCATCATAGTTTAGCATTTTTAGAGCCCAAAAAGCTCTATGCTCAAGTTCAACTGGTAAGTGACAAGCCTTGCCATATACCAGTTGGTATGGAGACATCCCAATGGGTGTCTTGTAGGCTGTCCTGTAGGCCCATAATGCATCATCCAGCTTCTTAGACCAATCCTTTCTTGAGCTTCTAACAGTTTTTTCAATGATTTATTTTAGCTCTCTGTTGGAAATTTCAGCTTGCCCGTTGGTCTGTGGGTGGTATGGAGTTGCCACCTTGTGCTTGACTCCATACCTAAGAAGGAGTGTCTCAAGTTGTTTGTTGTAGAAGTGGGTCCCTCCATCACTGATGAGAGCTCTAGGAACTCCAAACCTGCTGAAAATGTTCCTTCTTAAGAAGCTTATCACAACTTTGTTGTCATTTGTTGCAGTGGCTATGGCTTCTACCCATCTTGAGACATAGTCCACAGCCACCAATATGTAACTATTTGAGTAGGAGGTTGGGAAGGGTCCCATAAAATCAATTCCCTATACATCAAATAGTTCTAGCTCTAATATGAATTGCTGTGGCATCTCATTTCTCTTGGTTAGATTACCAGCTCTTTGGCACTCATCACATCTTGACACCAATTCCTTGACATCCTTGAACATTGTTGGCCAGTAAAATCTGGATTAAAGCACTTTTGCTGCTGTTCTTTCTCCACTGAAGTGGCCTCCATATGCGGATCCATGGTACTGCCACAACACTTCCTGACCTTCTTCATGGGATATACACTTTCTCAAGATCCCATCAGCACACCTTTTGAACAAATAGGGGTCATCCCAGATGTAGTGTTTGGCATCCTTGACTAGCTTTCTTCTCATATGTTTGTTGATGTTGGTTGGTAATTCCCCAATGGCCTTGAAGTTAGCTATGTCTGCAAACCATGGGGCTACTCGAATCATCATCAATTTCTCATCAGGGAAGCTTTCATTTACTGCAACTTGGTGTGTCTCTTCTTCTTCTTGTGGAATCCTTGAGAGATGGTCAGCTACTTTGTTCTCTGTTCCGCTCCTATCTTTAATTTCAATGTCAAATTCTTGGAGCAGCAGAATCTATCTTATTAATCTGGGCTTAGATTCTTGTTTGGTAAGCAAGTATTTGAGTGTTGCATGATCAGTGAATACAATTACTTTAGAGCCAATAAGATATAATCTAAACTTATCAAAAGCAAAGACTATGGCTAAAAGTTCTTTCTCCGTGGTGGTGTAGTTCCTTTGATTCTCATTAAGGACCTTGCTAGCATAGTAAATAACATGTACTAGCTTGTTTTTCCTCTGTCCTAGAATAGCACCAACAGCAAAATCATATGCATCACACATTAATTCAAAGGGAAGATCCCAGCTTGGTGGTGCTATAATAGGTGCAGAGCAGAGTCTCTTCTTAAGCTCATCAAAGGCTACCATGTACTCTTTATCAAAAACAAAAGGAGTATTTGAGACAAGTAGGTTGCTAAGGGGTTTTGCAATCTTTGAAAAATCTTTGATAAACCTCCTATCGAACCCAGCGTGTCCTAAAAAACTCCTGATTGCCGTGACATTGCATGGTGGAGGTAATTTCTCAATTACTTCCACATTTGCCTTGTCTACTTCTATGCCATTTTTTTAAATCTTGTGACCAAGAATCACCCCTTCAGTTACCATAAAGTGGCACTTCTCCCAGTTCAAAACTAGGTTGGTTTCTTGGCACCTTTTTAGAACAAGAGCAAGATGGCATAGGCAATCAGAATATGAGTTTCCAAACACAGAAAGGTCATCCATAAAAACTTCTATGAACTTCTCAACCATGTCCGAAAAAATGGAGAGCATGCACCTTTGGAATGTTGCAGGTGCATTGCACAATCCAAAGGGCATTCTCCTATAAGCGAAAACACCATATGGACAAGTAAATAAAGTTTTTTCCTAATCCTTGGGGTCAACAACAATTTGATTGTAGCCCGAATACCCATCCAGGAAGCAATAATACTCATGTCCTGCCAATCTTTCAAGCATCTGGTCCATGAAGGGTAAAGGAAAGTGGTCTTTCCGGGTGGCTTCATTGAGTTTTCGATAGTCAATGCACATACGCCATCCGGTCACTGTCCTTGTGGGTATCAGTTCATTCTTCTCATTTGACACAACAGTGATCCCTCCCTTCTTTGGGACTACTTGCACCGGGCTTACCCAAGGGCTTTCTGAGATGGGGTAGATCACCCCTGCTTGCCACAATTTCAACACTTCTTTTTGAACTACTTCATTCATGGTTGGGTTCAGCCTCCTTTGTTGTTGCCTTGAAGGTTTGGCATCTTCTTCAAGTAGGATTTTGTGCATGCACATTGAAGGAATGATCCCCTTTAAATCTGCAAGTGTCCAGCCTATGGCATCCTTGTGTTGTCTCAGTACTTGGATAAGCTCCTCTTTTTGCTCCTCACTCAGACTTGAATTTATGATTACTGGGTGAGTGTTGTTGGCACCCAAATATGCATATTTCAAGCTGGGTGGTAAGGTTTTCAATTCTAATTTTGGTGCCTCTGCTTCTTTGTTATCTGTGGTGGATGGTATGGTTGGTGATGCGCATAAACTAGTTATGCTACGATTTAGGAAATTGCACGATCGGCAAAATTCCTTCCGGCAAGTGCACCGGTTATCGTCAAGTAAAAACTCACAATAGAGTGAGGTCGAATCCCACAAGGATTGGTTGAGTGAGCAATTCGGATTAGAAGTGTGTTCTAGTTGAGCGGAATCAAGATTGAGATGAGAATTGCGGAATGTAAAATTGGCGGGAAAAGTAAATGACAAGAAATTGAAATGGCGGAATCTTAAATTGCATGAATTAAAGAGCAGAAACTAAATTGCTGAAATTAAAAGGGAATGGGGGTGATTGCATGAATTGAGTTGCAGAATGTAAAGAGAAGATGTAATCAGAATTGGGGGATTCATTGGGTTATAGGAGATATTGAGATCTCCGAATCAAAACATGTTTATCTCTTCCTCAAGCAATGCGTTCATTGAATTTTGCTTGGCAATCTTATATGATTGGATCCCAATCCCTTGGCTCACCAATTCTCTCTAAAAATGAACAAATTCCCAATCCCTTGGTTTAAATGTTCATAAGAAGAGATGATGCTCGATCACTGATTATACCACACAGTTTCATGAACCACAATTTGGTAGGATTACATGTCACAATATCCATCCAAACCCCAATCCAATTCACTGTGAGAAAGCTTCTCTAGCATGAATCCTCCATTCCTTTCCCAAGGTTCCGAAGGATTCCAATTATGGGTAGTTTCTTTCCCAAGACAACTACCCAATGGAATTAGAACGAGAAGCTTTCTAACAAAATTCAAGAGAAAAGATTGAAGAAGAAGATAAACTATTATTGATTCATTGAATTACAATAGAGCTCCCTAACCCAATGAAAGGGGGTTTAGTGAGTCATAGCTCTGAATTCAATTACAAAGATATGAAAACTAGCTCAAAGTGAAGGTAAAAGTCCTTTCTAACTTAAATTCTATCCTATTTATACACTTTCTATATTGAGCTTCTGTTGTGCTTCTTGGGCTTTGAGGCCTCTCCCTGCTTTCCTTTTGCCTTGGGTTTATGATCCATAATCTTGATGAGGCTGTTGATCCAAATTCTGTAACATTTATTGAGCCAACTTAGTGATAATCAAATAATGACACATGACTCAATAAATTGAGATTTCAACTCATCAATCCTTCAGGCCCAATCCCATAAACCATGATGTTCAATTGGGTTTCATACCAGAATAAGTTTAAGTTAATGTTTGTGCTCAAAGACTAACTTAAACCGCAATATTATTGGCCCAGAAACCTTTTCCAAGAGTGGCATTTAAGTTGCAGTTTAAGCTTAAACTGCAGCTTAAACGCCAGATACTTCCAGTGAGGCCTTTTGTAGAAGCACGTTTAAGCTTCAGTTTAAGGTTAAACTGAAGCTTAAACGTGGAAATGGAAGAAGGCAGCCCTGGAGAGTAATGTAGTCGAACACGTTTAAGCTTCAGTTTAAGGTTAAACTGAAGCTTAAACGTGGATAAAGGAAGGGCAGCCCTGGAGGTCGAACACGTTTAACCTCCAGTTTAAGGTTAAACTGGAGGTTAAACGTGGAAATGGAAGGAGGCATCCTGGAGGTCGAACACGTTTAACCTCCAGTTTAAGGTTAAACTGGAGGTTAAACGTGGAAGCTTAGAAGGGTGGCCCTGGAGGTGTCGAACACGTTTAAGCTCCAGTTTGAGGTCAAACTGGAGCTTAAACGTGGAAATGGAGAGAGCAACCCTGGAGGAGAAAACTTGGTCGAACACGTTTAAGCTCCAGTTTGAGGTCAAACTGGAGCTTAAACGTGGAAATGGCTCCCTGGTGCTTTTCCCATTCTGGCGTTTAACCTCCAGTTTGAGGTCAAACTGGAGGTTAAACGTGGAACTCCTTCCTGAGTGGCATTATCATTCTGGCGTTTAACCTCCAGTTTGAGGTCAAACTGGAGGTTAAACGTGGAATGCTTCTTTGTTGAGACTTTTCATTCTGGCGTTTAACCTCCAGTTTAAGGTTAAACTGGAGGTTAAACTTCAATTCCAGCATTTCTTAGCCTTCCTGATTCTGGCGTTTAAGCTCCAGTTTAGGCTTAAACTGGAACTTATACTCCACATGTGATATTCAAGCTTCCTTTATTGATTTTGTTGCTTCCTTGCTTGGCCTCTTCTTCCCTGAAATCATCCAACAATTGCATCAAAGTCTTGCAAAATTTCATGAGAAATCTTCCATTCATAGCATTCAAGTAATATAACTAAAACTCATGGAATTTGCATTAAAATCATACTGTTTGGATGGTTCATTGCTTTGTTCTTCATTTAACCATTTTTGGTTACTTTAAGCTCAAGAAAATGCATAAAACAACTAAAACTAACAGAAAAATGCTAGTGAAACTAGCCTAAGATGCCTTGGCATCACAACACCAAACTTAATACTTGCTTGTCCCTAAGCAAGTCCTGAGTTATTTAAGAAGAAAGTATGAAACAGAAAGCAATTACATTGGCTATATTAGCAAGCATTTGAAGTTCCTCAGAAGGGTTTTATGCAGAAAGTTGCAGCATCACTTTTTTTCATTCTTATCAGGTAAGATTATCACTTTTTCATTGCATCCATCAAACACTGCTATGGCCTCTTGTTATTCTTATGTCTTTGGCACTTTTCTCTTCTTTGTTTTTCTTTTCTTTTTCTTAGAGCTACTTTGCTCCTTGTTTGCTTAGTGTCATGTGTTGCACAAGCCTTTGGCATTTTCTTTTTCTTAACAGTGCACTACACATATCCACTTTAGGCATTTTAGTTCACATTTCTTCTTGAGACATTGGTGCCCAGCACCTCTTTGTGTGACTAAATGTTTTGTATTTAGGTTGCTCTTGATAATGGACTTTTGGTTGATAATCCCGGGTTAGTTAACCCAAGTCACCAAGTGTTGAAACACTCCTCAGAACCTATTCATCCAAGCATATCCTTAATACATAAACACCACAGGCATTTGTCTCAGAAGTTCAAACCATTGGTACCTAGCTTATTTTCTCAATTTTTTTGCTTTTTGGTTGCCCTTTTTTAGTGGCTTTTTCTTCTTCTTTTTCTTTCTTTTTCATGGCCAAAGACATTTATTCATCAAGATCCATAGACAGTTTTCAATTTCTACACAAAGAATGATAATTCTACACTCTAATTCCAGTGATCTGACTAAACAATCAAGCATGCATACCACCACTTAATTCTACTTGATTTGTCACTAATTTAGCCAAGTTACTTTTGTTCAAACTTTTCTTTTATTTTTGGAAACAGAACAAGCATGGCAAGCACTCGTTTAAGAAGGTGGAGTTATATCCAAGCATCTAGGCATTCACTTTATTCAAAGCAATAAACAGACACTCATACTAAAAAAAAAAAAACTCCACATAACACTTAAATGACTTATGATGAAAGAAAGCTCATAAAGACAATCCACCAATGATCATTTGATTATTAAGGAACGAGATCACCTCTTATTTATTGCTTGGTTCTTCTTAATTCTTGGGATCCTGCTTCTTCTTGCTTCCTGCCTCTTTTTGACCACTTGTGCTTCCTTTGTCTTTTTTTATGAGCTTTTTCCAGAATCCAGCCTTTTTCATCGTTTCTTCCACTCCTTTTTCAAGGATCATTGCCTTGTTTATTTCTCCTTCTTTCCTCCCTTTGAAATACTCATCAAAAGCTGGGAATGCTGGGTCCATCTTGTGTAGATGTTCCCCTATGTAGTTAAGCTTGATTTGCGAACTGATGTTGTAATCAGCTTGGACTGAGTATCTTGCATTCTGTAAAGTGGTGGCTTCCTTGATTGCCAAGACATTGGCATCTTGGTGTTGGCATATGTGGCTGAAGGATTCCTGTAAGTGTAAATTCTGTTCCCTTTGCAGATCGAAGAATCTTGATTCAAAGTTCCTTTGCATATCCATCATTTTTAAGTGAAAGTCCTCTTGTCTCTCCTGAGACCTCATGTATTGTTGAGACATTCCTTCCATGATTTCCTGCATTCTGCTCATATCCATGGGGTCTCTGGGAATTCGTTGTCTTCTTTCTGGAATTGCTTGCTCTTCTTGCTCTTCTTCTCTGTCTTCTCCTTCCTGTCTTTCTTGTTCTGCTTCTTGCTCGGCTTCCACTTGTTGCCCTTCTTCATTTCTTCTTCTTGTATGTCTTGGAGGAGTTGGGCCAAGAGTCATTCTGTACGCAGTTATGGCCAATCCAGGATATAGCCAATTAGGTCTTTCATCCTCAAGTGGTACTTGGGCATCGATGCATAGTCTAATGATAGTGCTAGGGAAGTGGAGCCAGGATTCAGGGTCACTTTTCTCACTAAACTCTTGTATCTGTTCAGCAATGAGTTTATGAACTTTGATCTCCCCTCCCACCATAATGTAATGTAGCAAGATGGCTCTTTTAGGGACTATTTCTGAAGAGTTTGCAGTGGGTAGGATGGATCTCCTAACTATTGCATACCACCCTTTAGCTTCAGGTGTTAGGTCTCCCCTTCTCAAGACTCTTGGAGCCCCTCTTGTTTTTCTCACCCATTCAGCTCTGATGGCACAAAGGTCTTCAGCAATAGTTGCATAGTCAGGTTCTCCTATCATCCTTTCTTCATAACTTGCTTGGCTGAAATGTATGTTTTTCAGGCCAAGGGTTTTCATGATTGCTTTGGGACTGAAGTCAACTTCCACCCCTCTCACATAGCTTTTGTATGTGGGTTTCTTGGTTGGATCCTCCCTTACTGCATTTGCATAAAACTCTTTCACCAAGTTGATGTTGATTTTAGTGATTGGCTTAGTCAGGAGCTCCCACTTCCTCTTTTTGATCTTTTCCCAAACACCTGGGAACTCATCCTTTTCAAGGTCAAAGGGAACCTCAGCTAGTACCGTTTTAGGTCTCATCCATTCGGCTTGAATCTCATGGAAAACTGATCTGTATCTCCATGCATCGAATTCCCTGTTTTCCTCCATTGGTTGCTTGTCTTTTCTCCTTTTGTGGCTAGATGAAGCTGCCATTGGTTCTTTAGTTTTGGTAAGTGACAAGCTAAAGTTGACAAGGTGAAGCAAGAAGTGTTGTTGGAAGTGTGGGGAGGTTGTTTTCAGCAAGAGATAGTTTATGCTATGATGAAGGAAATGTGCATGAAGGAGATTTGGTGGTGTTGAACTTGTTCCCCAAGTGGTTCTTTATAGTGCCCGTAAGTGCAAAATGGACGGCTAGGGTGATTTGTGAAGGGTGGCTTGATGGTAAATATATGAATTAGGGAGAAGGACGAATTGCTTTTCATTTTCTTGGAAGTATTCTGGGTGCATTAGGTTGTACATGTAGCTATCTTTTCTTGCAGAACTTCCTTTTCCCATGTGTAAGTTTCAAAGACTTGTGAATTTTCTTTTTGACCAAGCATCGTACCTCCCTTTGTCTTTTTCCTCCATTTTTGTCTTTTCCTTTGTACCTGCACAAACAAACAAGTTTGCTATCATTTTTCGGTCCATGTGAATTATGAATAGTACTTGCACATGTAAATCAATGATTGTCTTTATGAGCTTATAGCCGTGACTTCTACATGTATGCACACTTATTATTTGGACACCAAACTTAGTGTTTGGTCAAGTCTCCTGATGACATGAAATCCATATTGGTTGTCCTTAATGAATGTGCTTAATTCTAATAAATCATAGTCACCTTGGCTCTTTGATTCTAAACAAATTTACTACCCTAAGTAATTGAAACCAAAACATTAAAACATGCGAATGGTGTACTTGTCATGAATTTCGAAATCCAGAGGAACTTTGTGCTTTTCATGAACCGTGTTCAAAGAGGAACACCAAACTTAATCTTTGGTTGTGCACTAAAAATTGAATGCATTTTGAATAAAATTTGGGGTGCCTTCAGGCACACCAAACTTAGAGGCAAATTGCATTTTACATGCAATGTTTAGTGCACTCTTTCAGCAGTTGTCCTGAGGATTCAAGTTCATGCATAAGAAACCATGCTTTATTAGATGCACAACAAAACAAAAAAAGTAAGGATATTAAAACATGGGTTGCCTCCCATGAAGCGCTTCTTTAACGTCACTAGCTTGACGGTTGTCCCTTGTTAGGGTGGATTGTAGTGCTTGACGTCTTCTCCTCTCACTATGAAAACGTCCCCACTTGATTCATTCATGACCTCTAAATGTTCCATAGAAAGAACTTTCCTGATTGTGAACACTTGAGGGAGCTGGGAAGGAATGGTTTTGAGGCCAGGTGGGATTGGCAGATAATGACTTGATATCACGTTATCTCCCGGAGAAAAACCTTCAGTGGGAATTTTCTTGTTTCTCCACCCTCTTGGCAATCTCCCTATCACTCTTCCCTTTCTCTTGAGGATTTCTTCATTGACCCTTATGTCAGGAGGATCCTTCTGATCTGTTTCCACTGATTCTTGTGGCTTTAACTCTTGCAACTCTTGTTTGCCTTCCAAGGACTGTTTTAGAGTTTCAGCTGCTGGATTACTTTCCTCCAAACACAGATGGCTACTATCATCCTTAGGCCTTTCAGGTTCTGGTTCAGGCTCAGATGCAGGTTTGAAAACTTTGAAAATGAGCTGTTCATCATGTATTCTCAGAATTAGCTCTCCTTGTTCTACATCTATGAGCGCTCTAGTAGTGGCTAGAAATGGTTTGCCCAGAATGATAGGGTGTAAGTAGCTTTCCTCCATGTCCACAATGACAAAGTCTGTGGGGAAGTAATAATCCCCCACTTTCACCAGCACATTTTCAACTACCCCTTCAGCTTGCTTATGAGTTTTGTCAGCCAGTTGTATGATTACATCAGTGGATTTCACCTCATTCAGTTGTAGCCTCTTCATAAGAGTTAGAGGCATCACATTTATGCTAGCTCCTAGATCACAGAATCCTCTGTCAATTTTTGTTTCCCCTATGATGCAAGGGATATGAAAACTTCCTGGGTCCGTTTTCTTAGAGAGTGTGTCCTTCTTGATGAGAGCACTGCATTCTTTGTTCATTGTTACCGTTTGTCCTCCCTTCAAAACTCTCTTCTTGCTTAACAATTCCTTTAAATACTTGATGTGTGTAGGCATTTGATGGAGAATCTCAAGAAAGGGAATATTGACATGGAGAGAGTTAAATGTCTCTAAAAACCTTGAATAGGTTTTCCCTTTTTCACCTCCTCCTAACCTCTGAGGAAATGGTGCTTTTGGTTGGTATATTTCCAGCATGCCTTTTTGCAGTTCCTTGGCTTGCTCAGTTCCACTTTCCTGCTTAACTTCTTCCACACCTTCCTTCAAGATTTCTAGATCCTGCTCTGAGGGCCTGATTCCTTCTTCTTCTGAAACTTCCTTCAATATGGTGATGGCCTTGCATTCTTCCCATCTCACTCTCTTTTGTTCCCCTTTAGGATTCTTTTCTGTGTCACTAGGGAACACTGCAGTTGATTTGACGGCCTGTTGAGATAGCTCTCCTACTTGAGACTCCATCCTCTTGAGTTTTTCACCATGGTTTCTTAAGGTAGCTCTCACATCATCCCTGAAGCTTTTCAATTCGGTTATGTCTTGACTCATGGCTGCCATCATTCCTTCTATCCGGTTTAATTGATCTTGAAATTGTTGGTTCGGATTAAGTTAGGTAGGTTGATTATTTTGGCCATGATATGATGGTTGGGGGTAAGTGTTTTGTGTGGCTTGGTATGATCTTTGGTTGGAGTTTTGGTATGTGGAATTGTTATGTTGGTTGTGGTTGTAAGGTTTGTGGTTTTGTGGTTGGGTTTGTTGGTTCCCCCACCCAAAGTTTGGGTGATTTTTCCATCCTGGGTTGTAAGTGTTGGAATGTGGATCATATGATTGCCTTTGTTGGTTTCCCACATAGTTGGCCTCTTCCCAATCACCTCCTTCAATGCTTACTTCCTCTTGATCTTGTGTGTGTATTGCAGCCACTTGCTTTGTTTCTAATTGCCTGGTAAGCTCTGCTAGTTGCTTGGCAAACACCTTGTTTTGGGCTAGAATTGTATCAACATGGTTCAGCTCCATGACTCCCTTAGTGTTGTGCCTTTCTGATGCATAGTAGTACTCATTCTCAGC
This sequence comes from Arachis ipaensis, assembly GCF_059453495.1. NCBI lineage: Eukaryota > Viridiplantae > Streptophyta > Magnoliopsida > Fabales > Fabaceae > Arachis > Arachis ipaensis. The sequence continues at coordinate 52,754,277 of NC_142439.1, read as the reverse complement.
CACTGTCTCAATCACCTCAATGGCCTCTTCCACAGTCTTTTTCCTGTTCAATGAACCTCCTGATGAATGGTCTATAGCCTTCCTTGAGACATAGTCCACAGCCACCAATATGTAACTATTTGAGTAGGAGGTTGGGAAGGGTCCCATAAAATCAATTCCCTATACATCAAATAGTTCTAGCTCTAATATGAATTGCTGTGGCATCTCATTTCTCTTGGTTAGATTACCAGCTCTTTGGCACTCATCACATCTTGACACCAATTCCTTGACATCCTTGAACATTGTTGGCCAGTAAAATCTGGATTAAAGCACTTTTGCTGCTGTTCTTTCTCCACTGAAGTGGCCTCCATATGCGGATCCATGGTACTGCCACAACACTTCCTGACCTTCTTCATGGGATATACACTTTCTCAAGATCCCATCAGCACACCTTTTGAACAAATAGGGGTCATCCCAGATGTAGTGTTTGGCATCCTTGACTAGCTTTCTTCTCATATGTTTGTTGATGTTGGTTGGTAATTCCCCAATGGCCTTGAAGTTAGCTATGTCTGCAAACCATGGGGCTACTCGAATCATCATCAATTTCTCATCAGGGAAGCTTTCATTTACTGCAACTTGGTGTGTCTCTTCTTCTTCTTGTGGAATCCTTGAGAGATGGTCAGCTACTTTGTTCTCTGTTCCGCTCCTATCTTTAATTTCAATGTCAAATTCTTGGAGCAGCAGAATCTATCTTATTAATCTGGGCTTAGATTCTTGTTTGGTAAGCAAGTATTTGAGTGTTGCATGATCAGTGAATACAATTACTTTAGAGCCAATAAGATATAATCTAAACTTATCAAAAGCAAAGACTATGGCTAAAAGTTCTTTCTCCGTGGTGGTGTAGTTCCTTTGATTCTCATTAAGGACCTTGCTAGCATAGTAAATAACATGTACTAGCTTGTTTTTCCTCTGTCCTAGAATAGCACCAACAGCAAAATCATATGCATCACACATTAATTCAAAGGGAAGATCCCAGCTTGGTGGTGCTATAATAGGTGCAGAGCAGAGTCTCTTCTTAAGCTCATCAAAGGCTACCATGTACTCTTTATCAAAAACAAAAGGAGTATTTGAGACAAGTAGGTTGCTAAGGGGTTTTGCAATCTTTGAAAAATCTTTGATAAACCTCCTATCGAACCCAGCGTGTCCTAAAAAACTCCTGATTGCCGTGACATTGCATGGTGGAGGTAATTTCTCAATTACTTCCACATTTGCCTTGTCTACTTCTATGCCATTTTTTTAAATCTTGTGACCAAGAATCACCCCTTCAGTTACCATAAAGTGGCACTTCTCCCAGTTCAAAACTAGGTTGGTTTCTTGGCACCTTTTTAGAACAAGAGCAAGATGGCATAGGCAATCAGAATATGAGTTTCCAAACACAGAAAGGTCATCCATAAAAACTTCTATGAACTTCTCAACCATGTCCGAAAAAATGGAGAGCATTCACCTTTGGAATGTTGCAGGTGCATTGCACAATCCAAAGGGCATTCTCCTATAAGCGAAAACACCATATGGACAAGTAAATAAAGTTTTTTCCTAATCCTTGGGGTCAACAACAATTTGATTGTAGCCCGAATACCCATCCAGGAAGCAATAATACTCATGTCCTGCCAATCTTTCAAGCATCTGGTCCATGAAGGGTAAAGGAAAGTGGTCTTTCCGGGTGGCTTCATTGAGTTTTCGATAGTCAATGCACATACGCCATCCGGTCACTGTCCTTGTGGGTATCAGTTCATTCTTCTCATTTGACACAACAGTGATCCCTCCCTTCTTTGGGACTACTTGCACCGGGCTTACCCAAGGGCTTTCTGAGATGGGGTAGATCACCCCTGCTTGCCACAATTTCAACACTTCTTTTTGAACTACTTCATTCATGGTTGGGTTCAGCCTCCTTTGTTGTTGCCTTGAAGGTTTGGCATCTTCTTCAAGTAGGATTTTGTGCATGCACATTGAAGGAATGATCCCCTTTAAATCTGCAAGTGTCCAGCCTATGGCATCCTTGTGTTGTCTCAGTACTTGGATAAGCTCCTCTTTTTGCTCCTCACTCAGACTTGAATTTATGATTACTGGGTGAGTGTTGTTGGCACCCAAATATGCATATTTCAAGCTGGGTGGTAAGGTTTTCAATTCTAATTTTGGTGCCTCTGCTTCTTTGTTATCTGTGGTGGATGGTATGGTTGGTGATGCGCATAAACTAGTTATGCTACGATTTAGGAAATTGCACGATCGGCAAAATTCCTTCCGGCAAGTGCACCGGTTATCGTCAAGTAAAAACTCACAATAGAGTGAGGTCGAATCCCACAAGGATTGGTTGAGTGAGCAATTCGGATTAGAAGTGTGTTCTAGTTGAGCGGAATCAAGATTGAGATGAGAATTGCGGAATGTAAAATTGGCGGGAAAAGTAAATGACAAGAAATTGAAATGGCGGAATCTTAAATTGCATGAATTAAAGAGCAGAAACTAAATTGCTGAAATTAAAAGGGAATGGGGGTGATTGCATGAATTGAGTTGCAGAATGTAAAGAGAAGATGTAATCAGAATTGGGGGATTCATTGGGTTATAGGAGATATTGAGATCTCCGAATCAAAACATGTTTATCTCTTCCTCAAGCAATGCGTTCATTGAATTTTGCTTGGCAATCTTATATGATTGGATCCCAATCCCTTGGCTCACCAATTCTCTCTAAAAATGAACAAATTCCCAATCCCTTGGTTTAAATGTTCATAAGAAGAGATGATGCTCGATCACTGATTATACCACACAGTTTCATGAACCACAATTTGGTAGGATTACATGTCACAATATCCATCCAAACCCCAATCCAATTCACTGTGAGAAAGCTTCTCTAGCATGAATCCTCCATTCCTTTCCCAAGGTTCCGAAGGATTCCAATTATGGGTAGTTTCTTTCCCAAGACAACTACCCAATGGAATTAGAACGAGAAGCTTTCTAACAAAATTCAAGAGAAAAGATTGAAGAAGAAGATAAACTATTATTGATTCATTGAATTACAATAGAGCTCCCTAACCCAATGAAAGGGGGTTTAGTGAGTCATAGCTCTGAATTCAATTACAAAGATATGAAAACTAGCTCAAAGTGAAGGTAAAAGTCCTTTCTAACTTAAATTCTATCCTATTTATACACTTTCTATATTGAGCTTCTGTTGTGCTTCTTGGGCTTTGAGGCCTCTCCCTGCTTTCCTTTTGCCTTGGGTTTATGATCCATAATCTTGATGAGGCTGTTGATCCAAATTCTGTAACATTTATTGAGCCAACTTAGTGATAATCAAATAATGACACATGACTCAATAAATTGAGATTTCAACTCATCAATCCTTCAGGCCCAATCCCATAAACCATGATGTTCAATTGGGTTTCATACCAGAATAAGTTTAAGTTAATGTTTGTGCTCAAAGACTAACTTAAACCGCAATATTATTGGCCCAGAAACCTTTTCCAAGAGTGGCGTTTAAGTTGCAGTTTAAGCTTAAACTGCAGCTTAAACGCCAGATACTTCCAGTGAGGCCTTTTGTAGAAGCACGTTTAAGCTTCAGTTTAAGGTTAAACTGAAGCTTAAACGTGGAAATGGAAGAAGGCAGCCCTGGAGAGTAATGTAGTCGAACACGTTTAAGCTTCAGTTTAAGGTTAAACTGAAGCTTAAACGTGGATAAAGGAAGGGCAGCCCTGGAGGTCGAACATGTTTAACCTCCAGTTTAAGGTTAAACTGGAGGTTAAACGTGGAAATGGAAGGAGGCATCCTGGAGGTCGAACACGTTTAACCTCCAGTTTAAGGTTAAACTGGAGGTTAAACGTGGAAGCTTAGAAGGGTGGCCCTGGAGGTGTCGAACACGTTTAAGCTCCAGTTTGAGGTCAAACTGGAGCTTAAACGTGGAAATGGAGAGAGCAACCCTGGAGGAGAAAACTTGGTCGAACACGTTTAAGCTCCAGTTTGAGGTCAAACTGGAGCTTAAACGTGGAAATGGCTCCCTGGTGCTTTTCCCATTCTGGTGTTTAACCTCCAGTTTGAGGTCAAACTGGAGGTTAAACGTGGAACTCCTTCCTGAGTGGCATTATCATTCTGGCGTTTAACCTCCAGTTTGAGGTCAAACTGGAGGTTAAACGTGGAATGCTTCTTTGGTGAGACTTTTCATTCTGGCGTTTAACCTCCAGTTTAAGGTTAAACTGGAGGTTAAACTTCAATTCCAGCATTTCTTAGCCTTCCTGATTCTGGCGTTTAAGCTCCAGTTTAGGCTTAAACTGGAACTTAAACTCCACATGTGATATTCAAGCTTCCTTTATTGATTTTGTTGCTTCCTTGCTTGGCCTCTTCTTCCCTGAAATCATCCAACAATTGCATCAAAGTCTTGCAAAATTTCATGAGAAATCTTCCATTCATAGCATTCAAGTAATATAACTAAAACTCATGGAATTTGCATTAAAATCATACTGTTTGGATGGTTCATTGCTTTGTTATTCTTTTAACCATTCTTGGTTACTTTAAGCTCAAGAAAATGCATAAAACAACTAAAACTAACAGAAAAATGCTAGTGAAACTAGCCTAAGATGCCTTGGCATCAGTTGGATTCTTCATGGTTCCTTGTGGTAGTTCTCCATTTGATGCTTGTTCCAGCTCAATAGTTCATTCATATTGTTCTTCTTCTAAGACTCCGTGAACTATCTGTTCTATGGTGTCTACCATCATGCATTCTCCTATGGATTCGTTGGGGTAACTCATTGCCTTAAAGACGTTGAAGACCATCTTCTCTTCATGCAATCTCAAGACTAGTTCCCCTTTTTGCACATCAATGATGGCTCCAGCAGTAGCTAGGAATGGCCTCCCTAGGATAATTGATGAGTTGGCCTCTTCTTCCATGTCCAGCACAACAAAATCAGCTGGGAAAATGAATTCCCCCACTTTTACTAACAAGTCTTCCACCACCCAATGTGGAAACTTAAATGTTTTATCAGCCAATTGGAGTGCCATTCTTGTTGGCTTGGCTTCCTCAATCTTCATCCTTCTCATCATGGATAAGGACATGAGATTTATACTAGCTCCCAAGTCACACAAAGCTTTCTCAATAGTGATGTCCCCTATGATGCAGGGGATTTGGAAACTCCCTGGGTCCTTCATCTTCTGAGGTAGCTTCTTTTGTATGATGGCGCTACATTCCTCAGTTAGTACTATGGTCTCCTTTGCCTCCCAATTTCTTTTTCTTGTTATAAGCTCCTTCAAGAATTTGGCATAGAGTGGCATTTGTTCCAATGCCTCAGCAAATGGTATGTTGATTTGGAGCTTCTTGAAGATCTCTAGGAATTTAGAAAATTGGCCATCCTTCCTATCTTTTCCCAGCCTTTGTGGGTATGGTGCTTTTGGCACATAGGGCTTCAGGACTGGTTTTGGTGAAGGTGGAGTAGGGGTCTCTTCTTCATTCCTATTCCTATGCTTGTCTGTAACTTATTCTTCATGGCTGTCTTGGCTTGGGGTTTCTTCCTCCACAACTTTTCCACTTCTTTGTGTAATGGCCATGCATTCTCCTCTTGGGTTGGCCATGGTATCACTGGGAAATATGTGTGTAGGCAGTGGAATTTGCTTGGATAAGATCCCCACTTGTGCTTCTAACTTTGAGATTATTGTGCCTTGATTTTTCAGATTTGACCTGTATTCTTCTTGATTGGCGTCTATCCTTCTTTCAGTCTGTGCTTGTCTCTCCATAAGGGTGGAGACTGCTCCTGTAATCTGCGATGACAATTGTGCTATTGCAGCCTCCATCCTCTCAAAGTTGTTCTTGATTTTACATGGTTACATAGTTAAGGGTGATGTGTCTTGATGGAGGTTGTTGTGTATTGGTTGGTTGCTATGGTATGATGTGTTTTGTGAGTTATGGTAGGGTCTATGGTTGCCTATTTGATGGTTAGTATTGTGAGTGGAGTGTTGATTTGATGGATAAGGTTTATTGTGGTCCTGGTTGTGGCCCTGCTGGTTTCCCCACCCAAAATTTGGGTGGTTCTTCCAACCTGGGTTGTATGTCTTAGAGTTTGGATCATATTGTGGCCTGGATGAATTGTTCACATAATTAGCTTGTTCCCAGCCACCTTCAGGTTCTGATGCATTTCCTTCTTGTTGAGGGGTTTGATCTTGTATGGCTGAGACTTGATTAGCCTCCATTTTTTTGGTTAAGGCTGCTATTTGTGCTGCAATTGCCTTGTTTTGAGCTAACAAAGCATTTACAGAGTTGAGTTCTAGCACTCCTTTCTTCTGAGTTATTTTCTGACGCATAGAAATTCTCATTTTCAGCTACAGTCTCAATGACATCTATGGCTTCTTCAATGGTTTTCTTCTTGTTGATTGAGCCTCCTGAAGAATGATCCACAGCCTTCTTTGATTCATAGGATAGCCCTTCATAGAAGATGTGTAGTCAATTTAATCACTGTCAAATTTAAGCCAATCCCCGGCAACGGCGCCATAAAACTTGATGAGTCCAATTCACACTCGCATTCAAAAAAATTGGTGAATTAGTTCTTTTGGTAAGCGCACCAAAATTATCGTCAAGTAATAACCCACAGTTGAGTGGGATCGTATCCACAGAGATTGGTAAATTTGAGCTGTTTTAATCAATCGATGAATTAGTCAAGCAAAACAGATATATTGTGATTTGCAGAATTATAAATGGCAGAAATGTAAATGACTAAAATGTAAAGGAAAGCAATAAAGTGCAGAAATGGAAATAACAGAATGTAAAGTGCAAAATCATAAATGACTTGAATGTAAATGGGAAAGGAGAATTGCAGAATGTAAAAATAAGCTATTAAGAAAGTGGTAGATAAGAATGGGAAAATTCATTGAGATTAGGAGATGTTGTCTCTTTGGATCAACTTTAGCTTATATCCTCTTCAATCATGCAATTCATTGACCTCTTGAAAATCATGATTGATTGAGCCCCAATCCCTTGGTGACTCAATCTCTCATATCTTGATCAATAGCCAATTCCTTGGTCTAATTATTCATGAAGAGAGATATGCTTGGTCCCTGATTATGCCACACATTATCATAGGTCCAAGTAGAGGGAGGATTATATGTCACTATATCCAAACACCAAAACCCAGATCCTACTCAATTGTGAGAAGGGATTTCAAGCATGGTTTCATGTTTCCTTTCCCAAGCTTCCCATGAAACCCATTTTGCATTCAGTCTCTTTCCCAAGATAATTGAACACTAAGCATTAAGAACGAAATTCCTTCTAGCAAATCAAAGAGAAGATGAAGAGAAGAAGAATTTCACTATCATCAATCCATCAAGTACAACAGAGCTCCCTTTCTCAATGAGAGGGAATTTAGCTACTCATAGCTCAAAGAAAAGTACTCAAAGTAAAGAAGATGATGAAGTGTAAAAGTGAATCTAAAACTGTTATCTCTAACTGCTTAACCCCCTCTTCAGAACTTCCTGGGGGTATTTATACTACTCCTAGCAAAAATAAAAGAATTACAAAAGTGAAAAAGAAAAATTATATTTTGGAGGAAAAAGAAACTCAATAAGCATGACTTCCTAGCTGGCGTGTGATTGGCGCTTCAGTGGCGTGTCACGTTCTCCCTCAATTCTGGCTTGGTGTGCCACGCTCAGTCCCTCAAGTGGCATGCTCATCTTTATAACAACCTTGGCGTGCCACGCCTTCGAGCTCAAGTGGCACGCCCTAGCCTTTTTCCACTTCTCTTTGCCTCTGGAAACTTGTACTAGCGTGGCACGCCCAAGGTCTGGCATGCCACGCCCTTGCTGCATGCTTGACCAAGCTCTCTGGGAAGTTGAAGTAGCGTGGCACGCCCAGGGTCTGGCGTGCCACGCCCCTTTGTGAACAAGTGACTCCTCTGTTTGGCGTGCCAAGCCACGAACTCAAGTGGCACGCCGCAATAGTTCTTTTGTTCTCTGAATGATACTAGCGGGCCACGCCAGGGATTCAAGTGGCACGCCCAAGTGAGGAATAGTGGATGGCGTGCCACGCCTTCGACACCAAGTGGCACGCCCCATGTATTTGGCCTCCTTCACCCTCTCTGGAAACTTATACCAGCGTGCCACGCCTAGAGGCTGGCGTGCCATGCCCATAATCCTGCCTTGGTTGCAGTAGCTGGCGTGCCATGCCCAGTTCTCAAGTGGCATGCCATAGTGAGATTCTTGGGTTGGCGTGCCACGCCTTCGACATCAAGTGGCACGCCTAGCCCTTGCTTTGGCCTCTTTGTGCATTGGCGAGCCACTAAGTGAGATTTAGAGCCTGGCGTGCCACGCCTTCGACTTCAAGTGGCACGCCCAGTCTTCAATTGCCTTCAGTCCCTGCTCTGAATTTTTGTACTAGTGTGCCACGCCATGTTGTTCAAGTGGCACGCCCATACATTTGTGGACTCTTCAAGATTGGCGTGCCATGCCTGAATCCTCAAGTGGCACGCCCAAGTGACTTTTTGGAGTTGGCGAGCCACGCCTTCTATACCAAGTGGCACACCATAGTGAAGGTTCCCCATGGAGTGATGAGTTAGCGTGCCACGCCCCTTGGCTCAAGTGGCACGCCCATAGTGGCTGATGGGTTAGGCGTGCCACGCCCAACATGGCGTGCCACGCCCCTTTTGTGTCCTCCATTGTTGCTCTCTGGAACTTTGTACTAGCATGCCACGCCCATATGAATGCTTGGGAATTCTTCTTTGGAATTTAGTACTGGCATGCCACGCCCAACTCCTGGCGTGCCACGCCAATGCATTTTTGTGGTGTTTGTTCCAAGTGACACACCAGTTTCACACGCCCAGCTTCTTTGTTGCTTTCTTCCCATTTTTTATGCCTTTTTCTCCTGAAATTCAGCACAACTCATCTCAAAGTAGTGTACCATAATATCCATCAAATAATGCATGAATCGTACTGATCAAATGAGATTTATGCTCTTTTATGGTCCTCTATATGCAAGAAAGAAGGGTAAATGATGCAAGTCATCAGACGCCTATCAAGAAGCCTCTTTCAAACCCTAGATGTACCAGTTTGACTGGGACGATGTCCTCAGAGTTATAGCACAACCTGGCAGTAGATGGATCTATGCATACCATCGGTCCCGACCTAAGGGCATATTGGCTTCAGCACTTACCTTAGAGGCTCGAGTGTGGGCACAAATTATGTCCCACTACGTCTTTCCAAGCACTCACGAGTCCTCCTTCACTGCAGATATGGCTGTCCTCATCTGGTGCATTCTTACAGATCAGCCTCTCAACTTACCCAGACATATCCGGCAGGCCATGGGACACATGTAAATTGCGGGCAACCTACCCTTTCCCGCCAAGGTTTCAGATCTAGTCTCAGCCGCCGGAGCCTCCTACAGAGCTGGGGACACCAAGGCCATGCTTCCACGGGATGATCAGTATGTCCCCAACGGAAAGTACATCAGACCCCCAGCAGCCACTACCAGCCGGACTGCAGACCCGGCCGGAGATACTTTAGAGGTTGGACCGGCTAGACCAGCAGGCAAAGCGAATGGACGCTATAACAAGCGCCGATTTACATACCTCAAGGAGCTGATTATTGGCAACCACCCTCCTCAAGAAGAACCAGACACTCTGGACTTTACTTCACCTACCAGCACCGGGAGCCATGACGACCTCGACTGTGGAGATGCTGTTACCAGCCCCCCTTTGTTCTTGACTTATGGCACCGAGGACGGTGACAAGCTTTAAGTGTGGAGAGGCCGATCAGTACCTGACTTTCGGAGGTAATTGCTCTTTCTTAACACCAATACGTTATTTTTTTCTTTTGTTAGATAGGATAGATTGCATAGTAATAAGTATTTGCATGCATGTTCTAATTGGTTGAAAAATAATAAGTTTCTTTTCAAGACCCTATTTTTGAAAACTTCACTAATTCAAATTAAAATTTTATGTTAAACTTGTCTGAAGATTGTAATTTGGAACATGGTTTAGAGCTAGAACACACAACCTAGTGAGATTTTGAGCCTAATTGTATGGTTACATGATTTAACCATTATTTTTTTTCTTGTGTGTTTTCTCTCCTCTATGATTGCAATCTATGGTTTGTTTCATTCTATATGTCCACTGTTTAATGTGTTCATGCTTATATGTGATTGAGGCTGTCATTTGTTATTAGTTCACTTATCCTAAATGGCCTACCACCTCTATTTACCTTTGTTTACCCGCTTTGAGCCTTTTAATTCCCATTTGTTCTATATATTACCACATCACTAGCCTTAAGCGGAAAAATAATTAATTACCCCAATTGAATCTTTGGTTAGCTTAAGATAGAGATTGTGTATCAACTAAGTGTGGAGAATTATGGAAAACCTGGATTAATAGGAATGTGTTGTGTTTTCACTTTATTTAAATATAGAGAATTTGGGTGCTTACTCATATGAAACCAGAAAATCATATGCATTGAAATATTATGTTTATTTTAAAAAAAATCCAAATTTGGGGGAATGAAAGCACCCCAATGTTAAATTCAATAAAAAAATATCAATGCATGTGAGATAAATGAGAAGAACATTTAAATACATAAGTAGGTGAAAAACATAAAAGTGAGACTATGGGTAGTTAGGCATGATTTTAGAAGCATAGAGAATGTGTGTGTGTTAGGTGAGAACTTAGGTTAATCAAGGATTCAATTCTTAGCTCACTTGTCCATACATGTATCCTCACCCTTACCTAAGCCCCATTACAACCTTGAAAAAGACATCATGATGTTTGCATGTGTGCACTAAATATTTGTTGATTGGTTAGATGAAGAAAAAATTTTAGAACACATGAATAGAGGAGACTAGAGTGGACTACCCTATACACTTGAGTGATTGGAGTGTATATACACTTCTAGTGAGGGTTTAATGCTTGACTCTATCTTCCCTGCTTTCATGAGATATCTTTTTACAAGTTTACTGGTCTTTACTGTATGATTTGAATTAATGGAATCTGATTTTTATTTATCTTGGAGAACCTGTTCATTTCCTTAACCAAGTAGGTATAAACTTTTCATCATATAGTTGCATTCACATGTATAGGTTGCATTGCATGAGTCTTACTTTCCCCATTCATTCTTTCTATCTCCTTGAGCTTAGCATGAGGACATGCTAACGTTTAAGTGTGGAGAGATTTGATGCACCACTATTTCGTGGTACATCTTGTGCTTAATTGAGTGGATTTTATCCACTATTCTCACACTTATTCATACAGTTTGCATGATTTTACAATTCCTTCCCAATTTTATTCTAGGATTGAAAACTTGCTTCCTAGGCCTTTAAATTGTGTATTTTTAATTCCCCTTTTACCATTCGATGCCGTGATCCGTACGTTAAGTGTTTTCACTCTATATAGGGCAGGAATGGTTTAGAGGATGGAGAGGAAGCTTGCATGAATAGAAGGAGCACAAGAATTAAAGGAGATAGCCAGCGAGGAGTGACGTGCGCGCGTACCTGACGCGTGCGCGTGAATTGGTGTTCGCATAGCGGCGCGTGCGCATACCTGACGCATATGCGTGACACGCGAGGATGACCAGCGACACATACACGTGACTGATGCGTACGTGTGACATGCACTATGTAACAACCCTGATTTTTGAGTACATGAGATCTTTTCTGAAAGTACGGATTTATCCAGAAGATCAGTAAAGGGAACACCTCTGCTATATCATCAAGCATCTCAATCCTCATTATCATTATGTCATCCTTAAGCTAGAACCTCCTCTGAGGCAAGCTCGATAATGCAATCGCGAAGAACCTAGTTTTTGAATCGTATCGGTTGGCAGTTTTGATTCTGATTTTCGTAAATAGTCTCTTTTTGACGAACCGGACTCGAATAATGAGAGGAGAGAGATAATAGTATAATATTATCATTATATTAGTATTAGAAAATGCTTGAATGATATTATAAGGTTACCTGGTCGGTTTTTGTTAAAAACAGAAAATCGGTTTAACCGGGTTTACGGTTTACTGGTGCAGCTTAGCACCAGCACTCTCTGATGAATTTAGCAATGCTAAGGCCTCATTATACGTGTTCTATTCTCATAATAAATATGTTACTAGTGTCATTTATGCTAGTAGCTCAGAAAATAATTTTTAGAGATGTTTTTGCGAGTGTTCCGATACACCTAGTTTTAGTAGTTGTACACCAGAGATATTTTAATATTATTTTAATCCACCTCCAAGCCAACCAATCACAACTCACCTTACACCCCAAAGACCTCCAAGGCTGTCTCATTTCATCATTTTGGCCGAAAATAACAAGAGAGAAAAGAGAGAAACTTTCATGAACACTTAATCTTCAAAGCTTGATTTCTTCTGAACTAAAACTCAAATCAAAACTCCAATTTCACCAAAATGATCCTCTCTTCTTCCTCTATATAACCATGTAACTTATCAAGGATGGAAATAAGGTGAGATGGCTGTCTCCCTCCCATTTCAATTCGGTTTTCAAGGAAAACCATGCAAAACATGTGTTTTCTTGATATTCTTCCTTAGGGATCATGCTTAACTTGACTTGAGGGCCAAGAAACGTGAATTTCCAGCAAGTCTAAGGTGAGATATCTCTTCCTAACATACTGAGTGAGATTTGGTCAGTTGAGAGTTTTTGGATTTAAAGTTGTTCTTGATGTGATTTAGGAGGAAAAAGTGCTTAAGGACCACCTGAAAGTTTAACCGAATTAGGAACAGCAAAACCAGGTAGGGACTGACGAATTTAATCTTGATTGATTTTGATTGAGTTGTGTGATTATGATATGGTTTGGCTGTGCTTGAAATTGATTGTTTGTATGAGTAATTCTTGTTGAAATTTTGGTGAAAATTTGATAAAATTTGATGAAATTCAAGCTATGAATGTGTGTTCTTCTGGCTGCTGGAAAATGAAACCCTAGAGCTTAAATTGAGGTTCAATTTATGTTAAAATCATGTAGAAAAGATGGGGTTTTAGTGGCCGGAAATTTATTTTGAATTTTCGTAAAAATCGGTTGCTGAAAAGACTAAAAAACGGGTAAAAACAAAGAAAGAATCTGAAGAATTTATGAAGAACACGAAGAACACTTTGAGTGTGGTGAAGAACAATGAAGAACACCTTTTTAATCCATAAAAGGGCAAGGAAGTAAATATTTTGGTGTTTGGGGGGTTATTTTGTAATTTCCAAAAGTTAGGGTGGTAAAAGTAGAAATATTAAAAGTTACGGGTGGTTAAAAGTGAATTTTAAAGGTTAAAGGTTAAGGTAAAGTTAATTTTCGAAAATTTAATAATAAAATAATAATTAATAATAAAATATTAAATAATAATATTTAATTAAGAATAATATTTTAATAAAAATAATAAAATAATGCAGAAAAGGCAGTTTTTTGTAAAAGCTTTAGAAAGACAACTTTAAGCGCAGAATCTCATAATTACCTTCATAAAACACTTAGGGAGTGGTAAGAACATATTAGTGAGGCAAAGATAAAAGCAAGATAAAAAGTTGAAGAAAAGATAAAAACTAAAGAAAAGTCTGTAAGGTTTTAATAACAAAAAAACAGACAGAAATTAGTGAATGAACTAGGGCAACATAGTTAGTCCTTGAGTTGCGACTAGGGTTAGGTATAATATGAAAAGTTAAACTATTTCAGTATAGACTTAATGAACCTATACTTGGGACAGACGAACTATTCATACCGAAATTTACATAAACTTTAAATACATACGTTAAGCAGAGAAATCAGAGCAGAGTAGAGAAACACAGAAAATAGAGTAACCAGAGTAAAGTAAAGAGATAAAGAGAAAAAGAGTAATACAGATACAGATGAAAAGACTAATCAGAGAAGAGAAAAGAGATACAGAGAACAGAGTAAAGAGATACAGAGAAAAGAGAAACCAGAACAGAGTAAAGAGATATAAAGAGAAGAGTAATATAATAAAGAGATATTTATATATATTAGTTGCTTGATGCAACCCATAGCTATACTTATATATATATTAGTTGCTTGATGCAACCCAGAGCTATATTTATATATATATTAGTTGCTTGATGCAACCCAGAGCTATATTTAATATATATTAGTTGCTTAATGCAACCCAGAGCTTCTGTAGGGAAACTAAGTTACCTACAACTATTTTCTGCTTCCCCAGAGCAGAGCAGAGTATATATATATTTTCCTGCAGTAAGCAAAGGCTGTCTCAAATGAGTGGCTATTATTACATGCGCATTTATTTAGGAACGGAAAATCGTATTCGGGAAATCGGGATTACTCGTGACCGGATAAATGTCGGGATTGCGGGCAGCCAACTGACACATGAGCTCATGGCCTGCGCTAGGGCTAGACATGCATCATTCTTGTCTACGCATCATTCTCTATTGCATTCCTTTCTGTGTGTGATCTACTTCTTTATGTTTATCCGCTCGTATGCTATTTCTATGCTTTATTTTCTTGTATTCTTTTGTTTGTGTTCTGCTTTCTGTTCTCTCTACTTTCTCTTTCTATCTTTATCTTCTGTTTACTGCTTCGCTATATTATGTTATTCATCTACTAATCGACCTCAAATAAATGAACGTAACTAATAACCCCGGCCCTACTAAGAACTCCCCAGTTTTTACCCCTTTTCTCTCCATTTCCCCTTCAGATGGAAGTAAGAGTACCTTACCATAGTTCGCTGATGACCGTTCGCAAGAAGAGGATTCTGCTCTAGATAATCTTCTGAGTCTAGGGTGAATATCGTTCTCTGTTTACATGTATATACTGTGAGACCAGCCAACGTCTGCACCCTGTTCGTATGCGCACTTTAACCTAAATCCTGTGTACGAGATTCCTGTTGTGTGGCTACTTCATGAGGTACCAGAGAGACGTCCTGTGGAAAAGTCTGATCATGCAGAGGAGTGATGACAAGTCATCTTAGCCTAGTTTCACTAGCCTTTTTCTTTTGTTTTCAATTGAATTATGCACTTTCTTGAGCCATAAGCAAGCCAATTGGGTAGATTTTCATGCTTCCTTCGATTTAATCAACCATAGATGAATTAATGCAATTTCATGAGGTTTTATGCTATAATTATCACATATTATGAAAGAATAAATATCTCATGATTTTGAGCATAGCTTTGATGTGTTTGGTTGATTAATGATAGGTGAAGAAAGCTTGGAGAAAGGTTGAAGCAAGGAGGAATGGCTAGGAGGAAGAGAGGACAAAAAGTTTGAGCAAAAGTTTGCCTCAAACTTTAGCTCAAACTTTTGGAATAAGTGAAAATGAACCAGGGAGCAAAAAGCTGGACCAAAAGTTTGCCTCAAACTTTTGTGCAAACTTTTGGGCAAAAAGCTTGAGCAAAAGTTTGCCTCAAACTTTTTGGCAAACTTTTGGCATCACAAATCAACACCCTGGAGAGCAAAAGTTTGTGCCAACGTTTGCCTCAAACTTTTTGGCAAACGTTGGCGCATGAACAACACACCCTGGAAAGCAAAAGTTTGCGCCAACGTTTTCCTCTAACTTTTTGGCAAACGTTGGCGCCATGAGTGTGCAAGGGGAGGCCAACGTTTGAGCAACAGTTTGACCCAAAACTTTTGCCCAAACGTTGGTATCAGCAAAAGAGGGTGGCTGATGTGAAAAGTTTGAGTAAAAGTTTGCCTCAAAATTTTACTCAAACTTTTACTCAAGCTTTCATGATTCCAAACCCGGTTCAATTCGGTTCTTCTCCAAACTCCAACAGCAATCAACCAAGGCCTCTATCAACCCAATTCCATCAAGAGCAAAGGCTCAATTGAAGGCTTGAAGACCATTTAAAGAAAGTGTATAAATAGCATAGGATTTAAGTTTTTCAGGGAGTTAGTTTTCCTTTAAGTTTTTCAGAGAGCTTTCCCTTTTAGTTTTCATAGAGAGATTTCGGAGAGCTTTTGGTGTTGAGTGAATTTTAATTTCTAAGTCTCGGGGAAGGAGAATTGAATTCCCTTCCTCTTAGTTTTCTTGCTTTCAATTTCAATTACAATTGTCTTGGATCTTGGGTTGGAGAATTGAAGGAAATCTGTTTCAATCTCACCTTGGGATCTTGTTTAATTCTCTGCTTAATTGAATTTCAGTTTCGGTTAATTGCTTCTTCATCTACTTTCTTTGCAATTTACATTTCCTTTGCAATTGCTCTTGTTGGATCTAGGAAGACATTGAGATCTAGACTTGGTTATCTAGTCTCTTGGGTCCTGAGATCTAAATTCCAATTTTACATCCTCTGTTTAATGCTTTTCATGCTCATTTACAATTCTGTTTTTAGATCCGGTTCAATCCAAGTTATCTTCTACTCCTCTGCTTGTTAAATTTTACTTTTTCTTGTTTAATTTCTGCAAATCCAATTCCCAATTCCCTTTACAATCCAAGCCATTTACATTTTTTGCACTTTAAGATTCTGCAATTTACATTTCTTGCGTTCTAAGTTTCTGCCATTTAATTTCTTGTTCTTTAAGATTCAGCACTTTAAATTTCAGTTCTCTTTAATTTCATGCAAATCACCCATTCCCTTTATTTTTCATGCAATTTAATTTCTGCAAATCACAAATCTCTCAACCAAATCTTGATTCGCTTGACTAAATCAACCACTAAACTAAAATTGCTCAATCCTTCAATCTCTGTGGGATCGACCTCACTCCCGTGAGTTATTATTACTTGATGCGACCCGGTGCACTTGCCGGTGAGTTTTGTGTCGGATCGTTTTCCGCTACATCAAGTTTTTGGCGCCGTTGCCGGGGATTGATTAGATTGACAATGATTAAGTGAGGTGGTGATCTAGATCTAGCATTTTTATTTCCTGTTTCTTTAATTTTTGACTAACCCACTAACTGTTTGAAGTTTTGTCTCAACTGACTACACTCAAATTTCAAGAATACCATTGTGCATTCTGTTTGTTGATTTATATGTCACAGGAAAGAAGAAAGGTCAGAGGAAAGGGTATCAATGAAGAAGGAGTTCCTGAGAAAGAAGAACACCACAACATGAAGCCGCAAATCATTACACTAATCAAGAACAATTGTTCCTATGGTGGAACTCCACTGGAGATTCCTAAACAGCACCTATCCAATTTTCTGAGAACTTGTGGTGCTGTCAATCTCGATAGTGTAAATCATGATACCTATAAGCTCTTGTTATTTCCCTTCTCACTGAAGGATGAAGCGGCACAATGGCTTGAAACCTTTCCCCAAGGAAGTATAACTAGTTGGGATGATTTGGTTGCCAAGTTTCTAGCCAAATTCTCCTCGTCCCAATAAAACATCAAGATGAAAGAGGGAGTACATCCATTCATACAAGGAGGGGAAGAACCATTGTTCAAAGCATGGGAAAGATACAAGAAGGCAAGCAACAAAGCGGATTTCCAAGCGTTCTATGAAGGATTAACCCCGGAAACAAGAAGAGCGGTGGATCACTTCTTAGATGGCCTGCTCAACGCAACAGCAACCATCCAAGGAACTGCAGAGTTCAATGACAAGAGAGCCAATAACCAACACTCATTTGAGACCCCACAGAATGCAACTTCAGAAAAGGAGATAATGAATCTTGAAGGAATGAAGGCAGTCATGAATCAAAGCAAACAGCTACATCAGCAAACTCAGTAACAATTGGAGTCAATAGCTAGACAAATTGATTTTCTCCATTCTACTACAGTGAATGCACAATTTCCACCATGGAAGCCACATTCTTATCTAAGAATGAGGGAATCTCAACATCAGGAACAAAGGGACTTCAACTACAACAACCCCAATTTCTCAAACCTGCAAAAACACCACCATACCAACAACAATCACTACATACCACCACACTACCCACCCTTCCAACCCCCAACACCCCACAACCAACTAATCTCACAAGACTCTCAGAGGATCACCAATCTGGAGATCTTAGCAGAGAGAATGATGGCACATCAAGAGATGATAAGCAAACACCTGGAGGCCTCACTCGGGAGAATTGAGAGGCAAATGGAACAATTAGCTAAGAATCTCACAGAAATGAGTGAGAAGAGGGCTGAAGGAAAAGAATCACTCATCCAGGATGAGCATCACAAAGCAAAGCCTCACTTAGGAGGACAAGGGGACAAGGAGAAGGAAGCTCATAATCTGAACTGAGCAAGCACAGAGGATGTCAAGCTAGTGACAATAAAAGAGCGCTTGTTGGGAGGCAACCCAACCGGAGGTAACCATCTCTTCATATCCATTCTAAATTCCAATTTTACATCCTCTGTTTAATGCTTTTCATGCTCATTTACAATTCTGTTTTTAGATCCGGTTCAATCCAAGTTATCTTCTACTCCTCTGCTTGTTAAATTTTACTTTTCCTTGTTTAATTTCTGCAAATCCAATTCCCAATTCCCTTTACAATACAAGCCATTTACATTTCTTGCACTTTAAGATTCTGCAATTTACATTTCTTGCGTTCTAAGTTTCTGCCATTTAATTTCTTGTTCTTTAAGATTCAGCACTTTAAATTTCAGTTCTCTTTAATTTCATGCAAATCACCCATTCCCTTTATTTTTCATGCAATTTAATTTCTGCAAATCACAAATCTCTCAACCAAATCTTGATTCGCTTGACTAAATCAACCACTAAACTAAAATTGCTCAATCCTTCAATCCCTGTGGGATCGACCTCACTCCCGTGAGTTATTATTACTTGATGCGACCCGGTGCACTTGCCGGTTAGATTTGTGTGTTTGGAATTCGTTTTCCAAAAATACACATCAAGGAGTAGCAGATGATGTTCTATCTTTTGATGACGTTCCACCTGACTTGAGTTGTGAAGACTTAGAACGTACTTTCCCTCGCTTTAGTAGTTTAGAGGGACTAGTTGAGTATAGAGTCTAGGCTAGCCTAGGTGTCAGCTTAGGGACCTCTTGAACAGGTTAGGACCTGGGATGTTGTATATATATATATGTATATAGATATTATTTAGCTATATCTAGGGGTGTTTTAACTAATAGTGTATATGCTAATAAAGGCTGAATCACTGAATGTTGTCAACTACTTGTGATGTATTTTTGTATGGTTGTTTATAACTGTTTTATCTATTATTACTTGTGAATTGATTATAAATGATTCTGTCTATTAATCCAAATGTTTTTTAAAAAAAATACACCACGCAAATTAACTACGCGTTTAACAATGAATCAGGCTCATATGATAAATAATAGATAATAATTAGGAAGACAAATTGGTAGCGCTCAATTTCCGGTATGATCTAGACATATTGAAAATTGGGTCGTTACAATTTGGTATCAGAGCAGTTCGTTCCCAGTAGAGCCTGGGGAGTGGACTGACTATGCTTCATTGCATACTCTATTGTGTGTCTCATGCGTATAGGATATCCCAGTGATATATGTTGCATGATTGTCTCTGTGTTTTCATTTTGGGAATGTTCACACTTGACTTGTATTGTTAAGACTGATCACCTTAACAATGATTGTTTGGTGTGAACAAGACTACAATGGGTTCACGGAGACGAGGCGTACAGGAAGGAATTCCTAATGTTAACTACGAGAGGGAACAGAAAACGTTTATGGCTACCATGAACAACGTGGCTGAAGTAGTGCGTGAAGCTGCTGTAGCAGCGGCTAGGGCTGTTGAACGTCTCGGAGTGAGAAATGGGAACGAGAATAAATACGGAGAAGATAATGGGAATGATGAGAACAACTTAGGGCATCCTGAAAGACCTATGACCCTTGCGACATTTCTGAAGGTTAATCCACCTAAGTTCAAGGGTACACTCGTTGCAACTGACACTGATAATTGGTTTCGAGGTATTGAACAATCACTGAGAGTGCAACATGTTCCGGAAGGACAACACGTGGAGTTTGCTACTTATATGCTCGAGGGAGAAGCTGAGTACTGGTGGCAGTGGATACAGCGACTGCTACAACAGAATGAAAATGACATTCCTTAGGATATCTTTAGGGACAAATTTTATAAAAAGTATTTTCCGGGAGCAGCACGAGATGCTAAGGAGATGGAGCTTATGCAGTTGAAACAAGGGGATATGACTATTGCTGAGTATGCCCGTAAGTTCGATGACTTGTGCCGTTTCCCCAAGATTTGTCAAGGGAACCCAGAAGACTTTAAGGAATGGAAGGGTTTAAAGTTTGAAGGAGGACTCCGAGAAGAACTGATGAATTCTGTTGTTTCGCTAGAGATACGAAATTTTGCTGAACTGGTGAATAAAAGTAAACTAGTGGAAGAATGTTCAAAGAAGGTGGCGATAGCTCGAGCAAGTCGTAGGGAGGATTCACAAAGAGACTTTGTTCAAAATTTAGCCCTCAAGGTCGCAACTTTAAAGCCATTGGTCAATTCCAGTGTTGGAATGGAAACCACCGAGATGTCAGCCTTTTAACTCGCAATAATAGTAGTGACAATAACCGTGACATTGAACAAGGACATGAGAGTCAACCTCACCAAGCTCAAAGTGGTGTAGTATGCCCAACTTGTGGAAAGCATCATGGTAGTAGGCTTTGCCGGTTCAGAACACGTTTATGTTACTACTGTAATAAGGAAGGACATCGGGCAAGAGACTGTCGAAAAAGAATGGTAGATGAGTCCGCTGGCAATACTATAAAGTTTGGATTTATCGCTCGAGGTAAAGTAAGGCAAGGCAATGGTAAACGAGCCCGTCAGGCTTACATAAACCCTGCATGTAAGCAATGCGGAAAAGAGCATAGTAACAGGTCTTGTCAGTTTGGATCACCTAACTACTCTTCTTGTGGAGAACTTGGACACGTTGCCAAGGATTGTCCAAAGGGATTTACTCAAAATTCAGTTAGAACCCAGCAACAAGGACGAGTGTTTGCTATCACTATTGACGATGTTGTGCAATCGAACGCCCTCATTCAAGGTCAGGTTATGTCAAGAATCGATTTCTAACTGTACTGTATGATTCGCGTGCATCGCATTCTTTATTTCTCTAACTATTGTTCACGAGTTAGGATTATATTTCTTTAAATTGAATTTTTACTTGATTGTCCATACACTTGCATCCCAAAATGCTTTGACCAGTTTAGTGTTCCTACATGTACCATTCGCTATTAGGAATAGGACTTTTATACACGATCTAATCTGTTTACCTCTATGTGGTTTAGAAGTTATTTTAGGATTAGATTGGTTATCTAAGTATCATGCTTTCCTTGATTATTTTAAAAGAACTGCTGTTATTCCATCTGATAGTCTATGTACTAAACCATTTCTGTCCCACACCTTATATCTGAATTCTGTAAGAGTTACCTTAGGCGGGAGTGATTGTGAGGAGTACGTTCTGTTAGCGGCTAGCTCGAATGATACTGAATTAAGCTTAGAACGAATCTGAATGATGAAGGAATTTCCTGATGTTTTCTTGGACGACATACCTGAGTTTCCTCCTCAGCGAGAGATAGAATTCAGCATTGATCTAGTACCTGGAGCCGGACCGATTTCCATAGCACTGTACTGGATGTCACCATTGCTTGCAGAGCTGAAGAAGTTATGAGATAGGATCGTAGTGGCCTATGGAGGTACAAGAAAAGAATTTGTGTGCCTAACTCTGGAGAATTGCGACAAAAGATTCTTGCTGAAGCTCACCAAAGTAGATTTTCTATGCATCTTGGAGTGACAAAGATGTATCGAGATTTGAAACAAATGTTCTAGTGGCCGGGCTTAAATGAAGAAGTAGCTGATTATGTCTCAAAATGTTTAACCTGCCAGAAGATGAAGGTGGAACATCAGAAGCTGTCAGGAACCCTGCAACCCTTAGAAATACCACAATGGAAATGGGAGCAGATTTCTATGGATTTTGTCACGGGATTGCCAAGGACCTCAACTGGACACGATGCCATCTGGGTAATTGTGGACAGGTTGACAAAGTCAACGCACTTCCTTCCGATTCGAGTTGACTATACTTTAGAAAGGCTAGAACGAATATATATTCAAGGAATCGTATGACTACACGGGATACCTTCATAAATTGTCTCAGATCAAGTTTCGAGGTTTACTACTAGATTTTGGGGAGCTTTTCAGAAAGCGTTGGAAATAGAATTGCACACGAGTATAGTATACCATCCTCAGATAGACGGAAAATCAGAGCAGACAATCCAGACGTTAGAAGACATGTTACGATCATGTATGATAGACAACCAAAGCAGCTGGGATAAGTATTTGCTTTTGGTCAAATTTGTCTACAACAACAGTTTCCAATAAAGTATCGGGATGGCACCATATGAAGCTCTCTATGGAAGAAGATGTCGGACACCATTGTGTTGGAATGATGATGGAGAAGCTAGTGTCTTAGGTCCAGAATTAGTGTAAGAAACTACTGAGAAGATAAAGGAGATTCGTCGGATGATCTAGACAGCACAAAGCCGTCAAAAGAGCTATGCCGATAATAGATGTAGACCCTTAGAGTTTAGTGACGGAAACCGTGTCTTTCTAGAAGTAACCTCGATTACTGGAATAGGTAGAGCCCTTAAGACTAAAAAGCTTAACCCACGATATATAGAACCTTTCCAAATACTTAAAAGAGTCGGTCTAGTAGTTTATCAAATAGTCCTTCCTCCTTATTTATCAAACCTTCATGATGTTTTTCATGTCTCGCAACTTAAGAAATATATTCCTGACAAGAGTCACGTTTTACAACCAGAGACAGTACAGTTATGAAATGATTTGACCTATCAAGCATCATCGGTTCAGATAGTAGAATGAAGTGATAAGCAGCTAAGAGGCAAAGTTGTTCGCTTAGTCAAAGTAGCATGGGAACCAAGAGGACAGGAAGAGCACACTTGGGAACTGGAAGATAAGATGAAAGCTGATTACCCACATTTATTCCTAGGTAACTGAAATTTTGAGGGCAAAATTTTCTTTTAGGAGGGTAGAATGTAACAACCCTGATTTTCGAGTACATGAGATCTTTTTTGAAAGTACGGATTTCTCCAGAAGATCAATAAAGGGAACACCTCTGCTATATCATGAAGCATCTCAATCCTCATTATCATTATGTCATCCTTAAGCTAGAACCTCCTCTGAGGCAAGCTCGATAATGCAATCGCGAAGAACCTAGTTTTTGAACCGTATCGGTTGGCAGTTTTGATTCTGATTTTCATAAATAGTCTCTGTTTGACGAACCGGACTCGATTCATGAGAGGAGAGAGATAATAGTATAATATTATCATTATATTAGTATTAGAAAATGCTTGAATGATATTATAAGGTTACCTGGTCGGTTTTTGTTAAAAACAGAAAATCGGTTTAACCGGGTTTACAGTTTACTGGTGCAGCTTAGCACCAGCACTCTCTGATGAATTTAGCAATGCTAAGGCCTCATTATACATGTTCTATTCTCATAATAAATATATTACTAGTGTCATTTATGCTAGTAGCTCAGAAAATAATTTTTAGAGATGTTTTTACGAGTGTTCTGATACACCTAGTTTTAGTAGTTGTACACCAGAGATATTTTAATATTATTTTAATCCACCTCCAAGCCAACCAATCACAACTCACCTTACACCCCCAAGACCTCCAAGGCTGTCTCATTTCATCATTTTGGCCGAAAATAACAAGAGAGAAAAGAGAGAAACTTTCATGCACACTTAATCTTCAAAGCTTGATTTCTTCTGAATTAAAACTCAAATCAAAACTCCAATTTCACCAAAATGATCCTCTCTTCTTCCTCTACATAACCATATAACTTATCAAGGATGGAAATAAGGTGAGATGGCTGTCTCCCTCCCATTTCAATTCGGTTTTCAAGGAAAACCATACAAAACATGTGTTTTCTTGATGTTCTTCCTTAGGAATCATACTTAACTTGACTTGAGGGCCAAGAAACGTGAATTTCCAGCAAGTCTAAGGTGAGATATCTCTTTCTAACATACTGAGTGAGATTTGGTCAATTGAGAGTTTTTGGATTTAAAGTTGTTCTTGATGTGATTTAGGAGGAAAAAGTGCTTAAGGACCACCTGAAAGTTTAACCGAATTAGGAGCAGCAAAACCAGGTAGGGATTGACGAATTTAATCTTGATTGATTGTGTTTGAGTTGTGTGATTATGATATGGTTTGGCTGTGCTTGAAATTGATTGTTTGTATGAGTAATTCTTGTTGAAATTTTGGTGAAAATTTGATAAAATATGATGAAATTCAAGCTATGAATGTGTGTTCTTGTGGCTGCTGGAAAATGAAACCCTAGAGCTTAAATTGAGGTTCAATTTGTGTTAAAATCATGTAGGAAATATGGGATTTTAGTGGCTGGAAATTTATTTTGAATTTTCGTAAAAATCGGTTGCTGAAAAGACCGAAAAACGGGTAAAAACAAAAGAAAGAATCTGAAGAATTTACGAAGAACACTTTGAGTGTGGTGAAGAACAATGAAGAACACCTTTTTGATCCATAAAAGGGCAAGGAAGTAAATATTTTGGTGTTTGGGGGGTTATTTTGTAATTTCCAAAAGTTAGGGTGGTAAAAGTAGAAATATTAAAAGTTACGGGTGGTTAAAAGTGAATTTTAAAGGTTAAAGGTTAAAGTAAAGTTAATTTTCAAAAATTTAATAATAAAATAATAAATAATAATAAAATATTAAATAATAATATTTAATTAAAAATAATATTTTAAAAATAATAAAATAATGCAGAAAAGGCAGTTTTCTGTAAAAGCTTTAGAAAGACAACTTTAAGCGCAGAATCTCATAATTACCTTCATAAAACACTTAGGGAGTGGTAAGAACATATTAGTGAGGCAAAGATAAAAGAAAGATAAAAAGTTGAAGAAAAGATAAAAACTAAAGAAAAGTCTGTAAGGTTTTAATAACAGAAAAACAGACAGAAATTAGTGAACGAACTAGGGCAACATAGTTAGTCCTTGAGTTGTGACTAGGGTTAGGTATAATATAAAAAGTTAAACTGTTTCAGTATAGAATTAATGAACTTATACTTGGGACAGGCGAACTATTCATACTGAAATTTACAAAAACTTTAAATACATACGTTGCAGAGAAATCAGAGCAAAGTAGAGAAACACAGAAAATAGAGTAACCAGAGTAAAGTAAAGAGATAAAGAGAAAAATAGTAATACAGATACAGATGTAAAGAGTAATAAGAGAAGAGAAAAGAGATACAGAGAACAGAGTAATTAAAATAGAGTAAAGAGATACAGAGAAAAGAGAAACTAGAACAGAGTAAAAAGATATAAAGAGAAGAGTAATATAATAAAGAGATATTTATATATATTAGTTGCTTGATGCAACCCAGAGCTATATTTATATATATATTAGTTGCTTGATGCAACCCAGAGCTATATTTAATATATATTAGTTGCTTAATGCAACCCAGAGCTTCTGTAGGGAAACTAAGTTACCTACAGCTATTTTCCGCTTCCCCAGAGCAGAGCAGAGTATATATATATTTTCCTGCAGTAAGCAGAGGCTGTCTCAAATGAGAGGTTATTATTATATGCGCATTTATTTAGGAACGGAAAATCGTATTCGGGAAATCGGGATTACTCGTGACCGGATAAATGTCGGGATTGTGGGCAGCCAACCGACACATGAGCTCATGGCTTGCGCTAGGGCTAGACATTCATCATTCTTGTCTGCGCATCATTCTTTGTTGCATTCCTTTCTGTCTGTGATCTACTTCTTTATGTTTGTCCGCTCGTATGCTATTTCTGTGATTTATTTTCTTGTATTCTTTTGTTTGTGTTCTGCTTTCTGTTCTCTCTACTTTCTCTTTCTATCTTTATCTTCTGTTTACTGCTTCGCTATATTATGTTATTCGTCTACTAATCGACCCCAAATAGATGAACGTAACTAATAACCCCGGCCCTACTAATAACTCCCCAGTTCTTACCCCTTCTCTCTCCATTTCCCCTTCAGATGGAAGTAAGAGTACCTTACCATAGTTCGCTGATGACCGTTCGCAAGAAGAGGATTCTGCTCTAGATAGTCTTCTGAGTCTAGGGTGAATATCGTTCTCTGTTTACATGTATATACCGTGAGACCAGCCAACGTCTGCACCCTGTTCGTATGCGCACTTTAACCTAAATCCTGTGTACGAGATTCCTGTTGTGTGGCTACTTCATGAGGTACCAGAGAGACGTCCTGTGGAAAAGTCTGATCGTGCAGAGGAGTAGCAGATGATGTTCTATCTTTTGATGACGTTCCACCTGACTTGAGTTGTGAAGACTTAGGACGTACTTTCCCTCGCTTTAGTAGTTTAGAAGGACTAGGTGAGTATAGAGTCTAGGCTAGCCTAGGTGCCAGCTTAGGGACCTCTTGAACAGGTCAGGACCTGGGATGTTGTATATATATATATATATATATATGTATATAGATATTATTTAGCTATATCTAGGGGTGTTCTAACTAACAGTCTATATGCTAATAAAGGCTGAATCACTGAATATTTTCAACTACTTATGATGTATTTTTGTGTGGTTGTTTATAACTGTTTTATCTGTTATTACTTGTGAATTGATTATAAATGATTCTGTCTATTAATCCAAATGTTTTTTTTAAAAAATACACCACGCAAATTAACTACGCGTTTAACAACAGACTAGAGCCAGGGGACAAGCAAAGACTTGACACACATTCTCATTCGCGTTGTTTTAGTTTAGATTGGAATCTTAGAGATAAATTACTACTTCTTCTAGGGTTCTTCACATTCATAGGTTTCTAGTTTTATGCTTTTGATTTGGGATACTGAGAAGAGTTACTACCTCCTTTGAAGTTGCTATTCTAGTTTGTTTCCTTATTCCTTTACTCTTTTTAATTGCCCATTTACCCTGTTCAGATACGTATGTTTATGATTTTGGGGATTTATTAATGCAAGGAACTATTTTTACTTTTAATTAATTATTGGTTATTGTTCAATTTATCATGTCTTTTTCTTATTCCCTTTATATGCCTGTGAACATAGTATTCATGTCAATGGAGTAGACTCCCAACTTGACTTGGGGGTTGATTAAAAGGAGACCCTTGAGTTAGAATACTCAAGTGATTAGTTAAATTGGAAGTTGTTGGCTAACTCTCTAGGCACTAACGCTAATCCTTCCCAAGGGAGAGGATTAGGACTTGTGAATAAAAGTTAGCTCAATCATTTGACTTTCCCTTATTTAGTAAGGGTTAACTAAGTGAAAACAACAACCTCTTGCTATTCCACTTGGAAAAATCCAACAAGAATAGAACTTCCAGTTAATCTACCCCCGGTCAAGGCTTTTACTTTGAATATATAAATCGCTTTTAATTTACATTGCTTTAATTTACCATCATTAAATTCTCTGTTCCTCAACTCTCAAAAATTTCTTAGAAAACCCCTTGACTAATAAAATAGCACTCTTTTGTCAACTCGTTGGGAGACGACCTGGGATTCATACTCCCAGTATTTTTATTCTAAAATTGTGACAACCCTTTCTAAATTGATAAGCAGATTTTCATCGATTAGGAACTGTACTGGCAACGTTATTTCTATACCAATTTCTTAATCGGCTAATTTCTGCCACATTAGGCACCAATAGCTCAAACCTTGAGACAGATGCCTGTGGTGTCTCTGTACTAGGATCTGCTTGGATAAATAGTGTTCATACCCTGGGTCGAGCTACACGACCCGCGTTAATTGAAGAGAAGAAGTGACCGACCTCACATAAAGGTTGGACAACACTGACCTCTCCATAAAGAGGTCGGCCAAACATCTATACAGAGGCCCAAGCAGGCCCAAGCAAAAGGATTGGCCCGCTCTAAAGGCGGCTAGCCTAAAAGATAAGGTGGCTTCTCTTAAAGATAAGATAAGATAACTAACATATCTTGAAGGTCACTCCACACTACTATAAATACACTGGAGCACCCAGGTATAACTCATACTCTGATTCTACACAAAAACCTGCCTAAAGAACGTGCTAACTTAAGCATCGGAGTCTTTTGCAGGTACCACCACCTTTCAGTGACCAAGGATCAGCAGCATCTCAAACACCTGACTAGTCAGACACAGCAGCACCGACCAGTACCGAAGGTCTCGTTCGAGATCGACCTTCAGTTTCAGGTAACCCCCGAAACATTGGCATCTTTGCTGGGGAACCTGGAAGTTATTCCATCATCATGGCAGACAACCTTGACAGCGATCACAACTCTGACTTAGAAAATAGAACGCCGCTTAAAAACACGGATACTAAATCCAAGGATACACCTCAACTCAAGGGAGACAAGCAGTCTCCAAACACAGATATTTTAAAAGCCCTCTGAGAACTACAGGATCGTCTCAAGCAGCTCAAAAAAGAGGCTGAACATCAGCGAGAAGCCGAAAGAGATCTCCAGAGGGAAACAAGACGGTGCTGAGAGTTAGAGGACAAGCTCCTAAAGCTCGAGGCCGACCTCAAGACCAAAACCATTCAATCTACTCATGAAGATAGCCCCCACAAGGATCAAGACCCCTTCACTAAAGAAATCATGAAAGCTAAAGTCCCAATGGATTTCAAAGCTCCTGACATGACCCTATACGATGGCACATCCGATCCAACCCATCATCTCAGCAATTTCAGAAGCAGGGTGTACCTCACGGATGCCTCGGACGCAATTCGATGCAAAGCTTTCCCAACTACCCTCACTAAGACGGCAATAAAGTGGTTTGATAGTTTGCCTCCGAGGTCAATCGTAAGTTTTGACGACCTTGCTAAAAAGTTCCTCGCCAGGTTCTCCAAACCGAAGGATAAAGCCAAACATGCTCCAAGCTTGCTAGGAATTAAACAAGGAGATCGAGAAAGCCTTCGCAACTACATGGAAAGGTTCAACAAAGCATGCCTCAACATACAAAGTCTTCCAACAGAAACGGCCATCATGGGGCTTATCAACGGCCTAAGAGAGGGACCTTTTAGCCACTCAATATCCAAGAAACACCCAACATCTCTAAATGAGGTTCAAGAAAGGGCGGAAAAATATATCAATATGGAGGAGAACTCTCGATTGAGGGATAGCTCAAAAATCGGATTCTCCTACCCACCACGAAACAAGGATAAAGACTCCAGGAAGAAAGAAGATCAACCCAATGAGAAACCTAGAAAATACCACAACTACACCCCTCTTCTGGTGTCATTTGTGGATGTCTAGCGAGAGATATACAACACTGAGAAGATCCCACCGCCTCGCCCGATTAAACACAAAAGAGGAGGAAGTCGGACAGAGTATTGCGAATACCACCAAAGAAAGCAGATGAAGAGGCGACTAGATCGATTCTTAGCCAGTAAAGCAGATGGACCAAGAAAGAGAAGAAGGGACGAAGAGGCCGGACGAGTTGAACGTCCACCACACACTCCTGAGAGATATGTTGATATGATAAATGGAGGATTCGCAGGAGGGGGGATCTCTAAATCATCTCGCAAAAGACACCTTAAAGAGGTATATCATGTCGGAGAAGGGGACAAGTCACCCGACCTTCCCACTATTACCTTTACCCAAGAAGATGACACATGCATCATCCCGGGGCACGATGATCCCATGGTCATTACCATCATACTCGCCAATGCTAATCTCCACCGAACGTTGGTAGACAAAGGAAGCTCCGCGGATATCTTATTCAAATCTTCCTTCGACAAACTCGGTCTGCAAGATAAAGAGCTCAGAGCATATCCGAATAGCTTGTTCGGACATGGAGACACCCCAACCCAAGCACTAGGATATATCTCACTGCAGACAACCTTTGGAAAAGGAACTCGGTCAAGGACATTGAACATAGACTACATCGTAGTCGATGTGAGCTCAGCTTATAACACCCTAATAGGTCGGACAACGCTGAACTAGCTCACTGTAGTAGTCTCCACTCCACATCTGTGCATGACGAACTGGTTTCTGCTTGTATAGAATTTTATAAGAATAATCGTGTTGTAAGTATAGTTTCTAAACTAACAGAGAATCCTTTTGTACAAAAACTTTGGTTGTCACAAGTAACAAAATCCAATAAAATTTATAACCGAAGTATTTAAACCTCGGGTTGTCTCTCAAGGAATTGCAGGGAGGTGTGTTATTATTGGTTATGGGTTTTTCGAGAATTTTTAGAGTTGGATTAAAGATATAAAAGAGTAAGGGACAAGATAAATGGAAATTAAAGGAATAAGGAAATAGAAAACAAACTAGAATAATATAGTCTTCAATGGAGGTAGTAATATTCAACTCAACAGCATAAAAGTAAGAATCCTAATTCCTAGAGAGAGGAGAGAGCCTCTCTCTCTCTAAAAACTACATCTAAAACCTAAAATTATAAATATGAAAGTTTTATATTTTTGTATCTATGAATGGATGCATTCTCGCACTTTATAGCCTCTAATCTGTGTTTTCTGGGTCGAGAACTGGGCCAGAAACAGCCCAGAAATCGCTGGGGACGAAATCTGCCACGCTGATTTTTGCAAATACGACGCGTCCGTGTGATGCACGCATCCGTGTTATCTATCCTCAGGGCAACAATATTAGATTATATATCATTTCGAAGCCCCGGATGTTAACTTTCCAACGCAACTAGAACCGCCTCATTTGGACCTCTGTAGCTCAAGTTATGATCGATTTAGTGCGAGAGGTAATAAGAGGGGATTAAACTAGAACCGCCTCATTTGGACCTCTGAGCCATTCCTGCCCTATAAATCCTGAAATCACTTAACACACATATCATGGCATCGAATGGTAATAAGAGGGGATTAAATATAGCAAAATTAAGACCAAAGAAACATGTTTTAAATCATAGCACAAAATCAGGAAGGAACCATGCAATTAGTATGAATAAGTGAGTAGAAAATTGATAAAAACCACTCAATTGAGCACAAGATAAACCACAAAATAGTGGTTTATCAGAAAGTCAAGTTGATAAATTAACTTGATTCCACAAGTCCTAGCCAACTCCTAAGGAAAAACTAGCTTTAGTGGTATCCAAGTCAATTAGCAATCTCTAATTATCAATCAACAAAAGAGTTTGATAACTCAAGTGTCACTAATTACTTTACCTAGGCCAAGAGGAATAAAATCTAACTAATAACTAGAGGAAGCATTTCATCAAACACATAGAAGGCAGTTAAAGTAAACAACATGAATTGCAAGAATTAAAGAGAGATCTAACTAGAATAGCAAGAGATCAACAATAGAAAAGGAAAACAATTATGAAACAACAAAGAACTTACCAATTATATTGAAGAAGAAATGTGGATCTACAAAAGAAAGTTCATAAACTACAACTAACAATAAAAAGGAATTACAAGATAAGAAGAATTCTACAACAACAAGAGAACAATTAAGGAAAGAAAAGGAAAAGTAGAAGGGAGAAGAAGAACTAGATCTAGATCTAAACCTAATCCTAGAAACTAATTAATAGCATGTGAAAACTAAACTAAAACTCCCTAACTAACTAGATGTCTCATCCCTCTTCAATCCTTGGGTTAAATAGCATCAGAAAATGTGTTGGATTAGGCCCAAAGTGCTCCTAAAATCGCTGGCCACGAGTTGCATTAAATAAATCACGTGCACCATCGGCGCGTACGCGTACAGTGCAATACGCATCTCTATATGGGATGCAACTATGGCAAATGTTATATCATTTCGAAGTCCCAAATGTTAGATTTCCAAAGCAACTGGAACCGCATCATTTGGATCTCTGTAGCTCATGTTATGATTGAATAAGTGCGAAGAGGTCGGCTTGGCAGCTTTTGCGATTCCTTAATCTCTCTATGAGTTCTCCATTTTTACATGCTTTTTCTTCATTCCCTCAATCCAATCTATGCCTCCTAAACCTGAAATCACTTAACAAACATATCAATGCATCTAATGGAATCAAGGTGAATTAAATTTAGCTTTTTTGAGACCCAAAAAGCATGTTTTCACTCTTAAGCACAATTAAAGGAGAATTTACAAAACCATGCTATTTCATTGGATACATGGGAGAAAAGTTGACAAAACCCTCTAAATTCAACACAAGATAAACCCTAAAAATGGGATTTATCAACCTCCCCACACTTAAACCATAGCATGTCCTCATGCTAAACCAAGAATGATAAGAGAAGGGGTATGGATATTTATTCAATGCAAATAACCTAAATGCATCTATCTATATGAATGCAACTAAATGCAAAATAATTATACCAATTTGGTTAAAAATAAATCAATCCTCCAAGAGCATGTATAAACGGGTAGGGCTAAGGTCATATGGCGACTCATGAATCCTACCAATTCAAGTATAAAAATGAAGTTCAAGTAGACTTGCAAGAAGAACGCTCATGAAAGCCGAGAATCAAGGAACTGAGCATCGAACCCTCACCGGAAGTGTTTGCACTCTAGTCGCTCAAGTGTATAGGGTCGATTCTCTCAATTCTCCCCTAATCATGCTTTCCAAGATTTGTTTTTGATCTAACAATGAACAATTATTCAATACATGCATACATTCATCATGAGGTCTTTTCATAGGTTATAATGGGGCTAGGGTCAAGGTAGGATCATATATGGATAAGTGGACTAGAATTTGAATCTTTGATTGACTTAAGCTTTCCGACCTAATCTATATAGTAACCTATACAATTAAGTGCTAATCTAACTACCCATCCTTCACTTTTTCACATGCTCATGCATTTTTGGTGCACAGAATTGTGATCACACTTTTCACAACTTCGGTACAATTAACCAGCAACTGCACTGGGTCGTCCAAATAATAAAACTTTACGCGAGTAAGGGTCGATCCCACAGAGATTGTCAGCTTGAAGCAAGCTATCGTTATCCTGTAAATCTTAGTCAGGCGGATTTAAATAGTTATGAGGTTTTGATAGTTAAGAGATAAATAAAACATAAAATAAAATAAAGATACTTATGTAATTCATTGGTGGGAGTTTCAGATAAGCGTTTGGAGATGCTTTGTTGCTTCTGAACCTCTGCCTTCCTATTGTCTTCATCCAATTATGCGTGCTCCCTTCCATGGCAAGATGTATGATCCTCTCAGTGAAAATGGTCCAAGTACGGTTTCTGCACGGCTAATCAACTGTCAGATTTCTCGTCTCGGATAAAAAATACCAGGTATAGCTACCGCACGGCTAATAATCTGTCGGTTCTCACTTGTGTCAGAATAGGATCTCTCTATCCTTTTGCACACTGTCACTACGCCCAACATTCGCGATTTTGAAGCTCGTCACAGTCATCCCTTCCCAGATTCTACTCGGAATACCACAGACAAGGTTTAGACTTTCCGGATCTCAGGAATGCTGCCAATTGGTTCTAGCCTCTACCACGAAGGTTCTAATCTCACGGACTCGGTCCCTGGATTATATACCCAAGAGATTATACTCTGGCTGTCATCCAATGACTATGTTGAACATCATGTAGACCGCTTGTGGTTGTCAAGCATGCGGATCTTGGCTAAGCGAGTAACGAAGATAGTGGGTGATTGTCACGGGTCACCCCTTCATTCTGACTTAACTGAATTAAGTATGAAAGTATATCTTGGAGAAGAAGTAAGCGTGAATTAAAAGAGAGACAATAGTACTTGCATTAATTCATGAAGAACAGCAGAGCTCTGCACCTTAATCTATGAGGTGTAGAAACTCCACCATAGAAAATACATAAAAGAAAATGGTCTTGGCATGGCCGAATGGACAGCCTCCCAAATGTAAAATAGAAGTCCAAAGATCAGATCTCTAATCTCTAGATCTGACCAAAGTCCCTAGATCTCTAGTAAAAAGTGCTATTTATACTAAACTAGTTACTAAGGATTACAGAAAATAAGTAACTAAGTGCAGATAGTGCAGAAATCCACTTCCGGGGCCCACTTGGTGTGTGCTTGGGCTGAGCATTGAGCTTTACAAGTGCATAGGACTTTTCTAGAGTTAAACGCCAGGTTTGATGCCAGTTTGGGCGTTTAACTCTAGTTCTGGTGCCAGTTCTGGCGTTTTACGCTAGAAAAGGGTCTCTGGCTGGCGTTTAGATGCAAGTTTGGGCCATCAAATCTCGGGCAAAGCATAGACTATTATACATTGCTGGAAAGCCCAAGATGTCTACTTTCCAACGCAATTGAGAGCGCGCCAATTGAGCTTCTGTATCTCCAGAAAATCCACTTCAAGTGCTAGAGGGTCAGAATCCAACAGCATCTACAGTCCTTTCTCAGCCTCTGGATCAGATTTTTGCTCAGGTCCCTCAATTTCAGCCAGAAAATACCTAAAATTACATAAAAACACACAAACTCATAGTAAAGTCTAGAAATGTGATTTTTGCATAAAAAATAGTAAAAATATAATAAAAAGTAACTAAAACATACTAAAAACTACCTAAAAACAATGCCAAAAAGCCTATAAATTATCCACTCATCACAACACCAAACTTAAATTGTTGCTTGTCCCCAAGCAACCAAAAACAAAATAGGATAAAAAAAAGAGAAAATATAATAAATTTCAAAAATATCAATGAAGATTAGTTTTAATTAGATGAGCGGGACTAGTGGCTTTTTGCCTCTAAACAGTTTTGGCATCTCACTTTATCCTTTGAAGTTCAGAATGATTGGCATCCGTTGGAACTCAGAATTCAGATAGTGTTATTGATTTTCTTAGTTTAGTATGTTGATTCTTGAACACAGCTACTTTATAAGTCATGGCCGTGACCCTAAGCATTTTGTTTTTAGTATTACCACCGGATATATAAATGCCACATACACATAACTGGGTGAACCTTTTCAGATTGTGACTCAGCTTTGCTAGAGTCCCCAGTTAGAGGTGCCCAGAGTTCTTAAGCACACTCTTTTTGCTTTGGACCACGACTTTAACCGCTCAGTCTCAAGCTTTCCACTTGACACCTTCACGCCACAAGCATATGGTTAGGGACAGCTTGATTTAGCCGCTTAGGCCAGGATTTTATTCCTTTGGGCCCTCCTATCCATTAATGATCAAAGCCTTGGATCCTTTTTACCCTTGCTTTTTGGTTTAAAGAGCTATTGGCTTTTTCTGCTTGCTTTTTCTTTTTCTTTCTTTTTTCTTTATTTTTTGCCAAATTTTTTTTCGCAAGCTTTGAGTTTTTTACTACTTTTTCTTGCTTCAAGAATCAATTTTATCATTTTTCAGATTATCAATAACATTTCTCTTTTTCATTATTCTTTCAAGAGCCAACAATTTTAACATTCATAAACTTCACTATCAAAATTATGCACTGTTCAAGCATTCATTCAGAAAACAAAAAGTATCGCAACCACATCAAAATAATTGAACTATTTTCAAGATAGAATTCGAAATTCATGTACTTCTTTTTCCTTTTCAAAAAACATTTTTCATTTAAGAAAGGTGAAAGATTCATGGAACATTCATAGTTTTAAGACATAGACACTAACCACTAATGATCATGTAATAAAGACAAAAAACATAGACAAAGCATAAAGCATAGAAACGAAAAATAGAAAAATAAGAACAACGAAATTAAAGAACAGGTCCACCTTAGTGATGGCAGCTAGTTCTTCCTCTTGATGATCCTATGGAGTGCTTGAGCTCCTCAATATCTCTTCCTTGCCTTTGTTGCTCTTCCCTCATGGCTCTTTGATCCTCTCTGATTTCATGGAGGATAATGGAGCGCTCTTGGTACTCCATCCTTAGTTGCTTCATGTTGGAACTCAAATCTCCTAAAGAGGTATTGAGTTGCTCCCAATAGCTTTGTGGAGGAAAGTGTATCCCTTGAGGCATCTCTGGGATTTCTTGATGAGGAATTTTCTCATGCTCTTGTTGAGGTCCATGAGTGGCCTCTCTTGTTTGCTCCATCCTCTTTTTAGTGATGGGCTTGTCCTCTTCAGTGAGGATGTCTTCCTCTATGACAATTCCAGCTGAATTGCATAGGTCACAGATGAGATGAGGGAAGGCTAACCTTCCCAAAGTGGAGGGCTTGTCAGCCACCTTGTATAGTTCTAGAGGTATGATCTCATGAACTTCTACTTCCTCTCTATTCATGATACTATGGATCATGATAGCCCGGTCCACCGTAACTTCAGATCGGTTGCTAGTTGGAATCATAGAGCCTTGGATGAACTCTAACCATCCTCTAGCCACAGACTTGAGGTCAAGCCTTCTCAGTTAAACCGCGCCTTTGGAGTATCTCTTCCATTGAGCTCCTTCCACACAGATGTCCATGAGGACTTGGTCCAACCTTTGATCAAAGTTGGCCCTTCTAGTGAAAGGATGAGGATCTCCTTGCATCATTGGTAAGTTGAATGCCAACCTCACAGTTTCTGGACTGAAATCCAAGTATTTTCCCCGAACCATTGTGAGCCAATTCTTTGGGTTCGGGTTCACATTTTGATCATGGTTCTTAGTGATCCATGCATTAGCGTAGAACTCTTGAACCATTAAGATTCTGACTTGTTGGATAGGATTGGTGAGAGCTTCCCAACCTCTTCTCTGAAACTCACGTCGGATCTCCAAATATTCACTCTTTTTGAGCATGAAGGGGACCTCGGGAATCACCCTTTTCTTGGCCACAACTTCATAGAAGTGGCCTTGATGGACTTTTGAGATGAATCTCTCCATCTCCCATGACTCGGAGGTGGAAGCAACTACCTTCCCTTTCCTCTTTCTAGAGGTTTCTCCAGCCTTAGGTGCCATTAATGGTTATGGAAAAATAAAAAGCAGAGCTTTTTCTCACACCAAACTTAAAAGGTTTGCTCGTCCTCGAGCAAAAGAAGAAAGAAAGGAGTAGAAGAAAAATAAATGTAGGAGATAGAGGGGTGTCTAGAATTTGGCCAAGGGGGTTTAAGTGTTTATGATGTGTGAAATTGAAGGTGGTAAGGAAGGGTATTTATAGGGTAAGAGAGAGAGGGAATTCGTGTAAGAAGGGGTTGGGTTTAGGAAGGAAATATTTTGAATTTGAATGGTGAGGTAGGTGGGGTTTTATGATGGGTTTTGGGGAATAGTGGATGGATGTGAGTGGTGAAGAGATTATGGGGAAGAGAGTATGACTTGATAGGTGAATGGTATTTGGGGAATAGGTATTGATGTGATTGGTCAAGGGTATTTGGGGAAGAGTGTTTATGGAAAGGTGTGAAGAGGAGAGAGAGTAAGTTGGGGTAGGTGGGGATCCTGTGGGATCCACAGATTCTTAAGGTGTCAAGAAATTCTGCTCCCTGCACTTTTCTGGCATTTAAACGCTCTCTGTGTGCTATTTCTGGCGTTTAACGCCAGCTCTGCTGCCTTTCCTGGCGTTAAATGCCAGCCTGATGCCCCTTTCTGGTGTTTAACGCCAGCCAGACACCCTTTTCTTGCGTTAAATGCCAGTCTGTCTGCCAATTCTGGTGTTTAACGCCAGCCAGACACCCTTTTCTAGCGTTAAACGCCAGTTTGTCTACCAATTCTGACGTTTAATACCCAGAATACTGCTAGACTGGGCGTTAAACGCCCATTCTACTATCCTTGCTGGCGTTTAAACGCCAGTAAGCCTGTCCTCCAGGGTGTGCTATTTTTGATGCTATTTTTGATTCCTCTTTAATTCTACAGCTGTTTTTATGACTCCACAAGATCATCAACCTAAAGAAAACATAAAATAATAGTGGAAAATGACATGAAAAAGTAATTAACATAGATAAATAAGGTTGGGTTGCCTCCCAATAAGCACTTCTTTAATGTCAATAGCTTGACAGTGAGCTCTTAGAGAGCTTTACAGAGACTCAGAGCTTAATTGTGGCTTCCCAACACCAAACTTAGAGTTTGAGTGTGGGGGCTCTGTTTGACTCTGTATTGAGATAAGCTTTTCATGCTTCTTTTCCATGGTTACAGCAGAAGATCCTTGAGCCTTAAACACAAGGTAGTCCTCATTCAATTGAATGACTAACTCTCCTCTGTCCACATCAATCACAGCCCATGCTGTGGCTAGGAAGGGTCTTCCAAGGATGATGGATTCATCCTCATCCTTTCCAGTGTCTAGGATTATGAAGTCAGCAGGGATGTAAAAGCCTTCAACCTTCACTAGGACATCCTCTACAAGTCCATAAGCCTGTTTCATTGATTTGTCTGCCATCTTTAGCGAGATTCTTGCAGCTTGTACCTCAAAGATCCCTAGTTTCTCCATTACAGAGAGTGGCATGAGGTTTATACCTGACGCTAGGTCACACAGAGCCTTCTCAAAGGTCATGGTGCCTATGGTACAAGGTATTAAGAACCTTCCAGGATCCGGTTTCTTCTGAGGTCATTTCTGCTGAACCAAGGAATTCAGTTTCATGATTGCTCCTAGATACCGAGCTACTTGCTCTTCAACAATATCTTCATCCTCATCAAAGGAAGAATCTTCATCAGAGCTCATGAACTACAGTATTAAGTTCCATGGAATCTCTATGGTCTCTATATGAGCCTCAAATTCCTTTGGTTTCTCAATAGGGAACTCCTTATTAGTCAGTGGACGTCCAGCAAGGTCTTCCTCACTGGAAATCACTGCCTTTTTACTCTCTCTAGGTTCGGCCACTTTGGATATAGTTATGTCCTTGCACTCTCTTTTGGGATTCTCTTCTGTATTGCTTGGGAGAGTACTAGGAGGGTCTTCAGTAACACTTTTACTCAGCTGACCCACTTGTGCCTCCAAATTTCTGATGGAGGACCTTGTTTCAGTCATGAAACTGATAGTGGTCTTAGATAGATCAGAGACTATGGTTGCTAAGTCAGAGAGGCTCTGCTTAGAATTCTCTGTCTGTTGCTGAGAAGATGATGGAAAAGGTTTGCTATTGCCAAACCTATTTCTCCCACCATTATTATTATTGAAGCCTTGATTAGGCTTCTACTGATCCTTCCATGAGAAATTAGGATGATTCCTTCATGAAGGATTGTAAGTGTTTCCATAGGATTTTCCCATGTAATTCACCTCTTCCATTGTAGGATTCTCAGGGTTATAAGCTTCTCCTTCAGAGGAGGCTTCTTTAGTACTTCCAGATGCAGCTTGCATTCCAGTCAGATTCAGAGAAATCATATTGACTTGCTGAGTCAATATTTTATTCTGAGCCAATATGGCATTCAGAGTATCAATCTCAAGAACACCTTTCTTCTGAGTCATCCCATTATTCACAGGATTTCTTTCAGAAGTATACATGAACTAGTTATTTGCAACCATTTTAATGAGTTCCTGGGCTTCTGCAGGTGTTTTCTTCAGATGAAGAGATCCACCAGCAGAGTGGTCCAATGACATCTTGGACAATTCAGATAGACCATCATAGAATATACATAAGATGCTCTATTTTGAAAGCATGTCAGAAGGACACCTTCTGATCAATTGCTTGTATCTTTTCCAAGCTTCGTAGAGGGATTCACCTTCCTTCTGTCTGAAGGTTTGAACTTCTACTCTAAGCTTGCTCAACTTTTGAGGTGGAAAGAATTTGGCCAAGAAAGCATTGACCAACTTTTTCCAAGAGTTCCAGTTTTCCTTAGGTTGTGAGTCCAACCATATCCTAGCTCTGTCTCTTACAGCAAAGGGGAAAAGTAGAAGTCTGTAGACCTCGGGATTAACCCCATTGGTCTTAACAGTGTTACAGATTTGTAAAAATTCAGCTAAGAACTTATGAGAATCTTCCAATGGAAGTCCATGAAACTTGCAATTCTGTTGCATTAGAGAAACTAATTGAGGCTTAAGTTCAATGTTGTTTGCTCCAATTACAGGAATTGAGATGCTTCTTCCATAGAAGTCGGAAGTTGGTGAAGTAAAGTCACCAAGCACCTTCCTTGCATCTCCACCATTGTTGTTGGGTTCGGCTGCCATGTCTTCTTCTTTTTCGAAATTTTTTGTATGGTCCTCTCCAGAGTGTTGTGCTTTAGCTTCTCTTAGCTTCCTCTTCAGAGTCCTTTCAGGTTCAGGATCAACTTCAACAAGAATGTCCTTATCCTTGTTCCTGCTCATATGAAAAAGAAGAGAACAGAAAAGAAGAAGAATCCTCTATGTCACAGTATAGAGATTCCTTTATGTGTCAGAGGAAAAAGAAGAATAGAATGAAGAAGGAAGAAGAAGAAATTCGAACAGAGAGAGAGAGAGAAGTGTTAGTAAATAAATAAAATAAATAGAAAGAGATGAGAGGAAGAGTATTCGAATATTAATTAAAAGAAAAGCAAAATATTTTTGTTTTTATTTTAATTAAAAGTTAGAATTCGAAATTTAAGAAAAGAAATAAAAGCAAATTGAAAACTAAATAAATTAATTAATTAAAAAGATTTTTGAAAATTTTGTTAGTTAGTTTTCGAAATTAATGAGAGAGAAAAGTAGTTACGTGATTTTGAAAAAGATAAGAAATAGTAAACTTTTTAAAATTAAAACAAACAAATCAAGTAATTAGTTGAAAAGGTTTAAAAGTCAAATTTTTAAAAGATAAGAAGTTAGAAGAAGGTTTTGGAATTAAATTTTGAAAAAGATATGATTGAAATTTATTTTGAAAAACAATTGAAAAGAAATTAAAAAGATTTGATTTTTAAAAATTAAAGTTGATGACTTGACTAACAAGAAACTAAAAGATATGATTCTAGAATTTAAAGGTTGAACCTTTCTTAACAAGAAAGTAACAAACTTGAAATTTTTTAATCAAAACATTAATTGTTAGTAAAGTTTTTGAAAATATGAAATAAAAATAAGAAAAAGATTTGAAAAGATTTTTTTAAGAAATTCGAAATATTAAGAAGAAAAATGAAAAAGATTTGTTTTTTGAAAAAGATTTGAAAAGATAAAGTTTTTAAATTGAAATTTTGACTTGACTAACAAGAAACAACTAAATTTTAAAAATTTTTGACCAAGTCAACTTAAAATTTTGAAAATTATGAGAAGAATAAGGAAAAGATATTTTTTTGACTTTTGAATTTTTAATGAGGAGAGAGAAAAATAACAAAATGAAACAAAACATAAAAATTTAAGATAAAAACAAATAATGCATGCAAGAACACTTTGAAGATCATGATGAACATCAAGAACATATTTTTGAAAATTTTTTAGAAAAGAAAGACATGTAAGACACCAAACTTAAGAACTTCTGTACTAGGGATACTAACAATTCGAAAATGCATAAGAAAAACAAGAAAATACA
This sequence comes from Arachis ipaensis, assembly GCF_059453495.1. NCBI lineage: Eukaryota > Viridiplantae > Streptophyta > Magnoliopsida > Fabales > Fabaceae > Arachis > Arachis ipaensis. The sequence goes on along the minus strand of NC_142439.1, from coordinate 52,713,287 downwards.
CAAAACAAGAAAACTTAAAGATCAAACAAGGAAAATCATCAAAAACAACTTGAAGATCATGAAAAAAACACATGATGAATTTTCGAAAATTTAAGAAAAATTAAAAACATGCATGGTGCACGAAATTGTGATCTCAATGGCGCCAACAACTTGGTACGCACAATCGTAATCTCAATTCTTCTTCACAACTTCCCACAACTAACCAGCAAGTGCACTGGGTCGTCCAAGTAATACCTTATGTGAGTAAGGGTCGATCCCACAGAGATTGTCGGCTTAAAGCAAGCTATGGTCATCTTGTAAATCTCGGTCAGGCAGATTCAAATGGTTATGAGGTTTTGATAATTAAAAGATAAATAAAACATAAAATAAGATAGAGATACTTACGTAATTCATTGGTGAGAATTTCAGATAAGCATACGGAGGTGCTTCGTTCCTTCTGGATCTCTGCCTTCCTACTGCCTTCATTCAATCATTCATACTCTATTCCCTGGAAAGCTATATGTTGGGGGATCATCGTTGTCAATGGCTACCGTCCATCCTCTGAGTGAAAATGGTCCAAATGTGCTGTCACCGCACGACTAATCATGTGTCGGTTCTCACTCATGTTGGAATAGGATCCATTGATCCTTTTGCGTCTGTTACTACGCCCAACACTCGCGAGTTTGAAGCTCGTCACAGTCATCCCATGGCTAGGAAGGGTCTGCCAAGGATGATGGATTCATCCTCATCCTTCCCAGTGTCTAGGATTATAAAATCAGCAGGAATGTAAAGGCCTTCAACCTTCACTAGCACGTCCTCTACTAGTCCATAAGCATGTTTCATTGATTTGTCTGCCATCTCTAGTGAGATTCTTGCAGCTTGTACCTCAATGATTCCCAGTTTCTCCATTACAGAGAATGGCATGAAGTTTATCCCTGACCCCAGGTCACATAAAGCCTTCTCAAAGGTCATGGTGCCTATGGTACAAGGTATGAAGAATTTTTCGGGATCCGGTTTCTTCTGAGGTAATGTTTGCCTCATTAATGCATTCAGTTCATTAGTGAACAAGGGGGGTTCCCTCCCAAGTCTCATTACCAAATAACTTGGCATTCAGCTTCATGATTGCTCCTAGATACTTAGCAACTTGCTCTTCAGTGATGTCTTCATCCTTTTCAGAGGAAGAATATTCATCAGAGCTCATGAAGGGCAGAAAGAGGTTCAATGGAATCTCTATGGTCTCTGTATGAGCTTCAGATTCCTTTGGTTCCTCAAAGGGAAACTCCTTTTTGTCCAAAGGACGTCCCATGAGGCTTTTCTCACTGGGACTCACGTCCTCCTCACTCTCTCCAGGTTCGGCCATGTTGGTCATGGTTATGGCCTTGCACTGATTTGCTTTATTGTTGTTTAATTCCTTGCAATTGAGTAGTGTAGATTTATATTCCTTGCAATTTTACTATGCTTTCCTTTTATGCCTTCCAAGTGTTTGATAAAACGTTTGGTTGGATTTTAGAGTAGATTTTAGTGCTCTTGACTTGGGAAGGTAACTTAGGAACTCTTGAGTCACTAATGTCCAAGTGATTGATGATTGGGAGCTATTAATGCTAGATCTCAGCAATTGATTAGGTGTAGAACTAGGACTTATGGACTTGGATTGACATAGCTCATTTGACTTTCCTTTATTAGTTAGAGGATGACTTAGTGGAGTTGATCCTTGCCAATTCTCATGTTGTGGTTAGTGATTAGGATAGAGATCCTTGACCACCAACCCTTGCCAAGGCCTTTTTGTTAGTTTATTTCCATTGCCATTTACCTTACATGCCTCTTATCCCAAAAACCCCAAAATATCTCATAGCCAATAATTGATCTTGGCTCATTGCAATTTCTCGTGAGACGACCCGGAGTCCAAATACTCCAGTTAATTTTCATTTGGGGTTTGTACTTGTGACAAAACTAAATTTTTGCATGAAAGGACTATTGTTTGGTTTAGAAACTATACTTTACAACGAGAATTAATTAGTGGAATTCTAGACCACATAAAAGTTCGTTCATCAAAATGGCGCCGTTGCCGGGGAGTTGCAATGGTGTTATGTTATTGGTTATTGTATATATGTGAATATTGTGAATAGCTTGATTTTTGGATTGCTTGTTAGTTTTTGCTAGTTTTAGAACTTTGTTTCATTATTTCTTGTTAGCTTTTGTTTCTTATTTTCACTTTTCACTATGAATTCTAACTTTGGCTATGAGTGTGATTACAACTATGTTGTAGGAAATGGGAACTTCAATGAAGATGTGCATCAAGGATGGGATAACCAAAGGTGGGAGGAGCCATATGCATATGATCAATCCTCTTGGCAACAACCTTTACCAATGCACTATAAAGAAGAGCCATTCTATGATGTATACCAATCCAATGGTTATGGTGAATCCCCTTGTGACTTCCAATAACCACCACCATACATCTATGAGCTATATCCTCAACATAGCCATCAACCATACTCACAAGCCACCTTTCACCAACCATCTTCATATGACCCTAATCCATAACCATCCTACCAACAATCATATGAGCCATATGAACCACACATAGAGCCACCATGTAACAACCCCGATTTTTGAGTACGTGAGATCTTTTCTGAAAGTACGAATTTCTCTGAAAGATCAGTAAGGGGAAAAACCTTGGATATATCATCAAGAATCTCAATTCTAATTGTCATTATGTCATCTTTAAGTTAGAACCTTTCCCGAGGCAAGCTCGATGATGCAGTCACGAAGAACCTAGTTTTTGAACCGTATCGGTTAGGAGTTTTAATTCGGTTTTTCGTAAATAGTCTCAGTTTGACAAACCGGACTCGATTTATGAGAGAAGAGAGATAATAGGATGATATTATCATTATATTAGTATTAGAAGCTTCTTGAATAATATTATAAGGTTACCTGGTCAGTTTTAGTTAAAAATAGAAAACCGGTTTAACCGGGTTCACAATTTACTGGTGCAGCTTAGCACCAGCACTCTCTGATGACTTTAGCAATGCTAAGGTCTCATTATACATGTTTTATTCTCATAATAAATATGTTACTAGTGTCATTTATGCTAGTAGCTCAGAAAATAATTTTTAGAGATGTTTTCACAAGTGTTCCGATACACCTAGTGTTAGTAGTTATACATCTGAGATATTTTAATATTATTTTAATCCACCTCCAAGCCAACCAATCACAACTCACCCTACACCCCCAAAACCCCCAAGGCTGGCTCATTTTCACTTTGTGGCCGAAAATAGGTAGAGAGAAAAAGAGAGAAAAGTTCTTTGTTCCAAATCATCAAAGCTTGATTTCTGCTGAACTAAAACTCAAATCAAAATTCCAATCCGACCAAAATGATCCTCTCTTCTTTCTCTTCATGATTATAAGACCTATCAAGGCTGGGATCAAGGTGAGTTGGCTGCACAATATCTCTTTTGATTCAGTTTCAAGGAAACATGCTTAAATATGTGTTTTCTTGATGTGATTTAGGAGGAAAAAGTGCTTAAGGACCACCTGAAAATCTAACTGAATTAGGGGCAGCAAAATCAGGTAGGGTGCCACGAAATTAATCTTGATTATTTGTGTTTGAGATGTGTGAATGTTGTATAATTTGGCTGTGCTAAAAATTGGTTGCATATATGATTGATTCTTGGTGAAAATTTGGTGAAATTTTGATGAAATTTGATGAAATTCAAGCTTTAAAGTTCATGTTCTTGGGCAGCTGGAAAAATGAAACCCTAAGCTTAAATTGAGGTTAAATTTGTGTTGAAATCATGTAGAAAAGATGGGGTTTTAGTGGCTGCTAATTTATTATGAATTATAGTAAAAATCGGTTGCTGAAAAGACTGAAAAACGGGTAAAAACAGAGAAAGAATCTGAAGAATTTATGAAGAACATGAAGAACACTTTGAGCGTGGTGAAGAAAAATGAAGAACACCTTTTTGATTCATAAAAGGGCAAGGAAGTAATTATTTTGGTGTTTGAGGGGTTATTTGGTAATTACTGAAAGTTAGGGTGGTAAAAGTAGAAATATTAAAAGTTACAGGTGGTAAAAAGTGAATTTTAAAGGTTAAAGGTTAAAGTAAAGTTAATTTTCGAAAATATATTAATAAAATAATAAATAATAATAAAATATTAAATAATAATATTTAAATAAAAATAATATTTTAATAAAAATAATAAAATAATGCGAAAAAGGTAGTTTTCTGTAAAAGCTTTAGAAAGACAACTTTAAGTGCAGAATCTCATAATTACCTTCATAAAACACTTAGGGAGTGGTAAGAACATATTGGTGAGGCAAAGATAAATAAAAGATAAAAGTTGAAGAAAAGATAAAAATCGAAGAAAAAGTCTGTAAGATTTTAATGACAGAAAAACAGACAGAGACTAGCAAACAAACTAGGGCAACATAGTTAGTCTTTGAGTTGCGACTAGGGTTAGGTATTATATGAAAAGTTAAATTGTTTCAGTATAGACTTAATGAACCTATACTTGGGACATGCTAACTATTCATACCGAAATTTACATAAGCTTTAAATATACAGATTAAACAGAGAAATCAGAGCAGGGTAAAGAGACTAAGAGCAGAAGGCTTATTGAAAGGTTAATTGTTGCTTGAGGCAACCCAAGAGATATTGTTTGCTTGTTCGTTGCTGAATGCAACCTAAGAGATAATATTTATTATCTGTTGCTTTAAGCAACCCAAGAGTTTCTGTAGGGAAACTTGGATACCTACAGCAATTTTCCGTTCCCAAGAGTATATTTCCTGCGAGTAGAAAGCAGAGGCTGTCTCAATAGAGCTGCTAATAATTATATGCGCATTTATTTGAACGGAAGATCCTATCCGGGAAATCGTAAACTCGTGACCGGAAAAATGTCGGGAATGCAGGTGCTAACCGACACATGAGCTCATGGCCTGTACTAGGGCTAGACATGCATCATTCTTGTCTACGCATCATTCTCTATTGTTTTCCTTCTTGTGAGTGAACTATTTCTTTATGTTTGTCTGCTTGAGTGTTATGTCTGTGCTTTATTTCCTTGTGTTCTTCTGTTTGTGTTCTATTTTCTGTTTTCCTATCTATTTTAACTACTGTTTACTACTTTAATGTATTCTAATATCTATCTACTAATCGGAATCAAATAAATGAACGTAACTAATAACCCCGACCCTACTAAGAACTCCCCAGTTCTTACCCCTTCTCTCCCTTCCTCCCCCCTCAGATGGAGACGGGCGTGATCTTCTATGAGTTCGAGGACCCTTACGTCTACGAGGATTCGGTACATCACAGTTACTTCATTATGGGTTTGGAGCCTCGTATTAGACGATATGCGTTACCTAATCGAGCTTTTCAATATCCTCTGTCTAGCCCGCATTTTGACCCCGATGCTCCTTACGACTTTCCCTTATCCTGGTTAGATCCTGACGCACCTGGACATCCTTTTCCTGATAATCCCGGGCACCCTATACCAGCTTAACCTTTGAATGAGGCGGTACCTGAGTCTATCATTCCTGATGAGCCTGAGTTAGCTGATGAGTACGTACCTGTGATACCACCAGAGTGGGATTTTCCCCCTGAGCCGATCTCCAACTTTCCACAGCCTGATGAGCCGGCACTACCAGACGGTGGGGTAGCTCCTATATACGCGAACGGACCTGTGCTCGCGAATGGTTTTGTACGTAGTGACAGCAGTGTTTCTGGTGGATTTGAGGGTATAGCTGTAGCTGCGGATGATGAGGAGGAGGAGGATCCTGAGATAGAGATAGAGCAGGATGAGGAGATGGACGAGCCTCATGGCGATTCTCCGAACGGCCACGTGTAGATAAAGCTTGACTGCGGAAGGGGCATTCTTTTGATGACACTCTAGTCTGACATTATCTGTTAGTTAGTCTCTCACTTGTGTTAGTACACCCGAGAGCTAGGAGCTATATAGTGGTTAGGCTAGCCTGGGCACCAGTTTAGTGGCTTTTTGTATGGGCCAGGCCCTGGGAGTGTCGTGTATATATTAGCTACGTAGGATGACGAGGATGTAAACTGACTTGATCTTGTGTAAACGCTGCATGTTTTGTTATAGTGTACATGATGTATATTATCAGTTGTGTTTCTATGTTTCTTTATGCCGCTTTTCTATTAATTTCAATGTATGCTTGTTTATTTTACCTTATTATCCACAACGATACGATATAAAAAAAAGTTACCCGTAAAATTGGCATCGCTCTAACAAGGAACAGGCTCATATAGTAAATAATAGTTAATAATTAAGAGGGATAAGTTAGTAACACTTAGCTTCTTGTATGACCATGGCATACTGGGAGTTGGGTCGTTACACACCACCACTCCAACATCAACATTTTCAAGAGCCGCCCCCTCCATATTATTACCAAAAAGAACCACCTTCCGACTATAATACCTTTCCCTTAAACAAAGAACCCTCTCTTCCACCATCACCCCCCGATGAAGCCTTTATGCTAGAATTAAGGGATCTTGAATCTCATATCTTAAGGCAACACGAAGAGGATGAAAAGAAATTTGCGGAGTTAAGAGCAAAAATGGCTATCATGGTAGAAGCCATTGGCAACATAGTCTCATCCCGCCTAAGCCTATGCAATCAAGGCACTTCCATTGTGGAATATGGAGAAGCAACCAAGGAGCTTAGTGAGGGAGTGAACTTGAAGCTCCAAGGTGAAGAAGAGGAGTTAAAGCAAGAAATGCAACAAGAGAAGGTAGAGATTATTGAACAAGAGGAAGAAGTGGTTGAAGACTTAGGAGATGCGGAACCACCTTGGGAGTCTAGGATTGAAGAAAACCCCTCCAAAATTATTGAATTTGATGCTAAGGAGGAATGTGCACAACCTCCAAGGCATGTTTCTTATGAAGAATTGGATGGGATAGAGTAAGAATTGAGTCCCCTTGGTGATGAAGATCAAGCATCAAGTCTTATTGGTGAAGAATCCTTTGAGCATGAAGAACCTTCTCCCGATGAGATGGAAAGCAATGTGGAGGTAAATGTCTCTCACCCTCCCAATTATGTCTTGGGTAAGGGAAAAGCTTAGATAAAATTGTTGAACAAAGGATTACATTTGAGAAAACTTGTGAAGAGGTGGAAATCCTTAGAAAAAGGAGGATGGGAATTGAATACGCCTTGTCAAGACCCTTGGAATCACCTTTGCCTAGGTTGCCATCTACACCTTCATTTGAGGGGATGAAACTCATTTCTATTATCTTTATTATCCCACTCGAATATGGCTTTCTTGAAATGGATGGTCAACTTAGGATGCTTTGTGGGATGAAGCTTAAAAGAAAGATGTTTCGTGATTGGCGTTGTAAGTCTAGGCTTATTATGGGTGAAGCTTCAAGGAGTAAAGGTTGGACTAGTGCTCAATTGGATGGGTCTAGGAGGATAGTTTGGTGCTTCCATGAGGATTCATCTCTCTTGCCACCCAGAGGAAACCACCATGATCAACTCAAGGACGGGTGTGAAAATAAAGTGTGGGATCCCGGATCGCACAAGGAAGATCAACTTTGGGAGCCTATGGTTTGTGAAGAACTCCATCAAAGCTTGGAGTTACTAACTTTGAATTATGAAGCACAATGGAAGTCCAAGCATTGGTGGATGTTCAAGGATGGATTCAAGCACAAGCCTCCTTGATGAGGAGCTCCCCATAAGTCCAACTTAAGGACAATAAACAAAAGTGCTAGGTGGGAGATACCCCACCATGGTAACATCTTTTCATTTTTCTTTTTGTACATATTGGTAAATTAGGTTTAATCTCATATTTTAATTGATTTGTTAAGTTTGTTTGGTAGTCTAGTAGGTTAAATAAGGTTTTATGATATTTTGGTAGTTGTTTGGAGGTTTGGAATGCTTGGTTTGGTGCAAAAACATCGAAAAATTTTGAAAAACAGAGCACCACCCATGCGCACGCGCACTTCACGCGTACGCGTGAATGAAGCAATTTCAGCCATCCACACGGATGCGCCATGTACGAGTACGCGTGGATTAGATATTACGTACTTCAGACTTTTGGAAGTAGACTTAATGAGCTTGGTTCCTCATAATTGTCAAGATATGGTTGTTAGACAAGGATGGTGACCTCAATTCCCATGCCTAGCCAAGAGTTGCTTTTATTATTCATATTTGAAAACCAAATTTCTCAACTATTTGCCTTAGTTATAGTTACTTGTTTGGTTTATAATAGAATTAAGTGGAATTTTACTTGTTCATTGGAATTGCTCATGTTTCGCTTAGTTAATTGAATTAATTTGTTGCAATTTAAGATTACTTGCTTGTTAAGATTCCCATTTATTTTCATGCTCATAACTCACAACCCCGGATTTCTAACCAATGTTGAAGCACATGTTTGCCCATTCCTTGTGGGATGACCCGAGGTTTGAATACTTCGGTTATTTCTATTGGGGTTGAACTTGTGATAACCAAATCCCTCTTCTAAATTTGACACCCGAGGATTGTTGTTGGTAGAGCTATACTTGCAACGCGATCTTATTGAAGAAAATCTTTACCAATACACCCTTGGGGGACCCGTCAGTCGACTCTTTGCTTTGCCATGCACGCGTACGTGCACTGTACGCGTATGCGTCGCTTCCATTTTCATCAATCCACGCTTACGCGCACATGACGCGCACGCGTGGATTGCCCTGTTTCACTCACCTTCTTTTCTTCTCCTCTTTCCATTTCTTTCCTTCTTCTCTTCTCTTTCCACCCTTCAATCATCATCCAACACCACCAAGCATCATGTAACACCATTTTTTTAGTTAGTTTAACTTTTGTTTTCCATTATAAGTGTTGGATTACTAATCTTGTTTACCATTTACTGCTGCTTATTACTAATGGGATGTTAGTTTAACATCATTGTTGTTATTGTCATTGTTGGATTCCTTTATTGAGGTTGCAATTTATTACTTGGTTTTGAATTTTCATGTTCAACATTTGTGAGCACCAAGTGAATGTTACATTGCCTTTAAGCATCTTAACTCTTTTGAATTGCATGTTTTGACCACCATGCATTCATCATCTATTGTTAGGCAATTGTATATTATCATTGCATTTTTTTAGGTGATGCTTGTTTATGGTTTACCCTTATTCACGTCACTTATTTCATGCATTGATATTGTGGAATTGTGAGATTGGATTGAAAGCTTACCTAGTGACATATTTTTTAGCTTTGTAAAGCTTTGTGGGCCATGCTTACTATGTGATTGTTTCCCACTTCTACATCCTTTTTCCTAAGTTCCATAGCATCCATGTGTTTCACCTCTATGTCAGTTAGGTGTTGCAACAACTTCAATATGTGTCATTGTTTGATGTGTGAGCTCTCTAGACTATTTTGTTCATCAAATTTACCTACACATCAATCAATGTCCATGCATTATCCAATTTCACAATTGCTTGATTTTTGCTTGAATGCTTTTATGCTTTTTCACTACTTGTTGGGTTATTTTAGCCTACAAATCTTTTAAAGTATCTCAGGCACACTAGAATGAGTGAAGTGCATGTTTTCTTTTGTGTAATTGTGACATAACTTTTTGTACTAGTGTGTGTGTATTCTAAACCGCGTGCAATTTTAGAACCCACATACTTATTTTTCATCAATGTCACACTAATTCACTCACTCCATTCTAGTGGTTCTTACCTCATTCTAACAATTCATGCTTCCTTGCTTTTGTACTTTCTCATCTTACGGTGTTTATTTTATTTTTCATGATCGATGTTCCATAAGCAAAAATGGAAGCGAAAGGAAGAACACGCAACATCAGTTGACCTACCAACTGAAGGTAGCAACTAGAAAAGTCGCCGTACCCCCTTGTTCATCTTTGGATGCACCGAGGACGGTGCAAACTTTTAAGTGTGGGGAGGTCGTCCGACCGCTCGGCATTCTTGGGTGACAAGTTCTTAATCCCAACACTTTTGTATTTCATTTTAGGATTTCACAACAAAGCCCAAAGACATTCACAGCCTCAAACCAAAGTAAATCTCATCAGTTAATTACTCGCGATAACAAAGCCAGTCAATATCACAACCATAACCCAATATATTAAAATTCCAATTCAATATCAAACAATTCAAAATAACTCATTCAAGATTAGAATCTCAGTCAACTCATCACAAAAATCAGTAATTCAAAATACAATTCACAACCAGATTTCAACCAATTCAGCAATTATCCATACGACAGCTTTTCTATAATTAACTCAGCATACTTCAATTTAATAAATTATACTAAATTAATCATTAATCACAGCGGCATCTAAATTCAACCACAACTCAGAATAATCACAACAATTAACTAACTTCAAATCCATTTCAAGTCATTTATGTCAACTAAAAGATTCTTAACCATTTGCACTTATACAAATAACTTTGTAGGCATTCTAAATTAAAAACGTTAAATCCCCTACCTCAAACTCAAAATTGCAGAGTCTAAACGCCACAACCAAGTATCTCGAAACCACCAGTAGCAGCGGCAATTTTAGCATCTTCGATTGACAGCAGCGGCACTCTATCAGGTTCTGACATCCGTTTTGTCCCCTTGGCAGCAAACACTGTGTTCTTGGGCAGCTTCAGTAACAATTTCCAGAACTCATTTTGTTTCTTGGGTAACAACCATGGTAGTTTTGAGCAGCTCCAGTGATGGTGGAAAGCTTCAGCATCAGCCAAATAGCAGCAGTAACAATTCAGAGTAGAGCCAGAACAGGGCCAGGCCAACAATAATAGTTCCAGCAGTGGCGGTTGTGTCTTCTCAGATTCCAGAAAACCAGAGGCAGAAGCAGAACTGGCTAGCTTCTCCATTCGGTCCTCCAGCGATGATGTCCGGCGATGCAACGGCTTGGCGACGACGACGACTTCCATCGACGGTAGCAGCGGTGAAGAGACGTGGCTGCAGTGACAGAAGACTTCTCCTTCCTCCTCTGTTGCGTCATATCTCTCTCTCTCCCTCCTCAGATTCGTGCTTGCTCTCTCTTCAGCGACGGTGGCTCCGACCACACCAGCGACGATGAAGACCTCGACGGCGGTGACGAATCGGGATCGACGGAGCGGCGACGAGGGCGACGGTGGCGACAAGGCTGGTTGTGGGCCTCTCTTGTTCATGCGTCTCTCTCTCTTCGCGATTCTGTCCCCTCAACAACGACCTGTGGACGGATCGGCGGTGACGCGAGCTTATGGCTCCATGGACGGGACGACGCCGTGAAGCAGCTCGGCGGCGAGCTCCAGGGAGGCGGCACTAACGGCGAACAGCCCGTGCTTCCTCTATTCTCTTCTCCGTTTCCTCACTCTCCCTCTCTGATTTCCCATTTTTGAAGTTGCACTGAAGGGGGTGAAAGGGGGTGGGGTGCGGCTGTGGTGAAGGGTGCTAAAGGTTAGGGTTTTTTGTGAATTTGGGAATTAGGGTTTCTGATTTCCAATTCGGAAATTAGGGTTAGAAATTAGGGATTTTATAAAACAATATGGATAGATATCAATAGATATTTTGATAAAATCGGAGGGTAGAGTAATTTTAAAATCAAATATACTTTATTAAAAATATTTAGGAACATTATTTATCAACATATTGCTAAGTTGAATTAATTATTTCTAATATAAATTATAAAATAAGAATATTAATCACAATTTCATAAAGTATAGTTTAAACTCAAAATATTAATTATTCAAATTAAATGATATCACTTTTCATTATTTTTCTATTACCAAAAGATTAATTTCAATTTATAAAATAACTAATTATAATAAAAATTGTGCATAAATATTGACTGACTTAAACATAAAGCATTTATGAAAATCAAACTAATCATTTCTAATAAATTAATCTCCAAGAGTACAAATTAATAAAATAGAACATAATTCATTCATAATAGAATTTATTTAAAATAAATTATACAATTCTTCTTATTTTTCAATTATCAAAATTATAATTTCAATGATACCAAATATCTAATAAAGATTATATAAAAATTTTAATTAATATAAACTTCAATTATCCTAAAACTCCATTTAATTACCTTTAGTAAAGTAATTTTTCTTAAAATAAAATTATCAACAAATAAGATAAATCACAAATAACTAATTATTTGATTTTCAAAAACTAGGGTTGTTACATTCTACCCACCTTAGAAAAATTTTCGCCCTCGAAAATTTCTAGAATAAAATAAGTTCAAACTGAAATCAAAGAGAGCAGAATATATGGACAGAAGTATAGGCATTGTCAAGGATGAATATTCAAGGAGAATCAGATAAGCAAGTAGATTACAAGCAAGAAAAGGTATACAAGAATGACAAGGTATGGTTGGGAAAGAATCAAACCACATTCTGAGGGGAAATTTTAAACAAGAGAATTCCAATGAAATCAACAAAGAAAAAGATAGCACAAGTCCATGTGGCACGAATAAAGATTATACGTCGAATCAAAGCTAACTTCACAAGCTCTAACGCTTCCCAAACCCCGTGAATCGCATCACCTATTACTTCTATTTCGTCTATGATAACCCATTAGTGTTCCCATGTACATAAATCATTAGTATTAAGTTGGCCAGACCTAATACCATGAGGAATGCAATGGTAACCTAACAGCATTAATCCTAAGACAGTCATGCATATAAAACACAAACTCTTGTTATCAGAACAAGTCACAAAGCATGATAGACACTCAGAGTATGCAATGAAGCATATTCAGTCCATTCCCAAGGCTCTAACAGGAACGAACTGCTCTGATACCATTTGTAACGATCCAACTTCCAGAACGTCATACCGAAAGTAAGGCATTACCAACCTGCTTTCCTTTATTAACTATTTACTATTGAGCCTTTAGTTCGATATCGCGATTCAGTTTTATAGAAAATTCTAGAAAAAATTTGCTTTTATTATTTAAAATCATATAACAAACATTTCAAGTAATAATAATCGCATAATTATTAATAATAGTAATATTATACAAAAGAATTTAAAAAAAATTCAGGTACAACTCCTATCCCTCTGCATAAAATAAAAACTAAAGCTACAAAGGCGAGGAAATTCTATGAAAGAAACTGAAGTCATAAACTTAACTCGTAAATAAGTTATATAATCGCCCGCAGTTTCAAACGGAGTCTTCAAACCTGTGTCACTGAAAGGGTGGAAGATTTTGGGGTGAGAACAAACCGCACGTTCTCAGTAGAGAATGGGAATACCGTAAAAGTAATGATTAATATGCAAATAATTAACATACTCAAGGAAACTATATTTTTATCGAACCTTTCTGAAAATACTATTCTTGGTTTTACTTTAACTAATTATTTACCTCTTTCAAAAAACTCTAAGCTCAAAACAAATTCCAAAATATAAAACTAGTCACATTAAGCATTTCTCAACCATATAATTAATTCTCAATCACAACGTCAATTCTTAATCATCATCATACATTCACCAACTAATAGCACTAACAAGCGATTCAATTCAACACACAAACAAGTCAAAACAAGGCAAACAGCACAATCACAGGGAAGTACAATGAGCAAACCCAATCAAATGCAAATACACAAACAAAGATGATGCATGTCTAGCCCTAGTGCAAGTAATGAGCTCATCTGTCGGTTACATACCCGCTCCCAACGTTACCCAGCAACCTCTGTCTGGATAAGACTTTCCTGTTGGCAATATCCACTGCAAGCAACCTTTGTCTTGCAGGGTATCCACTGCAAGCAACCTTTGTCTTGCAGGGCGGCACTTATTAGCCAATATACGCCCAACACACTCACTGTAAGCAACCTCTGTCTTACAGAAGCACAACACACTCACTGTAAGCAACCTCTGTCTTACAGGAACAACAACACACTCACTATAAGCAACCTCTGTCTTACAGAAGCACACTAATCTCGATACCTCTGTAAGCAACCTCTATAAGCAACCTATGTCTTATAGCAAAGCATTATAGCAAGGTATCCCAGGAAAGCGTTCTCAGTGGTCATACCACCATCTATCTGACTGCCTTCACGCAGCAGATCATCACATAATCATTCTCATTATCATCATTCATTATCATTCTCATTATTCATCATCACTTTCACATTCTTATGCAATACCTCTTTCTTTCTCTGTTCAATCATACTATACAAACTTTACATCTTTCACTTTTACAACATCTTAGCTCAATTCATTTCTCTTTATCATTCGAATTCAAATATTATAAATTTACCAAACTCCTGAAAAGTAAACCTTTATTTCAAGCCCAAAACATAACTCTTTTCATATTAAATTAAATTCAAAACATAATTCCTTTCTTAAATAATTCAAACTTGAAATATAACCCTTTCCTTGGTAATTCCAAATTCACAATAGTATAATTCTTTTCTCATCTAAATAAAACTCAAATAATATGATTTTCCAAATTTAAATCTTCTAAAATGACTTTTCAAATAAAGCCTCAGATTTTATAAAATTTCGGTAGCACCTCCCCTAAAACTCGGACTTAGCCACCCTTACGGGTTCCCTCTTTCTCAACATTTTATCAAACCTTTATCAATAATTATCACAGCAAATTCTCAATCAATCAGAAATTTAACAATCCGCAATAGTTAACAATTCAGCCATAATCCGCAACTTTCACAGACTCCATCAGTCCAATTCCATTCTTATCAATTCATAACTAATTTCCAAATAAGCCATCAATAACTTCTATTTCATCAATTCATCCTTTATTTTAACCAAAGGACTAACAATTTTTCACTTTCCAAAATCCCAACACACATTATCACCTAACTTAACCAAAATCTTAGCAATATTGACACCAAAATACCCAAAGTATGTATTATTTACATAATTCCAGTTCTCTTATAATATGATCACCCAAAAATTCTGCTCCATATAGTTTCCAATTATCACAAGTTATCCTTATACTTTTTAGAGTTACTGATTTTATCTCTAAATTTAGATTTCATAAAAAAGTCAATTTAATAATCAAGATTCAATCTTTTAACAGTTTTCAAACTTGATTCTAATTAATCATAAACCAACATTAACAACTACCAAAATCAATTCTAACCAGTCACAAGTCAATTTCATAGCCAATCCGATACATTAGATAACTAAAAACAACAAGAAGCACTTACTCTCAATAACCAGAATACAGCCACAAAACTCAACTAATTTAGTATAACCACATAGAATCAGAACCTTTCAACAATTCCATCAAAATCTGAAAAACCAATATCAATTACAGCTTCAAACATTCACCACAAAGCCCAAAGACATTCACAGCCTCAAACCAAAGTAAATCTCATCAGTTAATTACTCGCGATAACAAAGCCAGTCAATATCACAACCATAACCCAATATATTAAAATTCCAATTCAATATCAAACAATTCAAAATAACTCATTCAAGATTAGAATCTCAGTCAACTCATCACAAAAATCAGTAATGCAAAATACAATTCACAACCAGATTTCAACCAATTCAGCAATTATCCATACGACAACTTTTCTATAATTAACTCAGCATACTTCAATTTAATAAATTATACTAAATTAATCATTAATCACAGTGGCATCTAAATTCAACCACAACTCAGAATAATCACAACAATTAACTAACTTCAAATCCATTTCAAGTCATTTATGTCAACTAAAAGATTCTTAACCATTTGCACTTATACAAATAACTTTGTAGGCATTCTAAATTAAAAACGTTAAATCCCCTACCTCAAAGTCAAAATTGCAGAGTCTAAACGCCACAACCAAGTATCTCGAAACCACCAGTAGCAGCGGCAATTTTAGCATCTTCGATCGACGGCAGCGGCACTCTATCAGGTTTTGACATCCGTTTTGTCCCGTTGGCAGCAAACACTGTGTTCTTGGGCAGCTTCAGTAACAATTTCCAGAACTCATTTTGTTTCTTAGGTAACAACCATGGTAGTTTTGAGCAGCTCCAGTGATGGTGGAAAGCTTCAGCATCAGCCAAACAGCAGCAGTAACAATTCAAAGTAGAGCCAGAACAGGGCCAGGCCAACAATAACAGTTCCAGCAGTGGCGGTTGCGTCTTCTCGGATTCCAGAAAACCAGAGGCAGAAGCAGAACTGGCTAGCTTCTCCATTCGGTCCTCCAGCGATGATGTCCGGCGATGCAATGGCTTGGCGACGACGACGACTTCCATCGACGGTAGCAGCGGTGAAGAGACGTGGCTGCAGTGACAGAAGACTTCTCCTTCCTCCTCTGTTGCGTTGTATCTCTCTCCCTCGCTCCTCAGATTCGTGCTTGCTCTCTCTCCAGCAACGGCGGCTCCGACCACACCAGCGACGATGAAGACCTCGACGGCGGTGACGAAACGGGATCGACGGAGCGGCGATGAGGGCGACGGTGGCGGCGCAAGGATGGCAGCGACAAGGCTGGTCGTGGGCCTCTCCTGTTCGTGCGTCTCTCTCTCTTTGCGATTCTGTCCCCTCAACGACGACCTGTGGACGGATCGGTGGCGACACGAGCTTATGGCTCCATGGACGGGACGACGCCGTGAAGCAGCTCAGCGGCGAGCTCCTGGGAGGCGGCACTGACGGCGAACAGCCCCTGCTTCCTCTATTCTCTTGTCCATTTCCTCACTCTCCCTCTCTGATTTCGCATTTTTGAGGTTGCACTGAAGGGGGTGAAAGGGGGTGGGGTTCGGCTGTGGTGAAGGGTGCTAAGGGTTAGGGTTTTCTGCGAATTTGGGAATTAGGGTTTTTGATTTCCAGTTTGGGAATTAGGGTTAGAAATTAGGGATTTTATAAAAGAATATGGATAGATATGAATAGATATTTTGATAAAATCGGAGGGTAGAGTAATTTTAAAATCAAATATACTTTATTAAAAATATTTAGGAACATTATTTATCAACATATTGCTAAGTTGAATTAATTATTTCTAATATAAATTATAAAATAAGCATATTAATCACATTTTCATAAAGTATAGTTTAAACTCAAAATATTAATTATTCAAATTAAATGATATCACTTTTCATTATTTTTCTATTACCAAAACTTTAATTTCAATTTATAAAATAACTAATTATAATAAAAATTGTGCATAAATATTGACTGACTTAAACATAAAGCATTTATGAAAATCAAACTAATCATTTCTAATAAATTAATCTCCAAGAGTACAAATTAATAAAATAGAACATAATTCATTCATAATAGAATTTATTTAAATTAAATTATACAATTCTTCTTATTTTTCAATTATCAAAATTATAATTTCAATTATACCAAATATCTAATAAAAATTATGTAAAAATTCTAATTAATTTAAACTTCAATTATCATGAAACTCCATTTAATTACCTTTAGTAAAATAATTTTTCTTAAAATAAAATTATCAACAAATAAGATAAATCACAAATAACTAATTATTTGATTTTCAAAAAACTAGGGTTGTTACACATCCTACCTTGACCCTAACCCCATTACAACCTATGGGAAAGCCCTCGTGATATTTGTATGCATGCATAAAGTAATTGTTGATTGTTAGATGAAAAACAAATCTTGGAAAGCATGATTAGGGAAGAACTGAGTGAATCAACCCCATACACTTGAGCGACTAGAGCGGATACACATCCGGTGAGGGTTCGATCGCTCAATTACATGTCTCCACCCATGATCATCTTCTCTTGCAAGTTTGTAAAATCTTTCAATGATTCAATTCAATTGTGGGTTGATTTGATTGCTATTCCCTTAGCCCTTGTGTTTGTATATATATTCTTGGAAATTTACTTGTTTTGACCAAGTGGATGCATTCATATAAATAGATTGCATATAGATAGATTGCATTTAGTTAGCTTGCATTGAATAAATGTTGATGTCCCTTTGCTTCTTTCTTGATTTTAGCATGAGGACATGCTTAGTTTAAGTGTGGGGAGATTTGATAAACCCCGATTTTGTGATTTATCTTGTGCTTAATTTGGGGGATTTTATCACCTTTTCCCACATTTATTCAATGAAATAGCATGGTTTTGCAATTCTCCCTTGATTTGTGCTTAAATGTGAAAACATGCTTTTTAGGCCTTAAAATAGCTAAATTCAATTCACTTTAATTCCATTCGATGCCTTGATGTATTTTTTGAGTGATTTCAGGATCATAAGGAAAGTATTGGATGGGAGAAGTGAGGAGAAAAGCATGCAGAGTGGGAGAACTCATGAAGAAATGAAAGAACCGTAAAGCTGTCAAGTCCGACCTCTTCGCACTCAATCGACCATAACATGAGCTACAGAGATCCAAATGAGGCGGTTCTTGCTGCGTTGGAAAGCTAACATCCGGGGCTTCGACATGATATAAAATTTTCCATATGTTACTTCGCTTTCAGGGGCGCGCACGCACCATGTACGCGTGCGTGCCGATGCTGTACGTGGCCCACTAAAGTGAAATCGCCCCCAGCGATTTCTAAAGCACTTTGGGCCCAACCCAACTCATTTCTAATGCTATTTCATGCAGAATTCAAGCTTGAGCAAAGGGGGGAGAAATTGTTTGGTATCTTAGCATCATGTAGTTTAGTTTCTAGAGAGAGAAGCTCCCTCTTCTCTCTAGAATTAGGGTTCTTAGGACACTTCCATCTTAGATCTAGGTTTAATTCTTAGGGTTTAATTTTGTATTTAATTCTTGTAATTGATTGCTTTGTTGTTGATGCACTCTTCCTTCTTCTATTTTCTTTTAATGCAATTTATGATTCATGTTCTTTTATCATTGATTTGCTTTATTGTTGTTTAATTCCTTGCAATTGAGTAGTGTAGATTTATATTCCTTGCAATTTTACTACGCTTTCTTTTTATGCCTTCCAAGTGTTTGATAAAATGCTTGGTTGGATTTTAGAGTAGATTTTAGTGCTCTTGACTTGGGAAGGTAACTTAGGAACTCTTGAGTCACTAATGTCCAAGTGAGTGATGATTGGGAGCCATTAATGCTAGATCTCACCAATTGATTAGGTGTAGAACTAGGACTTATGGACTTGGATTGACATAGCTCATTTGACTTTTCTTTATTAGTTAGAGGATGACTTAGTGGGGTTGATCCTTACCAATTCTCATGTTGTGGTTAGTGATTAGGATAGAGATCCTTGACCACCAACCCTTGCCAAGGCCTTTTTGTTAGTTTATTTCCATTGCCATTTACCTTACATGCCTCTTATCCCAAAAACCCCAAAGTACCTCATAGCCAATAATTGATCACTTCATTGCAATTCCTCGTGAGACGACCCGGAGTCCAAATACTCCGGTTAATTTTCATTTGGGGTTTGTACTTGTGACAAAACCAAATTTTTGCATGAAAGGACTATTGTTTAGTTTAGAAACTATACTCTACAACGAGAATTCATTAGTGGAATTCTAGACCACACAAAAGTTCGTTCATCAAAATGGCGCCGTTGCCGGGGAGTTGCAATGGTGTTATGTTATTGGTTATTGTATATATGTGAATATTGTGAATAGCTTAATTTTCGGATTGCTTGTTAGTTTTTGCTAGTTTTAGGACTTTGTTTCATTATTTCTTGTTAGCATTTATTTCTTATTTTCACTTTTCACTATGAATTCTCACTTTGGCTATGAGTGTGATTACAACTATGTTGTAGGAAATGGGAACTTCAATGAAAATGTGCATTAAGGATGGGATAACCAAAGGTGGGAGGAGCCATATTCATATGATCAATCCTCTTGGCAACAACCTCCACCAATGCACTATGAAGAAGAGCCATTCTATTATGCATACCAATCCAATGGTTATGGTGAATTCCCTTGTGACTTCCAAGAACCACCACCATATACCTATGAGCCATATCCTCAACATAGCCATCAACTATACTCACAAGCCACCTTTCACCAACCATCTTCATATGACCCTAATTTATATCCATCCTACCAACAATCATATGAGCCATATGAACCACACATAGAGCCACCACCACTCCAATATCAACATTTTCAAGAGCCGCCCCCTCCATATTATTACCAAAAAGAACCACCTTCCAACTATAATACCTTTCCCTTAAACAATGAACCCTCTCTTCCACCATCACCCCCCGATGAAGCCTTTATGCTAGAATTAAGGGATCTTGAATCACATATCTTAAGGCAACACGAAGAGGATTTAAAGAAATTTGTGGAGTTAAGAGCAAAAATAGCTATCATGGTAGAAGCCATTGGCAACATAGTCTCATCCCGCAGAAGCCTATGCGATCAAGGCACTTCCATTGTGGAATGTGGAGAAGCAACCAAGGAGCTTAGTGAGCGAGTGAACTTGAAGCTCCAAGGTGAAGAAGAGGAGTTAAAGCAAGAAATGCAACAAGAGGAGGAGGTCGAGATTATTGAACTAGAGGAAGAAGTGGTTGAAGACTTAGGAGATGCGGAACCACCTTGGGAGTCTAGGATTGAAGAAAACCCCTCCAAAATTATTGAATTTGATGCTAAGGAGGAATGTGCACAACTTTCAAGACATGTCTCTTATGAAGAATTGGATGGGATAGAGCAAGAATTGAGTCCCCTTGGTGATGAAGATCAAGCATCAAGTCTTAGTGGTGAAGAATCTTTTGAGCATGAAGAACCTTCTCCCGATGAGATGGAAAGCAATGTGGAGGTAAATATCTCTCACCATCCCAATTATGACTTGAGTAAGGGAAAAGGCTTAGATAAAATTGTTGAACAAAGGATTACATTTAAGAAAACTTGTGAAAAGGTGGAAGTCCGTAGAAAAAGGAGGATGGGAATTGAATACGCCTTGTCAAGACCCTTGGAATCACCTTTGCCTAGGTTGCCATCTACACCTTCATTTGAGTGAATGAAACTCATTTCTATTATCTTTATTATCCCACTCGAATATGGCTTTCTTGAAACGGATGGTCAACTTAGGATGCTTTGTGGGATGAAGCGTAAAAGAAAGATGTTTCGTGGTTGGCGTCGTAAGTCTAGGCTCATTATGGTTGAAGCTTCACGGAGTAAAGGTTGGACTAGTGCTCAATTGGATAGGTCTAGGAGGATAGTTTGGTGCTTCCATGAGGATTCATCTCTCTTGACACCCGGAGGAAACCACCATGATCAACTCAAGGATGGGTGTGAAAACAAAGTGTGGGATCCTAGATCGCACAAGGAAGATCAACTTTGGGAGCCTATGGTTTGTGAAGAACTCCATCAAAGCTTGGAGTTACTAACTTTGAATGATAAAGCACAATGGAAGTCCAAGCATTGGTGGATGTTCAAGGATGGATTCAAGCACAAGCCTCCTTGATGAGGAGCTCCCCATAAGTCCAACTTAAGGACAATAAACAAAAGTGCTAGGTGGGAGACAACCCACCATGGTAACATCTTTTCATTTTTCCTTTTGTACATATTGGTAAAATAGGTTTAATCTCATGTTTTGATTGATTTGTTAGGTTTTTTTGGTAGTATTGTAGGTTAAATAAGGTTTTATGACGTTTTGGTAGTTGTTTGGAGGTTTGGAATGCTTGGTTTGGTGCAAAAACATTGAAAAATTTTGAAAAATAGAGCACCACCCATGCGCACGCGCACTTCACGCGTACGCGTGAAAGAAGCAATTTCAGCCATCCACGCGGATGCGCCATGTACCCGTACGCGTGGATTGATTTTTCCACTTCCCATACATTCACCCGAGAGTTGTGCCTGAAGTATGCCAACTTTGTGCCCCAGGGCATGCGAACGCGTACCTTGCACATCCGCGTCGATGATAAACCCCGATTTTGTGGTTTATCTTATGCTTATTTTGGGGGATTTTATCAATGTTTCTCACACTTATTCACAAAAAATGCATAGTTTTGTGTTCAATTCTCAATATTGCTCCATGATGGAAAACATGCTTATTTTGCCTTAAAATTGCCATATTTTAATCCTCTTCTATTGCCATTCGATGCCGTGATATATTTGTTGAGTAATTTTAGGAATTATAGGGTAGGAATGACTTAGAAGAGAGGGAGAAAGCATGTACAAAAAGGGAGGAACATGAAGAATTGAAATCTTGGGAGAAGCAGCATCGGCGCGCCCGCGCACTCCACGCGCACGCGTGGATGAGGTTGGCTGGAAGCGGCGCGCAAGGATGGATGCATCCGCGCGGATCAGAAGATTCCTATTGACGCACACGCGCACTTGGCGCGCACGCATGGATCGCAAAAGCAATCGGCGCGCGCGCACGCATGGCACGCACGCGTGGGAAGCTGCACGTGACCTCATTAAAGGAAATCGTGCTTGGCATTTTCTGAGGCTCATCAGGCCCAATTTCAAGCTGTTTCTGCATGAAAAAGACCCAAGGATGCTAGGGGGAAAGGGGGGATCAATCATTTTTGACACAAGACACAATTCTAGCTAGTTTTTAGGGATTTTTCTTTGGTTATTTCTAGAGAGAGAAACCCTTGTTCCTCTCTAGATCTAGTTTTAATTTGATCTTCCCTTGTTGGATTGTGAATTGAATTTTGTTAATTACTAGTTTTAATTATTCAATTTGAATTCCTTGTTACAATTTTGCTTATATCTAGTAATAGTTTTATAAATCCTTGTTAATTGTCATTTTATATCCATTTCATGAATGTTGTGAATCTTGACTTGTTGATGTTACATTGATAATTTATATGATTAGTTTTGTTGTTTGGATGATTGTATGTTGATAATTGTTAGTGGATACTTGTAGATTTCAATTTATTGCTATTTTGAACATGACTTTTGTTAATGCTTACCATGTGTTTGATGAATTGTTTACTTTGATTATGGAGTAGTTTTCTTCACTCTTGGCCTAGGTCAGGGGAATTGGGTAAACTTGAGTCATTGGGTCTAATTGATTTGATGATTTGGGAGCCCTTAGTGGTCAATTTGATACTCATTGACGCCAACCCACTACTAATCTAATTAGTAGGTAGGTTGGGACTTATGGGTTGATGTGATCAAAGCCATTTGACGTACTTCAAGTCTAGGAGTAGATATTACGTACTTAAGACTTTTGGAAGTAGACTTAATGAGCTTGGTTCCTCATAATTGTCAAGATATGGTTGTTAGACAAGAATGGTGACCTCAATTCCCATGCCTAGCCAAGAGTTGCTTTTATTATTCATATTTGAAAACCAAATTTCTCAACTATTTGCGTTAGTTATAGTTACTTCTTTGGTTTATAATAGAATTAAGTGGAATGTTACTTGTTCATTGGAATTGCTCATGTTTCGCTTAGTTAATTGAATTAATTTGTTGCAATTTAAGATTACTTGCTTGTTAAGATTCCCATTTTTTTTCATGCTCATAACTCACAACCCCGGATTTCTAACCAATGTTGAAGCACATGTTTGCCCATTCCTTGTGAGACGACCCGAGGTTTGAATACATCGGTTATTTCTATTGGGGTTGAACTTGTGACAACCAAATTCCTCTTCTAAATTTGACACCCGAGGATTGTTGTTGGTAGCACTATACTTGCAACGCGATCGTATAGAAGAAAATCTTTACCAATACACCCTTGGGGGACCGGTCAAATTTTTGGCGCCGTTGTCGGGGAATGGATGCAACGTATGCCTTGATATTGGTTGTAACGACACAATTTTCAACATGTCTAGATCATACCGAAAACTGAGCGCTACCAATTTGCCTTCCTAATTATTATCTATTATTTATCATATGAGCCTGATTCGTTGTTAAAAACGTAGTTAATTTGCGAGGTGTATTTTTTTTTTTGAAAATGTTTGGATTAATAGGCAGAATCATTTATAATCAATTCACAAGTAATAACAGATAAAACAATTATAAACAACCACACAAAAATACATCACAAGTAGTTGACAACATTCGGTTATTCAGCCTTTATTAGCATATAGACTGTTAGTTAGAACACCCCTAGATATAGCGAAATAATATTTATATACATATATATAGACATACAACATCCCAGGTCCTGACCTATTCAAGAGGTCCCTAAGCTGGCAACTAGGCTATCCTAGACTTTATACTTGCCTAGTCCCTCTAAACTACTAAAGCGAGGGAAAGTACGTTCTAGGTCTTCAAAACTCAAGTCAAGTGGAACGTCATCAAAAGATAAAACATCATCTGCTACTCCTCTGCACGATCAGACTTTTCCACAGGACGTCCCTCTGGTACCTCATGAAGTAGCTACACAATAGGAATCTCGGACACAGGATTTAGGTTAAAGTGCGCATACGAACGGGGTGCAGACGTTGGCTGGTCTCACAGTATATACATATAATCAGAGAACGATATTCACCCTAGACTCAGAAGTCTATCTAGGGTAGAATCCTCTTCTTGCGAACGGTCATTAGCGAACTATGGTAAGGTGCTCTTACTTCCATCTGAAGGGGAAAGGGAGAGAGAAGGGGTAAGAACTGGGGAGTTCTTAGTAGGGTCGGGGTTATTAGTTACGTTCATTAATTCTATACTGTTTAGCAGACTATTAGCAGAATACAAGGAAGCAGTAATTAGAAAACACAGATAAGTAGAAAAGATAGAGAAAACAGATAGCAGAACACAAACAGAAGAATACAAGAAAATAACACAAACACAGAGAATGGAATACAAACAAGGAAAGCATACATTCATACCACAATCATAACAAAGGAAATGCGCAACCAAGTATGATGCATGTCTAGCCCTAGCGCAGGTAATGAGCTCATCTGTCGGTTATATACCCGCTCCCGACGTTACTCGGAGTCCTTTGACCAGGTAAGGCTTTCCTGTTGGCAATGTCCCTAGCAAGAGTCCTTTGACTTGTGAGGCAAACCACTGCAAGAGTCCTTTGACTTGCAGGGCGACACTAGCAACCCACTGCAAGAGTCCTTTGACTTGCATGGCGGAGCTAGTTAACTTATATCTGCCAAACACACTCACTGTAGAGTCCTTTGACTTACAGGAGCACACACACACACTCACTGTAAGAGTCCTTTGACTTACAAGAGTATATGCCAGTTGTGTTTTCTCGATACCTCTGTAAGAGTCCTCTGACTTACAGAATAGCATTATAGCTAAGTATCTCAGGAAAGCACTCTCAGTGGTTGTACCACCATCTATCTGACTGCCTTCATGCAGCAGATCATCACATAATCATTCTCATTATCATCATTCATTATCATTCTCATTATTCATCATCACTTTCACATTCTTATGCAGTACCTCTTTCTTTCTCTGTATCTCTTTACTCTGTTTTAATTATTATGTTCTCTGCATCTCTTTTCTCTTCTCTAATTACTCTTTTCATCTGTATCTATATTACTCTTCTTCTCTTTATCTCTTTACTTTATTCTGGTTACTCTGTTTTCTGTGTTTCTCTACTCTGCTCTAATTTCTCTGCTTAACGTATGTATTTAAAGTTTATGTAAATTTCGATATGAATAGTTAGCCTATCTCAAGTATAGGTTCATTAAGTCTATACTAAAACAGTTTAACTTTTCATATTATACCTAACCCTAGTCGCAACACAAGTACTAACTAAGTTGCCCTAGTTCGTTCACTAGTCTCTGTCTGTTTTTCTGTCGTTAAAACTTTACAGACTTTTCTTTGTTGTTTATCTTTTCTTTAACTTTTTATCTTTTATTTATCTTTACCTCACTAATATGTTCTTACCACTCCCTAGGTTTTTTATGAAGGTAATTATGAGATTCTGCGCTTAAAGTTATCTTTCTAAAGCTTTTACAGAAAACT
Source organism: Arachis ipaensis (assembly GCF_059453495.1). Taxonomy (NCBI): domain Eukaryota; kingdom Viridiplantae; phylum Streptophyta; class Magnoliopsida; order Fabales; family Fabaceae; genus Arachis; species Arachis ipaensis. The sequence goes on along the minus strand of NC_142439.1, from coordinate 52,687,648 downwards.
GCCTTTTTCGGATTATTTTATTATTTTTATTAAAATATTAATTTTAATTAAATATTATTATTTAATATTTTATTATTATTTATTATTTTATTAATATATTTTCGAAAATTAACTTACCTTTTACTTTTAACTTTTAAAATTTACTTTTTACCACCCGTAACTTTTAATATTTCTACTTTTACCACCCTAACTTTCAGAAATTACCAAATAACCCCTCAAACACCAAAATAATTACTTCCTTGCCCTTTTATGAATCAAAAAGGTGTTCTTCATTGTTCTTCACCACACTCAAAGTGTTCTTCATGTTCTTCATAAATTCTTCAGATTCTTTCTCTGTTTTTACCCGTTTTTCAGTCTTTTCAGCAACCGATTTTTACCAAAATTCAAAATAAATTCCCAGCCACTAAAACCCCATCTTTTATACATGATTTTAACACAAATTGAACCCCAATTTAGGGCCTAGGGTTTCGTTTTCCAGAAGCCCCAAGAACACACATTCATAGCTTGAATTTCATCAAATTTCATCAAAATTTCACCAAATTTTCACTAAGAATCAATCATATATGCAACCAATTCTTAGCACAGCTAAATCATACAAAATTCACACATCTCAAACACAAATAATCAAGATTAATTTCGTGACACCCTACCTTGATTTGCTGCTCCAAATCCGGTTAAACTTTCAGGTGGTCCTTAAGCACTTTTTCCTCCTAAATCACATCAAGAACAACTTTAAATCCAAAAACTCTCAACTGACCAAATCTCACTCAGTATGTTAGGAAGAGATATCTCACCTTAGACTTGCTGGAAATTCACGTTTCTTGGCCCTCAAGTCAAGTTAAGCTTGATTCCTAAGGAAGAACATCAAGAAAACACATGTTTTGCATGGTTTTCCTTGAAAACCGAATTCAAATGGGAGAGAGACAGCCATCTCACCTTATTTTCATTCTTGATAAGTTACATGGTTATGTAGAGGAAGAAG